>NC_143044.1:49763750-50117500 GCF_057628025.1 Oncorhynchus mykiss | reverse complement strand
GTTGAATTCAGAATGTTGATATCATCCTAAAAAGTACAATTACATCTTAACAATACCATCCACTTATGAGTAACCTCTAAATATACATCATTATTCATGAACAAAACACTGTGTGTATGACTTTGTACTTAAAATAATCAAACTTTTCTGAAGACAGAAAAAGCGTGCCTACCTCTCTGTGCATCAAAATGATTTGAGCACGAGCACGCCGGGCAAAACGTAAGTACACACTCCCCTTCTCCCAGGATGCAGGCATGCATAACAAATCAACATGACATATTAATATATGAACCTGTTGAAATTCACGTAGTACTTTAACAACTGTTACACCTCCAGAGACGAAACATCTCTTATCGTCACCCAACGCAAAGGTTTACCTCCACTATACTCACATTCTACCATTCCCTTGTCTGTACATTATGCCGTGAATCTATTCTACCACACCCAGAAATCTTCTCCTTTTATTCTCTCTCCAACGCACTAGACGACCAGTTCTTACAGCCTTTAGCCGTACCCTTATCCTACTCCTCCTCTGTTCCTCTGGGGATGTAGAGGATAACCCAGGTTCTGTAGCCCCCAGGTCCACTCCTATTTCCGAGGCGCTATCATTTGTTGACTTCTGTAACCGTAAAAGCCTTGGTTTCATGCATGTTATCAGAAGCTTCCTCCCTAAGTTTTTTTCTCACTGCTTTAGCACACTCTACCAGCCCTGATGTCCTAGCAGTGTCTGAATCTTGGCTTAGGAAGGCCACTAAAAATTCAGAAATCTTCATAACCAACTACAACATTTTCCACCAAGATAGAACTGCCAAAGGAGGTAGAGTTGCAATCTACTGCAGGGACAGACTGCAAACAGTGTAAACTAGATGCCCTCAATCTCACACACATTATCATGGAACCTAGCAGGCACAACTCCAAATCCGTAAATGCGGTCACCCTCATAGATATCATCCTGACCAACCTGCCCTCTAAATACACCTCTGCTGTCTTCAACCAGGATCTCAGAAATCACTGCCTCATTGCATGTGTCCCTAATGGGTCCGCGGTCAAACGACCACCCCTCATCACTGTCAAACGCTCCCTAAAACACTTCCGCGAGAAAGCTTTCCTAATCGTCATGACCCGGGTATCCTGGAAGGATATTGACCTCATTCCGTCAGTCGAGAATGCCTGCATATTCTTTAAAAGTTCATTCCTCACCATCTTAAATAAGCATGTCCCATTCAAGGTCTGGTTCCAACCAGACCTGACTGCCCTTGATCAGTACAAAAACATCCTGTGGTGTACTGCATTAGCATTAAATAGCCCTCGCAATATGCAACTTTTCAGGGAAATTCGGAACCAATATACACAGGCAGTTAGGAAAGCAAAGGCTAGCTTTTTCAAACAGAAATGTGCATCCTGCAGCAGAAATTCCAAAGTTCTAGGACACTGTAAAGACCAAGGAGAAAAAGAGCACCTCCTCCCAGCTGCCCACTGCACTGAGGCTAGGAAACACTGTCACCACCGATAAATCTACTATAATCAAGAATTTCAATAGCATTTTTCCATGGCTGGCCATGCTTTCCACCTGGCTAACTCTACCCCAGGCAACAGCTCTGCACCCCCGACAGCAACTTGCCCAAGCCTCCTTCACCAACACCTCATTTGGCCGCCTTTCGTTCCAGTTCTCTGCTGCCTGTGACTGGAACAAATTGCAAAAATCGCTGAAGTTGGAGACTTATCTCCCTCACCAACTTCAAACATCTGCTATCTGAGCAGCTAACCGATCGCTGCAGCTGTACATAGTCTATCGGTAAATAGCCCACCCATTTTTACCTACCTCATCCCCATACTGTTTTTATTTATTTAATTTTCTGCTCTTTTGCACACCAATATCTCTCTACCTGTACATGACCATCTGATCATTTATCACTCCAGTGTTAATCTGCAAAATTGTAATTATTCGCCTACCTCCTCATGCCTTTTGCACACAATGTACATACTCTCTTTTTTTTCTACTGTGTTATTGACTTGTTAATTGTTTACTCCATGTGTAACTCTGTGTTGTCTGTTCACACTGCTATGCTTTATCTTGGCCAGGTCGCAGTTGCAAATGAGAACTTGTTGTCAACTAGCCTACCTGGTTAAATATAGGTGAAAAAAAATGAAAAAAAAAACGCATCAAGATCGCTGATGTTCTGAAAGAGCTGCAAAATCTGGACCCCTACAAATCAGCTGGGCTAGACAATCTGGACCCTCTCTTTCTAAAATTATCAACCGCAATTGTTGCAACCCATATTACTAACCTGTTCAACCGCTCTTTCGTATCGTCTGAAATCCCCCAAAATTGGAAAGCTGCCACGGTCATCCCCCTCTTCAGAGGGGGAGACACTCTAAACCCAAACTGGTACAGACATATCTATCCTACCCTGCCTTGCCAAGGTCTTCGAAAGCCAAGTTATCAAACAAATCACTGACCATTTAGAATCCCACAGTACCTTCTCCGCTAAGCAATCTGTTTTTTTGAGCTGATCATGGGTGCACCTCAGCCACGCTCAAGGTCCTGAACGATATAATAACCGCCATTGATAAAAGACAGTACTGTGCAGCTGTATTCATCGACCTGGCAAAAGCTTTTGACTCTGTCAATCACCGCATTCTTGTCGGCAGACTCAACAGCCTTGGTTTCTCAAATCACTGCCTCGCCTGGTTCACCAACTACTTCTCAGGTGGAGTTCTGTGTGTCAAATCGTAGGGCCTGTTGTCCGGAACTTTGGTAGTCTCTATGGGGGTGCCACAGGATTCAATTCTCGGGCTGACTCTTTACTCTGTATGCATCAATGATGTCTTCTTGCTGTTGGTGATTCTCTGATCCATCTCTATGCAGACAACACCATTCTGTATACTTCTGGCCCTTCTTTGGACACTGTGTTAACCTCACTAGGGTAGGGGGCACTATTTTCACCTCCGGATGAAAAACGTGCCCAAAGTAAACTGCCTGTTACTCAGGCCCAGAAGATAGGATATGCATATAATTGGTAGATTTGGATAGAAAATGCTCTAACGTTTCTAAAAGAATGTCTGTGATAACAGAACTGATAAGGCAGGCAAAAACCTGTTTGCAGTTTTCCATTGACTGCCTTTGCAGTATCCAATGACTTAGGACTCAGATTGCACTTCCTACGGCTTCCACTAGATGTCAACAGTCTTTAGAAATAGTTTAAGGCTTGTATTCTGAAAGATGATAGAGTAAGATCACTGAGTGAGTGGATAGTGGAAAGTCCCCAGACCTGTTTGCTGCGCATGACCGAGAGTGCGCCTTTCTTGTTTTTCATTTAAATTGACAAAGCTATTGTCCGGTTGAAATATTATTGATTATTATTACTAAAAAACAACCTGAGGATTGATTATAAACATCGTTTGATATGTTTCTACAAACCTTACTGATACTTTTTGGATTTTTCGTCTACCTGTTGTGACTGCCTTGGAGCCATTGGATTACTAAACAAAATGCGCCAACAAACCAAGGTTTTGGATATAAAGAGACTTTATCGAACAAAACAAACATTTATTGGGTAACTGGGAGTCTTGTAAGTGCAACCATATGAAGATCATCAAAGGTAAGTGATTAATTTTAATCGCTATTTATGACTTTCGTTACTCATCTACTTGGCTGGTAACGGTTTGTAATGTTTTGGGCGCTGTCCTTTTGCCGTAAAGACTTTTTGATATCTGACACAATGGTTGGATTAACAAGAAGTTAATCTTTAAGCCGATGTATAACACTTGTATGTTTTTTTATTTTTATTATGAGTATTTCTGTTTTTGAATTTGGAGCTAGCGTCCCACACCCCCTAGAGAGGTTAACAAACCTCCAGACGAGTTTCAATGCCATACAACTCTCCTTCCCTGGCCTCCAACTGCTCTTAAATGCAAGTAAAACTGAATGCATGCTCTTCAACCGATCGCTGCATGCACCTGCCCGCCCGTCTATCATCACTACTCTGGAATGTTCTGACTTAGAATATGTGGACAACTACAAATACCTAGGTATCTGGTTAGACTGTAAACTCTCCTTCCAAACTCACATTAAGCATCTCCAATCCAAAATTAAATCTAGAATCGGCTACCCATTTCAAGCCTCCTTCCCTCATGCTGCTAAACTGACAATCCTACTTTCACCTAATCAAAGAATTATCCCAGCAGGAGAAACTCTCCCTTGAGATAGATACCTCCACCCCGAGCTGATCAAACCAGACCTTTTTTGATACAACCCCACAGATGAGCAACCCCACAGATAAGTCAAACCTCCCAGCACAGAGTACTACCCCCTCATTGAAATGAAGGATACATTTACCCAGCTAGAGGTAAGGCAGGTGGAGCTGGAAGAGCAGGTGATTACACTCCAGTCAGCACAGACCCAGACAACAGTCCAGCCCAACAACACCCCCTTAACCAGACCCGGAGGGCTGGAGGTAGAGAGAGACATCTCTGCACTCTGGACTGTGGTGAGACAACTTCAACAATATAAAAAGAAAGAGCATGCGAAGAACAGTGCACTAGAGGAGAGGATCAGACTGCTGGAGGTGAGGGGGATGATGTGTGACAGACAACATACCACTAGAGGTGGCCACCACCGCAGTTAAGCCAGCAGAACAGCCCACCTCAACTCCCGACAAAAGTCTCAACACCACAGCAGAACAGTACACACCAGATCCTGACCATAGCCTCTACATCACAGCAGAACAGACAAATGAAGAACACCAAGCCCAGGGGATCCCTCTGAGCACCCCCCCTGTCAGCCACCCTGATAGCCCTCCTGACAACCCTCCCACACCCACTGAGGACGTACACAAGACACAGATTTTTCTTCTTATGTACTCAAATGGGAAATATATACAATAAAATAATGTTTTCCTAAACACAGTGCGTCTATACTCTGGTGTCAAAACACCCAGGGTGCCCTAGACCTTCTGTCTGAGGATGAACTAAGTTCCCCTAGCCACATAATAATACACACAGGCACAAACGACCTGAGAACACAGCAGGAAAGGGTGGCCACAGCACTAAAGGGAGTTACTGAAAAAATGTATACTTTCCCCAATGCACAAGTGGTTATGTCCACCCTACTACCTCAAAAAGACTTCAACCCTGCTACCATACAGTGGGTAAACGCAAGTATTTCCCTTGACTGTGCCTCAAAACCAAATGTTTTCCTGGCCCACTACCCCACCTTGGACTTGAACAGCCACTATGACCAGGTCCCCCACCGCTCGGACTCTAAAGGACATCGCTCTCAAACGCAGCCCCAACACTTCACACAGGAGCAACATATTAATAGACAACCCACTCAGACCAGCGAGACCCCCCCCCTGGACCTACGCATACAGGACCCACGCCGAGAGGACCTACATCCAACACCACCAACCACATACACACCCCCACCCCAACCAATCAACACCCCCCCCCAAGACAACCATGCCCACACCCCATTTAGGCCCCCTCAGATCAGACCTATGCCCCTCCTGCCCACCCCATGCACCCCACCCCCGCAAAGATGGCCTCAACATGGAAGACACACATACACCCAGGCCGTGAGCGGGCAAACAGGCCCAACCCCCACTCTTACACCAGCCCAAGCCAATGGTATGTACCAGATGCTCAGCAGGCTCTGCTCACACCTACTGGCCTGAGGCCAAACAACACAACCAACCACATTGGACACTTAATGGAACACAAAACCTTCACGATCTCATCCTGGAATATCCAAGGCCTGAGGTCATTTGCCTTTGGCCTAAAGAGCAGGAACCTGGACTTCATCAAAGAAATCGGAAATACAGACATTGTCATCCTACCAGAAACCTGGTATAGAAGAGACTGACAAACTGGTTGCCCTCTAGGTTACAGAGAGCTGGTAGTCCCATCCAACAAACTACCAGGAGTGAAACAGGGAAGGGACTCAGGGGATATGCTGTGTTGTGCATCTCTGGATGCCTATGTGTGGCTGTCTGCTTCTGCCTGCAAAGACCCAGGGCCTGTGTGTAATAGTGTGTGCCAACCCAAATTACACGTTGCATAAACTTAGGACCTCCCTGTCAGATCCAGCCTCGGCGCCTAGGGCAAAGCACAGGAGGAGGCCACAACGCACAGGAGGAGGCCACAACGCACAGGAGGAGGCCACAACGCACAGGAGGAGGCCACAACGCACAGGAGGAGGCCACCACATACAGGACGACCTGGGCCACCTAGGTCCTGAATATAGAGATGGACCTGGGCCACCTAGCTCCTGAATATAGAGCTGGACCTGGGCCACCTAGGTCCCGAATAAGGAATTTTTTTTGGCAAACAATCAGGCGCTTCAGAAATCAGCGTATTGACATGTTCGCAGAGTCAATAATATGAACCCATCTTCAATGTCGAGCATCTGCCTCTCACACCAGGGCATCAGAGTATTCCTGTCCTGTACCTAGTCAAAGACCAAGGCATGTACAGTACGTATCAAGAGTCACAGAGTAGGGGTGATGATATAGAATCAGTTTAGCCTTTCAGATCATAATTAAATAAGATTATATAGACAAGGGGGTCTTGATACTAGATCAGCACTCCTACTCTGAGACAGCAGTTTTGGATCAAATAACATTACATGGACAGAGTGGACCTGATCCTAAAAAAAGTAACTTTTTTTTGCTTCACATTTTCAAACAGGCCATTTATATTTTCCAACAGGGCTAAACAGTTGGATGAGGTTTTTTTCCTCACCTGAGTAGCCTAGTTTCACTGCCAAAAATAAACTAAACCACCTAGTGTTCAGCGAAATAAAAATACAATGTCAAATACAGGTAGCCTAGTCAAATAATTAACATTCAATCACATTAACCGTTACTCTCTCGCAAGATTTCCACAAAAGGTCTATATGTAGCCAAACGTAGCTGCTGCTCATGTTAGTATCTGTATTGATGGCACAAAAGCCATGATAGGGAGACAGAGTGGAGCGGTAACTCGCGTGCAAACAGTTGCTCCCGACACCACTTGGGTACACTGCAGCATCCACCGAGAGGCTCTTGCTGCCAAGGGAATGCCTGATAGCTTGAAATATGTTTTGGACACTACAGTGAAAAGGATTCACTTTGTTAAATGCAAGGACCCTGAACTTGTGTATTTTCTGCACTCTGCAATGATATGGGCAGCTACCATGTAATGCTTTTACAACATACAGAAGTGCGTTGGTTATCGAGGGGCAAAGTATTGACACATTTTTTTAAATTGAGGGACTAGCTTAAAGTTCTTTACTGACCATAATTTTCACTTGTCTGACCACTTGCATGAGTTTCTCACACGACTGGCCTATCTGGGTGATGTTTTTTCTTGCCGGAATGATCTGAATTGAGGATTACAGGGACTCTCTGCCACTATATGCAATGTGTGGGACAGAATTGAGACTATGATTAAGAAGTTGAAGCTCTTCTCTGTCTGCATTAACAACACAGGTCTTTCCATCATTGTATGATTTTTTGTGTGCAAATGAACTCAAGCTTACGGATAATGTCAAATGTGTTATAGCGAAGCACCTGAGTGAGTTGGGTGCGTAATTACGCAGGTATTTTCCCAAAACGGATGACACAAACAACTGTATTCATTATCCATTTCATGCCCTGCGTCCAGTCCACTTACCGATAAATGTTTAGCATAGTGTGTGTGGCAGGACAACAATGATGGCAAAAAACAACATTTGAGAGTGTGCTGACCCTGGTGTTAGAGGGAGTACAGCTGGAGGTTGAATATTTGAAGGGGTACGGGACTATATCAAGTTTGGGAACCACTTTAGTGTAGTAGAGTAGGCGGCTCTGAAACGGAAATCACAGGGATAGACATCCCACAGAAATATTGTACTGTATCCTCCTCACCACTGATCTCAGACCAGATCTTGTTCCTCCAGGTGTCAACACAGATGAATACCACCAGGCCTGAAGACAGCAGGAACAGTAGGCCCAGCAAGGTCAGGGCAATGAATCTGGAACATAGACAGCAGTGTGTTCTCTGTCCTCATGCTCTAGAGGAGAGAAGAGGATGATGCCTTCCTTACTAAATGCCCTGTGAAGGTTTTTACCTCCTAACACTGTTTTCGTAGATTTAAACTGAATTAAACAGATTCAATGTGAATTTAAATTAAAGGGATACTACAAGACTCTGGTATTACCCACAGTCAGATGGACTTCTGGATACCATTCATCTATAAGTCTTTGCTAGGTTAAGCTTCGCCTTATATCAGTTCATCATAGGGACACTTCAACTATGACAGACAAAATGAAAAAAAAAATGTATCTAGAAAATCACATTGTAGGATTTTTAATGAATTTATTTGCAAATTATGGTGGAAAATAAATATTTGGTCTATAACAAAAGTTTATCTCAATACTTTGTTATATACCCTTTGTTGGCAATGACAGAGGTCAAACGTTTTCTGTAAGTCTTCACAAGGTTTTCACACACTGTTGCTGGTATTTTGTCCCATTCCTCCATGCAGATCTCCTCTAGAGCAGTGATGTTGTGGGGCTGTTGCTGGGCAACACGGACTTTCAACTCCCTCCAAAGATTTTCTATGGGGTTGAGATCTGGAGACTGGCTAGGCCACTCCAAGACCTTGAAATGCTTCTTATGAAGCCACTCCTTCGTTACCCGGGCGGTGTGTTTGGGATCATTGTCATGCTGAAAAACCCAGCCACGTTTCATCTTCAATGCCCTTGCCTATGGTAGGCTTTGTTACTTTGGTCCCAGCTCTCTGCAGGTCATTCACTAGGTCCCCCCATGTGGTTCTGGGACTTTTGCTCACCGTTCTTGTGATCATTTTGACCCCACGGGGTGAGATCGTGCGTGGAGCCCCAGATCGAGGGAGATTATCAGTGGTCTTGTATGTCTTCCATTTCCTAATAATTGCTCCCACAGTTGATTTCTTCAAACCAAGCTGCTTACCTATTGCAGATTCAGTCTTCCCAGCCTGGTGCAGGTCTACAATTTTGTTTCTGGTGTCCTTTGACAGCTCTTTGGTCTTGGCCATAGTGGAGTTTGGAGTGTGACTGTTTGAGGTTGGGG
Source organism: Oncorhynchus mykiss (assembly GCF_057628025.1). NCBI lineage: Eukaryota > Metazoa > Chordata > Actinopteri > Salmoniformes > Salmonidae > Oncorhynchus > Oncorhynchus mykiss. Next base: position 50,108,428 of record NC_143044.1, on the reverse strand, counting down.
ACAGGTGTCTTTTATACTGATAACAAGTTCAAACAGGTGCCATTAATACAGGTAACGAGTGGAGGACAGAGGAGCCTCTTAAAGAAGAAGTTACAGGTCTGTGAGAGCCAGAAATCTTGCTTGTTGTGCAGTGCTGCCCACTGCACTGAGGCTAGGAAACACTGTCACCACCGATAAATCTACTATAATCAAGAATTTCAATAAGCATTTTTCCATGGCTGGCCATGCTTTCCACCTGGCTAACTCTACCCCAGGCAACAGCTCTGCACCCCCGACAGCAACTTGCCCAAGCCTCCTTCACCAACACCTCATTTGGCCGCCTTTCGTTCCAGTTCTCTGCTGCCTGTGACTGGAACAAATTGCAAAAATCGCTGAAGTTGGAGACTTATCTCCCTCACCAACTTCAAACATCTGCTATCTGAGCAGCTAACCGATCGCTGCAGCTGTACATAGTCTATCGGTAAATAGCCCACCCATTTTTACCTACCTCATCCCCATACTGTTTTTATTTATTTAATTTTCTGCTCTTTTGCACACCAATATCTCTCTACCTGTACATGACCATCTGATCATTTATCACTCCAGTGTTAATCTGCAAAATTGTAATTATTCGCCTACCTCCTCATGCCTTTTGCACACAATGTACATACTCTCTTTTTTTTCTACTGTGTTATTGACTTGTTAATTGTTTACTCCATGTGTAACTCTGTGTTGTCTGTTCACACTGCTATGCTTTATCTTGGCCAGGTCGCAGTTGCAAATGAGAACTTGTTGTCAACTAGCCTACCTGGTTAAATATAGGTGAAAAAAAATGAAAAAAAAAACGCATCAAGATCGCTGATGTTCTGAAAGAGCTGCAAAATCTGGACCCCTACAAATCAGCTGGGCTAGACAATCTGGACCCTCTCTTTCTAAAATTATCAACCGCAATTGTTGCAACCCATATTACTAACCTGTTCAACCGCTCTTTCGTATCGTCTGAAATCCCCCAAAATTGGAAAGCTGCCACGGTCATCCCCCTCTTCAGAGGGGGAGACACTCTAAACCCAAACTGGTACAGACATATCTATCCTACCCTGCCTTGCCAAGGTCTTCGAAAGCCAAGTTATCAAACAAATCACTGACCATTTAGAATCCCACAGTACCTTCTCCGCTAAGCAATCTGTTTTTTTGAGCTGATCATGGGTGCACCTCAGCCACGCTCAAGGTCCTGAACGATATAATAACCGCCATTGATAAAAGACAGTACTGTGCAGCTGTATTCATCGACCTGGCAAAAGCTTTTGACTCTGTCAATCACCGCATTCTTGTCGGCAGACTCAACAGCCTTGGTTTCTCAAATCACTGCCTCGCCTGGTTCACCAACTACTTCTCAGGTGGAGTTCTGTGTGTCAAATCGTAGGGCCTGTTGTCCGGAACTTTGGTAGTCTCTATGGGGGTGCCACAGGATTCAATTCTCGGGCTGACTCTTTACTCTGTATGCATCAATGATGTCTTCTTGCTGTTGGTGATTCTCTGATCCATCTCTATGCAGACAACACCATTCTGTATACTTCTGGCCCTTCTTTGGACACTGTGTTAACCTCACTAGGGTAGGGGGCACTATTTTCACCTCCGGATGAAAAACGTGCCCAAAGTAAACTGCCTGTTACTCAGGCCCAGAAGATAGGATATGCATATAATTGGTAGATTTGGATAGAAAATGCTCTAACGTTTCTAAAAGAATGTCTGTGATAACAGAACTGATAAGGCAGGCAAAAACCTGTTTGCAGTTTTCCATTGACTGCCTTTGCAGTATCCAATGACTTAGGACTCAGATTGCACTTCCTACGGCTTCCACTAGATGTCAACAGTCTTTAGAAATAGTTTAAGGCTTGTATTCTGAAAGATGATAGAGTAAGATCACTGAGTGAGTGGATAGTGGAAAGTCCCCAGACCTGTTTGCTGCGCATGACCGAGAGTGCGCCTTTCTTGTTTTTCATTTAAATTGACAAAGCTATTGTCCGGTTGAAATATTATTGATTATTATTACTAAAAAACAACCTGAGGATTGATTATAAACATCGTTTGATATGTTTCTACAAACCTTACTGATACTTTTTGGATTTTTCGTCTACCTGTTGTGACTGCCTTGGAGCCATTGGATTACTAAACAAAATGCGCCAACAAACCAAGGTTTTGGATATAAAGAGACTTTATCGAACAAAACAAACATTTATTGGGTAACTGGGAGTCTTGTAAGTGCAACCATATGAAGATCATCAAAGGTAAGTGATTAATTTTAATCGCTATTTATGACTTTCGTTACTCATCTACTTGGCTGGTAACGGTTTGTAATGTTTTGGGCGCTGTCCTTTCGCCGTAAAGACTTTTTGATATCTGACACAATGGTTGGATTAACAAGAAGTTAATCTTTAAGCCGATGTATAACACTTGTATGTTTTTTTATTTTTATTATGAGTATTTCTGTTTTTGAATTTGGAGCTAGCGTCCCACACCCCCTAGAGAGGTTAACAAACCTCCAGACGAGTTTCAATGCCATACAACTCTCCTTCCCTGGCCTCCAACTGCTCTTAAATGCAAGTAAAACTGAATGCATGCTCTTCAACCGATCGCTGCATGCACCTGCCCGCCCGTCTATCATCACTACTCTGGAATGTTCTGACTTAGAATATGTGGACAACTACAAATACCTAGGTATCTGGTTAGACTGTAAACTCTCCTTCCAAACTCACATTAAGCATCTCCAATCCAAAATTAAATCTAGAATCGGCTACCCATTTCAAGCCTCCTTCCCTCATGCTGCTAAACTGACAATCCTACTTTCACCTAATCAAAGAATTATCCCAGCAGGAGAAACTCTCCCTTGAGATAGATACCTCCACCCCGAGCTGATCAAACCAGACCTTTTTTGATACAACCCCACAGATGAGCAACCCCACAGATAAGTCAAACCTCCCAGCACAGAGTACTACCCCCTCATTGAAATGAAGGATACATTTACCCAGCTAGAGGTAAGGCAGGTGGAGCTGGAAGAGCAGGTGATTACACTCCAGTCAGCACAGACCCAGACAACAGTCCAGCCCAACAACACCCCCTTAACCAGACCCGGAGGGCTGGAGGTAGAGAGAGACATCTCTGCACTCTGGACTGTGGTGAGACAACTTCAACAATATAAAAAGAAAGAGCATGCGAAGAACAGTGCACTAGAGGAGAGGATCAGACTGCTGGAGGTGAGGGGGATGATGTGTGACAGACAACATACCACTAGAGGTGGCCACCACCGCAGTTAAGCCAGCAGAACAGCCCACCTCAACTCCCGACAAAAGTCTCAACACCACAGCAGAACAGTACACACCAGATCCTGACCATAGCCTCTACATCACAGCAGAACAGACAAATGAAGAACACCAAGCCCAGGGGATCCCTCTGAGCACCCCCCCTGTCAGCCACCCTGATAGCCCTCCTGACAACCCTCCCACACCCACTGAGGACGTACACAAGACACAGATTTTTCTTCTTATGTACTCAAATGGGAAATATATACAATAAAATAATGTTTTCCTAAACACAGTGCGTCTATACTCTGGTGTCAAAACACCCAGGGTGCCCTAGACCTTCTGTCTGAGGATGAACTAAGTTCCCCTAGCCACATAATAATACACACAGGCACAAACGACCTGAGAACACAGCAGGAAAGGGTGGCCACAGCACTAAAGGGAGTTACTGAAAAAATGTATACTTTCCCCAATGCACAAGTGGTTATGTCCACCCTACTACCTCAAAAAGACTTCAACCCTGCTACCATACAGTGGGTAAACGCAAGTATTTCCCTTGACTGTGCCTCAAAACCAAATGTTTTCCTGGCCCACTACCCCACCTTGGACTTGAACAGCCACTATGACCAGGTCCCCCACCGCTCGGACTCTAAAGGACATCGCTCTCAAACGCAGCCCCAACACTTCACACAGGAGCAACATATTAATAGACAACCCACTCAGACCAGCGAGACCCCCCCCCTGGACCTACGCATACAGGACCCACGCCGAGAGGACCTACATCCAACACCACCAACCACATACACACCCCCACCCCAACCAATCAACACCCCCCCCCAAGACAACCATGCCCACACCCCATTTAGGCCCCCTCAGATCAGACCTATGCCCCTCCTGCCCACCCCATGCACCCCACCCCCGCAAAGATGGCCTCAACATGGAAGACACACATACACCCAGGCCGTGAGCGGGCAAACAGGCCCAACCCCCACTCTTACACCAGCCCAAGCCAATGGTATGTACCAGATGCTCAGCAGGCTCTGCTCACACCTACTGGCCTGAGGCCAAACAACACAACCAACCACATTGGACACTTAATGGAACACAAAACCTTCACGATCTCATCCTGGAATATCCAAGGCCTGAGGTCATTTGCCTTTGGCCTAAAGAGCAGGAACCTGGACTTCATCAAAGAAATCGGAAATACAGACATTGTCATCCTACCAGAAACCTGGTATAGAAGAGACTGACAAACTGGTTGCCCTCTAGGTTACAGAGAGCTGGTAGTCCCATCCAACAAACTACCAGGAGTGAAACAGGGAAGGGACTCAGGGGATATGCTGTGTTGTGCATCTCTGGATGCCTATGTGTGGCTGTCTGCTTCTGCCTGCAAAGACCCAGGGCCTGTGTGTAATAGTGTGTGCCAACCCAAATTACACGTTGCATAAACTTAGGACCTCCCTGTCAGATCCAGCCTCGGCGCCTAGGGCAAAGCACAGGAGGAGGCCACAACGCACAGGAGGAGGCCACAACGCACAGGAGGAGGCCACAACGCACAGGAGGAGGCCACAACGCACAGGAGGAGGCCACCACATACAGGACGACCTGGGCCACCTAGGTCCTGAATATAGAGATGGACCTGGGCCACCTAGCTCCTGAATATAGAGCTGGACCTGGGCCACCTAGGTCCCGAATAAGGAATTTTTTTTGGCAAACAATCAGGCGCTTCAGAAATCAGCGTATTGACATGTTCGCAGAGTCAATAATATGAACCCATCTTCAATGTCGAGCATCTGCCTCTCACACCAGGGCATCAGAGTATTCCTGTCCTGTACCTAGTCAAAGACCAAGGCATGTACAGTACGTATCAAGAGTCACAGAGTAGGGGTGATGATATAGAATCAGTTTAGCCTTTCAGATCATAATTAAATAAGATTATATAGACAAGGGGGTCTTGATACTAGATCAGCACTCCTACTCTGAGACAGCAGTTTTGGATCAAATAACATTACATGGACAGAGTGGACCTGATCCTAAAAAAAGTAACTTTTTTTTGCTTCACATTTTCAAACAGGCCATTTATATTTTCCAACAGGGCTAAACAGTTGGATGAGGTTTTTTTCCTCACCTGAGTAGCCTAGTTTCACTGCCAAAAATAAACTAAACCACCTAGTGTTCAGCGAAATAAAAATACAATGTCAAATACAGGTAGCCTAGTCAAATAATTAACATTCAATCACATTAACCGTTACTCTCTCGCAAGATTTCCACAAAAGGTCTATATGTAGCCAAACGTAGCTGCTGCTCATGTTAGTATCTGTATTGATGGCACAAAAGCCATGATAGGGAGACAGAGTGGAGCGGTAACTCGCGTGCAAACAGTTGCTCCCGACACCACTTGGGTACACTGCAGCATCCACCGAGAGGCTCTTGCTGCCAAGGGAATGCCTGATAGCTTGAAATATGTTTTGGACACTACAGTGAAAAGGATTCACTTTGTTAAATGCAAGGACCCTGAACTTGTGTATTTTCTGCACTCTGCAATGATATGGGCAGCTACCATGTAATGCTTTTACAACATACAGAAGTGCGTTGGTTATCGAGGGGCAAAGTATTGACACATTTTTTTAAATTGAGGGACTAGCTTAAAGTTCTTTACTGACCATAATTTTCACTTGTCTGACCACTTGCATGAGTTTCTCACACGACTGGCCTATCTGGGTGATGTTTTTTCTTGCCGGAATGATCTGAATTGAGGATTACAGGGACTCTCTGCCACTATATGCAATGTGTGGGACAGAATTGAGACTATGATTAAGAAGTTGAAGCTCTTCTCTGTCTGCATTAACAACACAGGTCTTTCCATCATTGTATGATTTTTTGTGTGCAAATGAACTCAAGCTTACGGATAATGTCAAATGTGTTATAGCGAAGCACCTGAGTGAGTTGGGTGCGTAATTACGCAGGTATTTTCCCAAAACGGATGACACAAACAACTGTATTCATTATCCATTTCATGCCCTGCGTCCAGTCCACTTACCGATAAATGTTTAGCATAGTGTGTGTGGCAGGACAACAATGATGGCAAAAAACAACATTTGAGAGTGTGCTGACCCTGGTGTTAGAGGGAGTACAGCTGGAGGTTGAATATTTGAAGGGGTACGGGACTATATCAAGTTTGGGAACCACTTTAGTGTAGTAGAGTAGGCGGCTCTGAAACGGAAATCACAGGGATAGACATCCCACAGAAATATTGTACTGTATCCTCCTCACCACTGATCTCAGACCAGATCTTGTTCCTCCAGGTGTCAACACAGATGAATACCACCAGGCCTGAAGACAGCAGGAACAGTAGGCCCAGCAAGGTCAGGGCAATGAATCTGGAACATAGACAGCAGTGTGTTCTCTGTCCTCATGCTCTAGAGGAGAGAAGAGGATGATGCCTTCCTTACTAAATGCCCTGTGAAGGTTTTTACCTCCTAACACTGTTTTCGTAGATTTAAACTGAATTAAACAGATTCAATGTGAATTTAAATTAAAGGGATACTACAAGACTCTGGTATTACCCACAGTCAGATGGACTTCTGGATACCATTCATCTATAAGTCTTTGCTAGGTTAAGCTTCGCCTTATATCAGTTCATCATAGGGACACTTCAACTATGACAGACAAAATGAAAAAAAAAATGTATCTAGAAAATCACATTGTAGGATTTTTAATGAATTTATTTGCAAATTATGGTGGAAAATAAATATTTGGTCTATAACAAAAGTTTATCTCAATACTTTGTTATATACCCTTTGTTGGCAATGACAGAGGTCAAACGTTTTCTGTAAGTCTTCACAAGGTTTTCACACACTGTTGCTGGTATTTTGTCCCATTCCTCCATGCAGATCTCCTCTAGAGCAGTGATGTTGTGGGGCTGTTGCTGGGCAACACGGACTTTCAACTCCCTCCAAAGATTTTCTATGGGGTTGAGATCTGGAGACTGGCTAGGCCACTCCAAGACCTTGAAATGCTTCTTATGAAGCCACTCCTTCGTTACCCGGGCGGTGTGTTTGGGATCATTGTCATGCTGAAAAACCCAGCCACGTTTCATCTTCAATGCCCTTGCCTATGGTAGGCTTTGTTACTTTGGTCCCAGCTCTCTGCAGGTCATTCACTAGGTCCCCCCATGTGGTTCTGGGACTTTTGCTCACCGTTCTTGTGATCATTTTGACCCCACGGGGTGAGATCGTGCGTGGAGCCCCAGATCGAGGGAGATTATCAGTGGTCTTGTATGTCTTCCATTTCCTAATAATTGCTCCCACAGTTGATTTCTTCAAACCAAGCTGCTTACCTATTGCAGATTCAGTCTTCCCAGCCTGGTGCAGGTCTACAATTTTGTTTCTGGTGTCCTTTGACAGCTCTTTGGTCTTGGCCATAGTGGAGTTTGGAGTGTGACTGTTTGAGGTTGGGGACAGGTGTCTTTTATACTGATAACAAGTTCAAACAGGTGCCATTAATACAGGTAACGAGTGGAGGACAGAGGAGCCTCTTAAAGAAGAAGTTACAGGTCTGTGAGAGCCAGAAATCTTGCTTGTTTGTAGGTGACCAAATACTTATTTTCCACCATAATTTGCAAATAAATTCATTAAAAATCCTACAATGTGATTTTCTGGATTTTTTTTCTAATTTTGTCTGTCATTGTTGAAGTGTAGCTATGATGAAAATTACAGGCATCACCAGTATTCCCACTTGCACATCCTCATCTGCACATATATCACTCCAGCGTTAATTTGCTCAATTGTAATTACTTCCCTACTATTGGCCTATTTATTGCCTTACCTCCTTACTCCATTTGCACACACTGTATATAGATTTGTCTATTGTGTTATTGACTGTACTTTTGTTTATCCCATTTGTAACTCTGTGTTGTTTTTTGTCGCACTGCTTTACTTTATCTTGACCAGGTCGCAGTTGCAAATGAGGAATTGTTCTCAACTGGCCTAAATAAAGGTGAAAAAAAGTCTCTGCGTGCAGTATGAAGGAAGTTAGTGGTAGTTTCACAAGCCAATGTTAACTCGCATTAGCGCAAAGGAAGTCTATAGGTACGATACCAGAATGTTGCAGAACCCCTTTAAGTGTCTCAAAAGAAAATACAATCAGAGATGCTAGCAGGTGGTAAAAGAAAGTTCCTGAAGCACTTATGATCAAATGGGCAATGGGCTGCTTCACAGCAGCTGAAGTTTCCTGTTGTTTAACATGTCACAAACATCCTGTGTAGACAGTGGTGTAAAAAGTACTCAATTGACAATAAAACATTTAACAAATGAAAGATTCCTTAATAGAAAATGACTCAAGTAAAAGTGAAAGTCACCCAGTAAAATACTACTTGAGTAAAAGTCTAAAATAATTTGGTTTTAAATGTACATAAGTATTAAAAGTAAATGGAATTGCTAAAATGTACTTAAGGATCAAAAGTCCTTATTTTAAGCAAACCTGTCAGGGAAATGACCGGACCAAGGTGCAGCCTGGCGAGCGGACATTATCCTTTTATTTTGAATGACCGGACCAAGGTGCAGCCTGGCGAGCGGACATTATCCTTTTATTTTGAATGACCGGACCAAGGTGCAGCCTGGCGAGCGGACATTATCCTTTTATTTTGAATGACCGGACCAAGGTGCAGCGTGGCGAGCGGACATTATCCTTTTATTTTGAATGACCGGACCAAGGTTCAGTGTGGGGAGCGGACATTATTCTTTTATTTTGAATGTCGCCAACAAAAACAAGAAACACCAAATCCGATCGTGAAGCTGACTAGGGATATACAGGCCACTAACACAGACAACTACCCACAAAATACAAAAGGAAAAAAGGCTGCCTAAGTATGATTCCCAATCAGAGACAACGATAGACAGCTGTCCCTGATTGAGAACCATACCCGGCCAAAACATAGAAACAGAAATCATAGAAATAAAGAAACTAGAATACCCACCCTAGTCACACCCTGGCCTAACCAAAAAGAGAATAAAAGCCTCTCTATGGCCAGGGCGTGACAAAACCAGGCAATTTTTTATTTTTTAAATTAATTTACTGATTGCCAGGGGCACACTCCAACACTCAGACATAATTTACAAACAAAGCATTTGTGTTTAGTGAGTCAGCCAGATCAGAGGCAGTAGGGATGACCAGGGATGTTCTCTTGATAAGTGTGTGAATTAGACCATTTTCCTGTCAAAATGTAACTAGTACTTTTGGGTGTCAGGGAAAATGTAAGGAGTAAAAAGCACGTTATTGTCTTTAGGAATGTAGTAAAGTAAAAGTTGTTAAAAATATAAACAGTAAAGTACCCCTACCCCTAACCCCTAAAAACTACTTAAGTAGTACTTTAAAGTATTTTAGTACTTTACACTACTGAGAGCAGACTGCCACACTGACTTTAGGATAATAAGGGGCAGGTAACAAGACGAAAGAACCTCAGGAGGGAAAACTGAGATTTTTTTCTTGACCAAATGACACAAAGGACATGAAGGTAAACCTCTGTTTGGGAATCAGGACGTAATCAGTGATGTGTGTTGCTCACCACATGCAGCCTAATGTCTATGGAAATGTATACTATGACCTTTCAGAGAGGAGTAGGGAAGGGGCAGAGAGGAGTAGGGAAGGGGTGGAGAGGAGTAGGGAAGGGGCGGAGAGGAGTAGGGAAGGGGCGGAGAGGAGTAGGGAAGGGGCGGAGAGGAGTAGGGAAGGGGCGGAGAGGAGTAGGGAAGGGGCGGAGAGGAGTAGGGAAGGGAGGGAGAGGGGTAGGGTGAGGAGTAGGTTAGGGTAGGGATGGAGAGGAGTAGGGAAGGGGCGGAGAGGAGTAGGGAAGGGGCGGAGAGGAGTAGGGAAAGGGCGGAGAGGAGTAGGGAAGGGGCGGAGAGGAGTAGGGAAGGGAGGGAGAGGGGTAGGGAGAGGAGTAGGTTAGGGTAGGGATGGAGAGGAGTAGGGAAGGGGCGGAGAGGAGTAGGGAAGGGGCGGAGAGGAGTAGGGAAGGGAGGGAGAGGGGTAGGGAGAGGAGTAGGTTAGGGTAGGGATGGAGAGGGGTAGGGTAGGGATGGAGAGGAGTAGGGGAGGGAGAGGAGTAGGGAAGGGAGGGAGAGGAGTAGGGAAGGGAAGGGAAGGAAGGGAGGGAGAGAGAGGGGGAGGGAGAGGAGTAGGGAGGGAGAGGAGTAGGGAGGGAGAGGAGTAGGGAGGGAGAGGAGTAGGGAGGGAGAGGAGTAGGGTAGGGAGGGAGAGGAGTAGGTTAGGGTAGGGATGGAGAGGAGTAGGGTAGGGTAGGGATGGAGAGGAGTAGGGTAGGGAGGGAGAGGAGTAGGGAAGGGAGGGAGAGGAGTAGGTTAGGGAGGGAGAGGAGTAGGTTAGGGAGGGAGAGGAGTAGGGAAGGGAAGGAAGGGAGGGAGAGAGAGAGGGAGGGAGAGGAGTAGGGTAGGGAGGGAGAGGAGTAGGGTAGGGAGGGAGAGGAGTAGGGTAGGGAGGGAGAGGGGTAGGGAGAGGAGTAGGTTAGGGTAGGGATGGAGAGGAGTAGGATAGGGAGGGAGAGGAGTAGGGAAGGGAAGGAAGGTAGGGAGAGAGAGGGGTAGGGAGGGAGAGGAGTAGGGTAGGGTAGGGAGAGGAGTAGGGTAGGGAGGGAGAGGGGTAGGGAGAGGAGTAGGTTAGGGTAGGGATGGAGAGGAGTAGGGTAGGGATGGAGAGGAGTAGGGAAGGGAGGGAGAGGAGTAGGGAAGGGAGGGAGAGGAGTAGGGTAGGGAGGGAGAGGAGTAGGGTAGGGAGGGAGAGGAGTAGGGTAGGGAGGGAGAGGGGTAGGGTGGGGAGGGAGAGGGGTAGGGAGAGGGGTAGGGTGGAGAGGGAGAGGAGTAGGGTAGGGAGGGAGAGGAGTAGGGTAGGGAGGGAGAGGAATAAGAAACATCTAACATTTTGTTACTTACAGCCTTGTTCTAAGATGTATTACATAATTCCCCCCCCCCCCTCATCAATCTGCACACAATACCCCATAATGGGCTTGCTTCCCGCCTATGGCTAGAAAGAAGCCACTTTTCTCTCTGTAATTGATTATGGTGACTTGTTGTATATGTATGCAACCTCCTCCGTCTTACAGAGACAACTCTGTTTATCACTCATCCTTGCACTTTATTACAAATGCCAAGTCACACACCCTCCATTGCATCTTGTACCAAATGGTAGGTTGGACCTCACTTTATATGCACAGAAAGATATATTGGTATGTGTTCATCTATAACGCTCTTTTGGGTAAACTCCCTTTTTACCTCTGTAGTCTGGTGTCCTGCACCACCAGCAGTTACCATACCCAGTCTGCTAGGTTGTTGCTACTTAGTCCCCAGGACATTCACAGTATTAGGCAAGACTGCCATCTCTTCTTGTGCACCAGAGGCATGGAATAGTCTACAATCCATGCTTCATCTAGATATGTTAGTGCCAGTGAATGATTGTAAAATATTGATGGGAGACTGTTACGGAGGGGTGTAAATGCTTTTTTTAGGCTGGATCATGTTGTATTGTATTGTTGTATGTTTTAATTATGCAATGTATTGATTGTTTCTGCCTTCTTGGCCAGGTTTCCCTTGAAAAAGAGACTCTGGGTCTCAATGGGCTTTTCCTGGTTAAATAAAAAATGACAAAGCAATATTTTTTTCTTTGTGCAAATATATCAACAAAAATATATATATATATATATCTTATATCACACTTAAAGTACCTAAGTATTCAGACTCTTTACTCATGGTACATGGTTGAAGCACCTTTGGCAGTAATTACAGCCATGAGTGTTCTTGGGTATGATGCTACAAGCTTGGCACACCTGTATTTGGGGAGATTCTCCCATTCTTCTCTGGAGATCCTCTAAAATCTGTCAGGTTGGATAGGAAGCTTCGCTGCACAGCTATTTTCAGGTCTCTCCAAAGATGTTAGATCGGGTTCAAGTCTGCTTTCTAGCTGGGCCACTCAAGGACACTCAGACTTGTCCCGAAGCCACGCCTGTGTTGTCTTGGCTGCGTGCTTAGGGCCATTGTCCTGTGGAAAGGTGAACCCCAATCTGAGGTCCTGAGTACTCCGGAGCAGGTTTTCATCAAGGATATCTCTGCACTTTGCTCTGTTCATCTTTCACTCGATCCTGATTCTAAAATGTTCTGCCGCTGAAAAACATCCCCCAGCATGATGCTGCCACCACCATGCTTCCCCGAAGGGATGGTGCCAGGTTACCTCCAGACGTGACGCATTGCATTCAGGCCAAAGAGTTTTATCTTGGTTTCATCGGACCAGAAAATCTTGTTTCTGATGGTCTGAGAGTCTTTAGCTGCTTTTTGGCAAACTGGCTGTCATATGCCTTTTCCTGAGGAGTGGCTTTCGTCTGGCCACTCCAACATTTAGGCCTGATTGGTGGAGTGCTGCAGAGATGGTTGTCATTCTGGATTGTTCTCCCTTCTCCACAGAGGAACTCTGGAGTTTTGTCAGAGTGACCATCTGCTTCTTGGTCACCTCCCTGACCAAGGCCCTTCTCCCCAATTTCTCAGTTTAGCCGGCAGCCAGCTCTTGGAAGAGTCTTGGGGGTTCCAAATTTATCCATTTAAGAGTGATGGAGGCCACTGTGTTCTTGGGGACTGTTAAGAATCCCTTTTGGCCCGACAGTCTAGGGGAGATGGTAACGAGACCCGTAACATAACTCATGCAAATTATAATAGTGAAAAAGTAATCTACAGAACTACAGATCTACAGACATATGGCATTTACAGAGAGATTGAGCTCTAGAGCAAACAACTGACATGGTTTTTAAACCAAGGGAAAGGAACTGTGATTGGGTAGGAAACAGGATGAGGTGTGTCTTCTGATTGATTATTGATTGGTGACTGATTTGGGGAGTGATGATTTTCACCTGTGAGGGGAGAAGGAGAGAAAAGAACACAGGATACATACACACACACCCACAGGATACCTGTATCCGTAACAGGGGCCATCAATGCTGCAGTCATTTAATCCATTTTAGAATAAGGCTGTAACGTAACAAAATGTGGAAAAAGTCAAGGGGTCTGAATACATTCCGAATGCACTGTAGATAAAAACAAATTACATGTGCTCTCTCTCTTCTCTCTCTCTTCTCCCTCTGTCTTTCTCCCCTTCCCTCTCTCTCTCTAGAGTAGACACACAGACCAGGCAAACCTCTGCATCTCCAGCCCAGAGGTGGTTTCTGAGCTTGAGCTTAATGCACAGAGAAAGGGGCAGCAGTAAAGCATGTAGGAGGCCATATACACACACACACACACACGCATGCATGCACACGCACACTTACGCACACACACACACACGCACAGACACACACACACACACATGCACACGCACACTTACGCACACACACACACACATATCCCCATGACTCCTGTACTGTCAGTCGACATCTCTCCTCTCCGGAGTCTAACGAGACACAGTGCGGTATCCGACCATGCACCTTATCTTACGTAACAACTACATCACTTAGCACTGGCATGCAGACTCCTCCAGATCATACAGTCCAGCTCCCAACAGTATTAGAGCTAATGATCAATTACTACACTCAGAGAGCATTATGACTAGGCGGCGCTGTATCAGACCATGCACCAAATCTCATAGAGCATTATCACCAGGCAGTGCTGTATCAGACCATACACCTTATCTCATAGAGCATTATCACCAGGCAGCGCTGTATCAGGCCATACACCTTATCTCATAGAGCATTATCACCAGGCAGCGCTGTATCAGACCATGCACCTTATCTCATAGAGCATTATCACCAGGCAGCACTGCAAGATGGAAATGTGTCTTCTGCTTCATCCAACAATCCCAATGTATACACACACACACACACACACACACACACACACACACACACACCTTAGGTTGGAGAGGCTGAAGCAGAGTGACAGATTTTTTCCCCCATCAGCACTGGGATTGGAAATGGCAACGCTGCGGTTGCTGGCCCGCTTCTCTAACCTCGGGGCTACTGCCGCCTTACACAACAACCTCAGTCTAGCACTGGCATGCAGACTCCTCCAGACCTGGCTTCAAATCAGCCTATACTTGTTGACTTTCATATACTCTTTTGTTGCTATTGATTAAAGTTGCCTGGTGCAATGTAGCCAAATAAATAGTCCTAAGGTGCAAAACAGGCTCAGTTGGCTTTTAGATGTGCTTGATTGAGCTTCCTCTGGTGCCAACGAAATCATCCCAAAAGTGCAAAGTACAAAATCCGGCCATCTGGCAATAGTCACAAAGATATATCATGACAAGGAACAAGAAGAACCCAAAAACAAATAAAAAAGGCAAGCAAATCAACTCAGATTTCTCTCAATGAAACGGTCTGTCTTTCCGCCCTCCCGCCAGTCACTGTCTTTCCGCCCTCCCGTCCGTCTGCCCTCCCGTCCGTCTGCCCTCCCGTCCGTCTGCCCTCCCGTCCGTCCGTCCGCACTCCCGTTCGTCCACCCTCCCTCCCGTCCGCCCTCCCTCCCGTCCGTCCGCCCCCCCCACGCACACACACTTCTCTAGACCCCTGTCTATTACTCACAAATATTACACTAAATACATGAAACAGTTTTCATTAAACATTTCCACATAAAACAGCAGAAAAAGCGAAGAGAGCCGACAACAATGCAAAACAAAGCGGTAGTGAATAGAGGGAGGGCTGGGTTGGATATAATTACCATAGCTCCAGTGCGTGTGCAGCACTGCGAGGGCCCCAATCTGTTCCTGTGTTTTGTTATTTGTGTCATGAAATCACAAGTAAAGATACGCAATGGGAAGAATCTCTCTCTCTTTCACTATGTATGTGTGGTGTGTGTGTGTGTGTGTATTGGGGGAGAAAGAAGGAGAGAGAGAGAAGCAGACAGAGAGGGAGAGAAAGAGATATGAGAGAGAGAGAGAGACAGAAAAAGTGAGTAGGTCATTGGGATAGGGGGCAGCATTTTCACTTTTGGATGAAAAGCGTGCCCGGAGTAAACTGCCTGTTACTCAGTCCCAGATGCTAATATATGCATATCATTAGTAGTTTTTCACAGAAAACACTCTGAAGTTCCTACAACTGTTGGAATGATGTCTGTGGGTATAACAGAACTCATATGGCAGGCAAAAACCTGAGTCAAATCCAACCAGGAAGTGGGAAATCTGAGGTTTGTTGTTTTTCAACTCAGCCCCTATTGACGATTCAGTGGGATATTGGTCATCTTGCACTTCCTAAGGCTTACACTAGATGTCAACAGTCTTTAGAACCTTGTTTGATACTTCAACTGTAAAGTGGGGCCGAATGAGAGGGGGATGAGTCAGAGGTCTGCCAGCAGCCACGAGTTCGTGATGAGCGGTCATGTGAGAGTAACCTCGTGTTCCATTGCTTTTCTACAGACAAACAAATTCTCTGATTGGTACATTATTGAAGATTTATGTTAAAAACATCCTAAAGATTGATTCTATACTTCGTTTGATATGTTTCTACGACCTGTAATATAACTTTTTGGACTTTTCGTCCAACCTCTCCGCTGGTCTTGCACGCGCGTTTCGATTTGTTTACCAAACGCCCTAACAAAAGGAGGTATATGGACATAAATTATGAACTTTATCGAACAAATCAAATATTTATTGTGGAACTGGGATTCCTGGGAGTGCATTCTGATGAAGATCATCAAAGGTAAGTGAATATTTATCATGCTATTTCTGACTTCTGTTGACTACACAACATGATGGATATTTCTCTGGCTGGTTTGGGCTCTGAGCGCCGTACTCAGATTATTGCATGGTGTGCTTTTTCCGTAAAGTTTTTTTTTAATCTGACACGGCGGTTGCATTAATTAAGGAGAAGTTTATCTAAAGTTCCATGTATAACAGTTGTATCTATTATCAATGTTTCTTATGAGTATTTCTGTGAATTGATGTGGCTCTCTGCAAAATCACTGCATGTTTTGGAACTACTGAACATAACACGCCAGTAAAATGAGATTTTTGGATGTAAATACGCACTTTATCGAACAAAACATACATGTATTGTGTAACATGAAGTCATATGAGTGTCTGATGGAGATCATCAAAGGTTAGTGAATCATTTTATCTATATTTCTGCTTTTTGTGACTCCTCTCTTTGTCTGTAAAAATGGCTGTGTTTTTCTGTGACTTGGTGGTGACCTAACATAATCGTTTGTGGTGCTTTCGCTGTAAAGCCTTTTTGAAATCAGACACTGTGGCTGGATTAACGAGAATTATATCTTTAGAATGGTGCTTAATACTTGTATGTTTGAGAAATTTGATTTATGAGATTTCTGTTTGAATTTGGCGCCCTGCATTTCACTGGCTGTTGGCGAGGGGTTCCGCTAGCGGAACGGGGTTCCACAGGTTAAAGGTCTGTCTGAGGACAGGGATGTCAGACTCAAGTCAGACCCAATGGGAGATTTTTTCTCTAAAGGAGATATTTCTCTTTTTGAGATATTTCTCTAAAGGAGATATTTCTCTAAAGGAGATTTTTCCCGAAAGGATATAATGTCTGTCTGACTCATGGTTTCTAAGTATCTCAATGCAACGCCAACCTTTTCTGGTAGATAATAAGGATATCATTATTTTTCATTTTGGTTGGTCAACTGTTTAGTTTGTTTCGTAAGTGCTAAATCAATGAATATACTATAAATCCATATATGATTGATAGGGAGAAAGGTGATCCAGTATGCAACCATCAATGCAACAGTAACCTTATCGTTGCTGTTGGTGACAACCTTTTTAGAATGGGGCTGTCTTTTCTATTTTACAGAGCAATTACATTTGATTCAATTCCAACAAAATGGAATCTCATTGTAAAATAGTTTTAATTTGCACTTTCTTGGAGGACTGTGGAGGTGTTTGTGTAAGCTCTGGAAATGAATACAACATCATCTATGTATGAGAACTCTGGCTTCCCTACTATCAGCAGGAGGCTGTATATCCAGTTCTACATTAATGGGATCCCATGAGTACAGCATGTGGGTAGAAAGATGACATGTATGCAAACTGTTTTTGATTATATGTTAATGTGAGATAGTTTAAAGTTGGGCAATAAATGTTCATTTGAATACTTATAGAAATATGATTATTCCGCAAAATCCAAGAGGAATAAATATGATGATGAATACTAGTAATGGTAGATTGACATCGCTAACATAAGGAATATGCTTTTGGGATCTAATGGGATAAGTAAGTCAAACTAAGATCATGAGGCATTTCTAAGTTATATTTTTCAATAATTAATGTTTATATATCATAAGTTTATATATCATTAATTCATTAATTTAAAAATGTATGTATCAATCACGGATTTCCCCTTTAATAACAAAGCTTGTTATTGTAAAATAATGTGTAAAACTTTATTTGGATGGTCCATCTGTAGATGCTCTACAAACTATCAGTAATGTGTCAACTGCATGTCTGTTGACTTCATTACTGACAGGCTACAGACAGGCTACAGACATGCTACAGACATGCTTCTGACATGTTACTGATAAAGTGTTACCAATAAATGTACTACTCAGTAACACCACTTATAAGTATTGTCACGGCCATTGTTGGTGGAAGAAGAGGAGGACCAAAGCGCAGCGTGCTATGTGTTCATGATATTTAATGAATCAAACTGAACACTGAAATACTAAACAACAAAATGAAAGAATGAAACGACAACGAAACAGTCCTGTCTGGTGAAGACACACAACAGAACATAATCACCCACAACTCAAGGGTTAAAACAGTCTACCTAAGTATGGTTCTCAATCAGGGACAATATTTGACAGCTGCCTCTGATTGAGAACCATACCAGGCCAAACACAGAAATCCCAAATCATAGAAAAAAGAACATAGACTGCCCACCCCAACTCATGCCCTGACCATACTAAAACAAAGACAAAACAAAGGAACTAAGGTCAGAACGTGACATGTATTGTTTTCTTTAGTTGTAACTCTAGCTTCCCAAACCCATCAGATCTGTAGTTCCAAGCGCTAGTAATGTAGGAATTGCTCTCGTTAGTTGTAATTCTAGCTTCCCAAACCCATCAGATCCGTGGTTCCAAGCTCTAGTAATGTTTCCATTCTGCCACTAACCTTTATCCTTAATAAGTGTAGTGACACAGAGAGATGGAGCCACTGGCAAAGACCGGCTTTAACTGAGAAAAGGGGAGAGAGAGAGAGACAGAGGGTAAAGAGGGGAGAAGGGATAGGGGAAAAGAGCAGGAGAGAGGAGCAGAGAGAAGGAGAGGGGGAGAGAGAGAAAGAAGGGGAGCGAGAGAAAGTAGAGAGGGGGAGAAGGAGAGAGAGAGATAGAGGAGAAGATGGAGAGAAAGAAAGGAGAGAGGGGGAGAGGGGAGAGAGAGAACGGAAGGGAGAGAGAGCAAGAGATCAGGAAGGCTGTGTATGCTGCAACGCGAAATATAGACATGCCAGAGACACTAAACCTTACTTGTTAGCATCAGAGTCCAACGCCGGCCGGCTCCACAACAAACTGAAAAGGGAAAGAAAAGGTCCTGCCTTCTAAAGGCTTGCGGCATGCGTCCCAAATAGCACCCTATTCCCTTTACATTGCACAAGATTGCCATTTGGGACGTAGATTCTGTGCAGCTAGGCATTTAGATGCTGTTGAGTTCACAGACAGCCTCAAATTAAGGGTGTGTGCAGCACAGTAAACACATGCAGTCTTGCACAATAAAGCCTCATCATTCACGGTGCATGAGAAACAAAACACATGCTACCTACTGTAATGCACACTAGCTCCAGCTGATACAGATACACAGAAATGCAAGACGCAGCATATATACAAAATATGTAACACTTAACAATAAGGTTACTGTTTATAATTAGGTTATTAAGGAGATTGAACGGGGTCTTAACCACTTACAAATTCGTAACATATTGTATGAATTGGAATTCATAAGATATCATAGAAATTTACAATTTTCTTAATTTTTGGGGGACATATCATATCATAGGAGGTGGACGTAACATATCATAGGAGGTGGACGTAACATATCATAGGAGGTGGACGTAATATATCATAGGAGGTGGACGTAACATCATAGGAAGTGGACGTAACATAACATAGGAGGTGGACGTAACATATCATAGGAAGTAAAATATCATAGGAAGTGGACGTAACATATCATAGGAAGTGGACGTAACATATCATAGGAGGTGGACGTAACATATCATAGGAGGGGGACGTAACATAACACAGGAGGTGGACGTAACATAACACAGGAGGTGGACGTAACATAACACAGGAAGTGGACGTAACATGTCATAGGAAGTAAAATATCATAGGAAGTGGACGCAACATATCATAGGAGGTGAACGTAACATATATCATAGGAGGTGGACGTAACATAACACAGGAGGTGGACGTAACATAACACAGGAGGTGGACGTAACATAACACAGGAAGTGGACGTAACATGTCATAGGAAGTGGATGTAACATAACACAGGAGGTGGTCGTAACATAACACAGGAGGTGAATGTAACATATCATAGGAGGTGGACGTAACATATCATAGGAAGTGGACGTAATATATCATAGGAGGTGGACGTAACATATCATAGGAGGTGGACTTAACATATCATAGGAGGGGGACGTAACATAACACAGGAGGTGGACGTAACATAACACAGGAAGTGGACGTAACATGTCATAGGAAGTGGATGTAACATATCATAGGAGGTGGACGTAACATATCATAGGAGGTGGACGTAACATAACATAGGAAGTGGACGTAACATAACATAGGAGGTGGACGTAACATATCATAGGAGGTGGACGTAACATATCATAGGAGGGGGACGTAACATAACACAGGAGGTGGACGTAACATAACACAGGAGGTGGACGTAACGTATCATAGGAAGTAAAATATCATAGGAAGTGGACGCAACATATCATAGGAGGTGAACGTAACATATCATAGGAGGTGGACGTAACATAACACAGGAGGTGGACGTAACATAACACAGGAAGTGGACGTAACATGTCATAGGAAGTGGATGTAACATATCATAGGAAGTGGATGTAACATAACACAGGAGGTGGACGTAACATAACACAGGAGGTGAATGTAACATATCATAGGAGGTGGACGTAACATATCATAGGAAGTGGACGTAATATATCATAGGAGGTGGACGTAACATATCATAGGAGGTGGACGTAACATATCATAGGAGGTGGACTTAACATATCATAGGAGGTGGACGTAACATAACACAGGAGGTGGACGTAACATAACACAGGAGGTGGACGTAACATAACACAGGAAGTGGACGTAACATGTCATAGGAAGTGGATGTAACATATCATAGGAAGTGGATGTAACATAACACAGGAGGTGGACGTAACATAACACAGGAGGTGAATGTAACATATCATAGGAGGTGGACATAACATATCATAGGAAGTGGACGTAACATGTCATAGGAAGTGGATGTAACATAACACAGGAGGTGGACGTAACATAACACAGGAGGTGAATGTAACATATCATAGGAGGTGGACATAACATATCATAGGAAGTGGACGTAATATAACATAGGAGGTGGACGTAACATATCATAGGAGGTGGACTTAACATATCATAGGAGGGGGACGTAACATAACACAGGAGGTGGACGTAACATGTCATAGGAAGTGGACGTAACATATCATAGGAGGTGGACGTAACATATCATAGGAGGTGGACGTAACATATCATAGGAGGTGGACGTAACATATCATAGGAGGTGGACGTAACATAACATAGGAAGTGGACGTAACATATCATAGGAGGTGGACGTAACATATCATAGGAGGTGGACGTAACATAACATAGGAGGTGGACGTAATATCATAGGAGGTGGACGTAATATATCATAGGAAGTGGATGATGGTGTAGTAGTATTACCCAACTGTGCACAATTTTTGGGGACCAATTTTGGATTGTGAGCACTACTTTAAAAACTACTGGCTGAAATTATACAAATCCTTTATAACACATTTATAATGGATTTCCAATTAGGTTATTAATGGTTATTTCCTCATATATAAATGTATTAGAGCTCATTAAGGATGTGTTTGAGCGGAATAAACCCGAAACGAGATTCCTGACAAAGGTGTTCTCTCATTACAAGATCAAATAACTTTCAAACCAAGACCCCCTATCAACCTCCGACTTCCATGAAGAAAAGTCAACATCCCCAAAAAACTAATTTAGATTGCGTATGAGCCAGTTATATCAGTTACCCTTGTACAACTTGCTGAGCTGAGGAGGCTGTTTAAGGTTGCTATCGCCATGGGGAGGAGGGCTCTAGTGGAGGACTACAAATCTACAGTACTTCATGACACTTACACTACATTTGTTCAGACATCATGCAAACACTGTAGGCTATATGTCATGCATGCTACTACTCTGAACATCATGCAAACAGAATGTACCTGTAGGCTGCATTAAATCACTGCAGTGGGCTCACTGCAAAGGGTCACACAGAGTGTTTATTGGTAGTTCCTACGTGCCTAATAACAGCACTTAGCTGTGGTATATTGGCCATAAACCACATCCCCTCGTGCCTTATTGGTTAATTATTACAGATAATATTACAAATAAAAACAAATACTTTTTTTTGCATAAACCCAGTACAGAGAGATACTTGATGAAAATCTGCTCGAAAGTGCACAGGACCTCAGACTGGGGTGAAGGTTCACCTTCCAACAGGACAATGACCCTAAGCACACAGCCAAGACAACACAGAAGTGGCTTTGGGACAAGAATCTAAAAGTCCATTGAGTGGCCCAGCCAGAGCCTGGATTTGAGCCCTATCAAACATCTCTGGAGAGACCTGAAAATAACTGTGCAGCAATGCTCCCCATCCAACCTGACAGAGCTTAAGAGGATCTGCAGAGTGAAAACACAAAAAGTATTCAAAATACGTTTTCTTCAAGCAATTTATTGGATCAAGCGAAACTAAAGATCTTGAACTTAATACTCCACCATTGAAAGTAGGTTTGACTTTATATGCCAGGATAATAATTTGGACAATCTTGTTTGACAGATAAGTTCTTGTTATGGTTACAAAGTGGTATTTAGAAAATGTGAAAGCTCGAAGTCGACATTTTTAACGAGCAGAACATTAATATTTTCTAAAGGTCAATCCATCACATCCCAAAGCATCAAATGACAGTAAAATAGTAACTGTATTGTCAAAAATGTTTATGATTTGACTCTGATTGGATTGAGGAAAGTGACAACAACCCTGTCTAACCTTTGAATACAATAAGGCATTGTGTTCCTGCGATGGCCAAGTCTACATTTCAACTTTATTTGTCCAAATGTTACATCGGAAATTCGTCTTCTGCTTTGCTCTCAACTGCTGCACATAACACAGACGCATGAGACGCTATATTCAATGGTACATGAGATTCAAGCATTCTGAGTACGTTGTAGGAGCACAGGACATCCCCATACTTACAAAGAAGCCCCATAATCCAGCACATATTGCCAGCTTTTTTGTGATCAGTAGGCAACCATCATCCCACCATGTGCTTGTAAAGCGAATCCCTTTGAGATGTGCCCCGTCAGTTAGCTAGTGGCACTTCTGTGTAGTGATGTGGATGTTCTCTTCTGACCTGTGGGCAATGAGACTTGAGCTGCACCAGCACCAGCGTGTTTCAGATCTCTTTGATCAGGCCATCTTCCCTCTGCAAGTCAGACAGACAAGCAATACAGCGAGGCAGAACGTCCCTTTGAACATCTCAATCATCTGTTACTGGTAAGGTTATTATATTTATACTCTTTCCCTTCGAGGAGGTAATGAAACTCGACAGGGCACATCTCCAGTGAGGCTCTCCAATGGAGGTAGAGAGGGGGATTCTGGAACGTCGAAATGTGTCAGTTACGGTGAAAATTCTGTTTGGCTCATAGAAGAAGATTAATAGAATTTGATTGCATCAGGGGATTTGATTTTACTTGCATATATATACCTGTATTTCTATATGAATCATATTCCATGCACCTTTTATTTGTAACCCTCTAATCCTTATGAATGACAAAGAAAGTCACACAGTCATCTCTGATCACTGTGGATTTATTTAGAAAGACCTTTACTCGGGGTGTGAATCACCTTGTCCTTCCAGACATTGACGGAAACCCTTGAATTCTAACAGAGTTCCTCTAGAATCTCAGATCGGATGCAGAGACTTCGAGACCACAACAAAGCCAGCCAGCACTGGAGGAGGTGGAAAATACATGAAACCTGACTGTCACAATTAGTCATCATTAGCAGTATCTATTTCAAGGCCATCCGGATATCCCTTTCAGCCCTGCAAGTTTGCGCAGGGACCAAAGGCTTGATATGGGGACCAGCCTTGCACTTTTAAACAGGGACCAAAGACTTGATATGGGGGACCAGCCTTGCATGTTTACACAGGGACCAAAGACTTGATATGGGGGACCAGCCGTGCATGTTTACACAGGGACCAAAGACTTGATATGGGGGACCAGCCTTGCATGTTTACACAGGGACCAAAGACTTGAAATGGGGGACCAGCCTTGAATGTTTACACATGGACCAAAGGCTTTCTGATCCTGGGCCATATCTCACTTTACCTGGTTTGACTGTCATTTTGAAAGGCCTACGTCTAAACCATGTCACATTCCCAGCTCACCACTCCATGAGGGATACTTTCTTCAGGGAAGAGGAGACGCCTTTGAATACCAAGTATATGAAAGACAGCCTTTGAGACACAGTCATCACACAGACCCTAAAGACTTGAGATTTACAAAGACACTCTCTTTCCCCCCTTGGGCTGCCAAGTCTCATCAAATTAAATTCAATAGGACAGCTTCAACAATGGATCATACTAGCCTAGATGATGAGGATGGAATGAAGAGCAACAGTTACAGTTAGCATTTCTGCCTGGTAACGTGTGTTTGTAAATGAACATGAAATAGTAGTAATGCTTGGTTTTAGTTCGGAAGACCTGAGAGGAGGTAGTAATGCTTGGTTTTAGTTCAGGAGATCTGAGAGGAGGTAGTAATGCTTGGTTTTAGTTCAGGAGATCTGAGAGAGGGAGGTAGTAATTAAAATCAAATCAAATTTTATTTGTCACATACACATGGTTAGCAGATGTTAATGCGAGTGTAGCGAAATGCTTGTGCTTCTAGTTCCGACAATGCAGTAATAACCAACAAGTAATCTAGCTAACAATTCCAAAACTACTACCTTATAGACACAAGTGTAAGGGGATAAAGAATATGTACATAAAGATATATGAATGAGTGATGGTACAGAGCTGCATAGGCAAGATACAGTAGATGGTATTGAGTGCAGTATATGAGATGAGTATGTAAACAAAGTGGCATAGTTAAAGTGGCTAGTGATACATGTATTACATAAATATGCAGTAGATGATATAGAGTACAGTATATACATATACATATGAGATGAATAATGTAGGGTATGTAAACATTATATTAGGTAGCATTGTTTAAAGTGGCTAGTGATATATTTTACATAATTTCCTATCAATTCCCATTATTAAAGTGGCTGGAGTTGAGTCAGTGTGTTGGCAGCAGCCACTCAATGTTAGTGGTGGCTGTTTAACAGTCTGTTGGCCTTGAGATAGAAGCTGTTTTTCAGTCTCTCGGTCCCAGCTTTGATGCACCTGTACTGACCTCGCCTTCTGGATGATAGCGGGGTGAACAGGCAGTGGCTCAGGTGGTTGTTGTCCTTGATGATCTTTATGGCCTTCCTGTGACATCGGGTGGTGTAGGTGTCCTGGAGGGCAGGTAGTTTGCCCCCGGTGATGCGTTGTGCAGACGTCACTACCCTCTGGAGAGCCTTACGGTTGTGGGCGGAGCAGTTGCCGTACCAGGCTGTGATACAGCCCGACAGGATGCTCTCGATTGTGCATCTGCAGAAGTTTGTGAGTGCTTTTGGTGACAAGCCAAATTTCTTCAGCCTCCTGAGGTTGAAGAGGCGCTGCTGCGCCTTCTTCACGATGCTGTCTGTGTGGGTGGACCAATTCAGTTTGTCTGTGATGTGTATGCCGAGGAACTTAAAACTTACTACCCTCTCCACTACTGTTCCATCGATGTGGATAGGGGGGTGTTCCCTCTGCTGTTTCCTGAAGTCCACAATCATCTCCTTAGTTTTGTTGACGTTGAGTGTGAGGTTATTTTCCTGACTCCACACTCCGAGGGCCCTCACCTCCTCCCTGTAGGCCGTCTCATCGTTGTTGGTAATCAAGCCTACCACTGTTGTGTCGTCCGCAAACTTGATGATTGAGTTGGAGGCGTGCGTGGCCACGCAGTCGTGGGTGAACAGGGAGTACAGGAGAGGGCTCAGAACGCACCCTTGTGGGGCCCCAGTGTTGAGGATCAGCGGGGTGGAGATGTTGTTGCCTACCCTCACCACCTGGGTGCGGCCCGTCAGGAAGTCCAGTACCCAGTTGCACAGGGCGGGGTCGAGACCCAGGGTCTCGAGCTTGATGACGAGCTTGGAGGGCACTATGGTGTTAAATGCCGAGCTGAATTCGATGAACAGCATTCTCACATAGGTATTCCTCTTGTCCAGATGGGTTAGGGCAGTGTGCAGTGTGGTTGAGATTGCATCGTCTGTGGACCTATTTGGGCGGTAAGCAAATTGGAGTGGGTCTAGGGTGTCAGGTATGGTGGAGGTTATATGGTCCTTGACTAGTCTTTCAAAGCACTTCATGATGACGGACGTGAGTGCTACGGGGCGGTAGTCGTTTAGCTCAGTTACCTTAGCTTTCTTGGGAACAGGAACAATGGTGGCCCTCTTGAAGCATGTGGGAACAACAGACTGAGATAGGGATTGATTGAATATGTCCGTAAACACACCAGCCAGCTGGTCAGCGCATGCTCTGAGGGTGCGCCTGGGGATGCCGTCTGGGCCTGCAGCCTTGCGAGGGTTGACACGTTTAAATGTTTTCCTCACGTCGGTTGCAGTGAAGGAGAGTCCGCATGTTTTGGTTGCGGGCCATGTCAGTGGCACTGTATTGTCCTCAAAGCGGGCAAAAAAGTTTTTTAGTCTGCCTGGGAGCAAGACATCCTGGTCCGTGACGGGGCTGGTTTTCTTTTTGTAATCCGTGATTGACTGTAGACCCTGCCACATACCTCTTGTGTCTGAGCCGTTGAATTGAGATTCTACTTTGTCTCTATACTGACGCTTAGCTTGTTTGATTGCCTTGCGGATGGAATAGCTACACTGTTTGTATTCGGTCATGTTTCCGGTCACCTTGCCCTGATTAAAAGCAGTCGTTCGCGCTTTCAGTTTCACACGAATGCTGCCATCAATCCACGGTTTCTGGTTTGGGAATGTTTAAATCGTTGCTATGGGAACGACATATTCAACGCACGTTCTAATGAACTTGCTCACCGAATCAGCGTATTCGTCAATGTTGTTGTTTGATGCAATACGAAACATATCCCAGTCCACGTGATGGAAGCAGTCTTGGAGTGTGGAATCAGATTGGTCGGACCAGAGTTGAACAGACCTCAGCGCGGGAGCTTCTTGTTTTAGTTTCTGTCTGTAGGCAGAGATCAACAAAATGGAGTCGTGGTCAGCTTTTCCGAAAGGAGAGCGGGGCAGGGCCTTATATGCGTCACGTAAGTTAGAATAGCAATGATCCAAGGTTTTTCCAGCCCTGGTTGCGCAATCGATATGCTGATACAATTTAGGGTTGTCTTGTTTTCAGATTAGCCTTGTTAAAATCCCCAGCTACAATGAATGCAGCCTCAGGATATATGGATTCCAGTTTGCAAAGAATCAAATAAAGTTCGTGCTTGGTTTTAGTTCAGGAGATCTGAGAGAGGGACGTAGTAATGCTTGGTTTTAGTTCGGGAGATCTGACAGGAGGTAGTAATGCTTGGTTTTAGTTCGGGAGATCTGAGAGAAGGAGGTAGTAAGGCTTGGTTTTAGTTCGGGAGATCTGAGAGAAGGAGGTAGTAATGCTTGGTTTTAGTTCGGGAGATCTGAGAGAAGGAGGTAGTAATGCTTGGTTTTAGTTTTGGAGATCTGAGAGAAGGAGGTAGTAATGCTTGGTTTTAGTTCGGGAGATCTGAGAGAAGGAGGTAGTAATGCTTGGTTTTAGTTCGGGAGATCTGAGAGAAGGAGGTAGTAATGCTTGGTTTTAGTTCGGGAGACCTGAGAGGAGGTAGTAATGCTTGGTTTTAGTTCAGGAGATCTGAGAGGAGGTAGTAATGCTTGGTTTTAGTTCAGGAGATCTGAGAGGAGGTAGTAATGCTTGGTTTTAGTTCAGGAGATATGAGAGAGAGACGTAGTAATGCTTGGTTTTAAAGGGACATTGCAAGATTTTGGCAACTAAGCCAGAGTCAGAGGAACTCGGATACAATTTTTATGTCTCTCTGAAGGAAGTTAGAGGTAGTTTCGTGAGCCATTGCTAACTAGCGTTAGCACAATGGCTAGAAGTCTACTGGAACAGCTATCCTTGACACAGGGAACCAACACTTTGCTATCCTTTGGTTGCTATGCTTTGGTTGCTACGCTTTGGTTGCTATGCTTTGGTTGCTATGGTGGAGCAAAGTCCAATATGTCAGACTGAACTGTTAATCAAAATGAAATTATGAATGGTGTTGTCTTGTTGGTTGTGCTGAGTAATTAACTCAAATGTTGGTTATTTAAAAAATAAAAAAATAAAAATTGACATACATACGTTGGTTCAATTATATGAATTCCATTTAATCTGGTTTATGTCTGTGAGCTCAATGCACATTGCACAGTTTCTCTAGATATAAATCAGATCAAGCCCGAACTGTGCAACGTAGTAGGGAGTTGTCGTCTCCAACAGGCCAATATTCAACATACTGTACATAGTTCAGCTCAGAAAACATTGTAACTGTGAGCCTACTTGTTCGGTGTGTTTCTTTCATGCCTGCTATGTTAGGTTAGTGTGGTGAGAAGAGAGAAGAAAGCGTGATCAAGAGCGAGCAGTCGCAAGGTACTGTATCTATATCTGAAAATACATCATCTAAGGCAGTGTTTCCCAAACTTGGTCCTCGGGACACCAAGGGGTGTGTACTACACAGCTGATTCAAATAATCAACTAACCATCAAGCAGTGATAATTTGAATCAGCTGTGTCTTGTTAGGGCAACAACAAAAAAAATGTGCACCCCTTGGGTGTTTGGGAAATGCTCGTCTAAGGGATTGATAATTGGTATTCAGCAGTCATAAAAGTATGCCTTATTTACTTTGAAGAACTACTAAAATAGTGATTATGTCAGACAGCAAAGACAGTAGCTCTATAGAGATGAGATGATGACTTGAAATGAAATCATAAAGTCATCAAACCAAATCATAATTTTATTAAAGTAAAGTAATGTGTTGATGGTTAATAAGTGATCAGCAGTAATGGTCAGTCACTACCATCATGGGAGTTTCATAATTTTTTTTTATTATTGATTGTTACAGCATTCAACCTGCATAATGAATAGTGCATTTAAAGTTTTAAATAATCGAACCGAAACCCAATCGACCTCAAAAGCACTAATCGCTCGGCACTACCCATTGTACAGACTAGCTAGCATCTCCACCATTTCTGATGCATAATTTGCTAAGTTATTGAAAAATCTTAATTGACTTCTTGAAGGAGAATACATTAGTCCAATCGGGAGCTGTGTAGACCTTTAGCTGCATTCCAGACTAACTACATTGCAGACATTTGTCAGATCTCACAACACCTGGATAGGTGTTTAATATATCAGCTAACCACATTTTAGGATATAGCAATCTGATGCCCGACTGCGCAGTCGAAGAGGTAGCACACAACCATTGGTTAATGCAATGTAGTTAGTCTGGAACATGACCATTATATTTACTATTATATTTTATAAACCCAGGAGAGGGGTAGACACATTTGCGACACATTCATTTTCAAGAACACACACACACACACAAACACAATTATGTAACCCTTTGATTTACAACACACCACAAAACACCAAAACAATAAGAATATGTCAACCTGTTCCATTAATAGTGTGACTGGAAGAAATATCACAGCAAAGGTCAACGCTTCTAGAAATAGGAAGAAGGGAGGAAGAGAGAAGTGAGAAGGAAAACATTTATGAAAAAGCAGAAAGCGGCTGATTTTGTGTGCTAGCGGCTAGCTGACAGCAGACCTGTGTTCAGATACTATTTGAAATCTTTCACATGAGTGTTTGTTTCCTCTAGCCTGTCTGGAGTGCCTGGTGGGCAGAGCTTTCACTGTTGCTACCATACCATTGGTTCCATTGAGTCAGGCAAGCTCAATCAAGCACAAATAAAGTATTTAAAACTTCTCAGGGATCAAATCCCTTTAGCAGGATCGATTTGACAGCATCCGGTGAAATGGCAGAGCGCCAAATTCAAATGAAATTACTATAAATATTTAACTTTCATGAAATCACAAGTGTAAAACATAAAAATAAATCTTAACTTCTTGTTAATCCAGCCACCATGTCAGATTTCAAAAGGCTTTATGGCGAAAGCAAACCATGCAATTATCTGGACAGCGCCCTATCATGACAAACATTTTTCAACCAGGGAGGTGCAAAAAAGTCAGAAATAACGATATAATTCATGCCTTACCTTTGAAGATCTTCTGTTGGCAGTCCCAGAAATATCACAAAAGGACCTTTTGTTCGATAAATTGCTTCTTTATATCCCGAAAATGTCTATTTATTTTGCGCGTTTGATGCAGAAAAACACCGGTTCCAACTCGCCCAACGTGACTACAAATTATCTAATAAGTTAACTGTAAACTTGGTTCAAACATTTCAAGCAACTTTCCTAATCCATCTTTAGGTATCCCAAAACGTAAATAATCAATAACATTTAAGACGGAATATACTGTTGGAGCGAGTTCCAGGTCGCGCGCACCAAACAAGAGTCCACTTGGCTTGACACTTGGAAACAACAGGACTACTTCTTCATTTCTCAAAAGAAAAACATCAACCAATTTCTAAAGACTGTTGACATCTAGTGGAAGCCATAGGAACTGCAACCATAGAAAACCAATTGAAAACACAGTGAAGTCAAATTGTATTTTTCCTCGATGGTTTGTCCTCGGAGTTTTGCCTGCCAAACGAGTTCTGTTATACTTACAGACATTATTGTAACAGTTTTAGAAACTGTAAAGTGTTTTCTATCCACATCTAATATCTACATCTAATATCTATCTATCACATCTATTATTTGCATATCCCAGCTTCTGGGCCTGAGTAGCAGGCAGTTGACTTTGGGCACGCTTTTCATCCGGACGTGAAAATACTGCCCCCTATCCCAAACGTGAGAGTGAGAGTGCGAGGGAGAGGGAGCGAGAAGGAGAGAGAGAGAACCTCAAAGAGAACGGGAGAGAGAGATATTTGCTGCTCTAATCTCTGTAAAAACTTTGAGTCTGACCCCAGGAATACAGCCTGCATTGATTCTTTGTTGTATTGAGTCTTATGAGAATTTGTAGACGAGCGAGTTAAACCCCCCTGCCATCCGTTCTATTGGCAAACATTCAATCAATGAAAAATAAAAACCGATGAACTACGAGTAAGTATAAACTACCAATGGGACATTAACCTCTTTGTACACAGAACCCGTTAGCGGAATGAAATTCGACAACATACGGTGATCGCTACATAAATAGTCATGAAAATACAAGTGCCTCACATGTTTCGAAAGCCTAGAATCTTGCTAATCCAATTGCGTTGTCAGATTTTAAAAAGGAATTACTGCGAAAGAATACGATGCGATTATCTGAGGATAGAGCCCCATAATAAACAACTATTTCAACCAGCACAGGCGTAACAAAATCACAAACTGCAATAAAATAAATTGTTTACCTTTGACGATCTTCCTCTGTTTGCAATCCCAATGCTCATTGTTACACAATGAATGGTCTTTTGTTTGATAAAATCAATTTTTTATAGCCTAACACGAAACATTTTGTGAACAGCTTGTGTCGTGAGTCTGTAATGACAACATGTTTCAAGCAAACCACCATAGTTCCTTTGCCCAGGAACAGGTAACCTGCCTAAATGAAGTGCTTTGAAAGGCTGGTCATGGCTCACATCAACACTATTATCCCAGAAACCCTAGACCCACTCCAATTTGCATACCGTCCTAACAGATTCACAGATGACGCAATCTCTATTGCACTCCACACTGCCCTTTCACACCTGGACAAAACAAAAACCTATGTGAGAATGCTATTCACTGACAACAGCTCAGCGTTAAACACTATAGTGTGCTCAAAGCTCATCACTAAGCTAAGGACCCTGGGACTAAAAACCTCCTTCTGCAACTGGAACCTGGAATTCCTGATGATCCGCCTCCAGGTGGTAAGAGCAGGCAACAACACATCTGCCACGATTCTCAACACGGGGGCCCCTCAGGGGTGCGTGCTCAATCCCCTCCTGTACTCCCTGTTCACTCATGACTGCACGGCCAGGTACGACCATCATGAAGTTTGCCGATGACACAACAGAGGAAGGCCTGATCAGCGACAACGACGATATAGGGAGGCAATCAGTGACCTGGCCGTGTGGTGCAAGGACAACAACCTCTCCCTCAACGTGATCAAGACAAAGGAGATGATTGTAGAGTTCAGGAAAAGGAGGGCAGAGCACACACCCATTCTCATCGGCACGGCTGCAGTGGAGCAGGTTGAGAGCTTCAAGTTCCTTGGTGTCCACATCACCAACAAACTAACATGGTCCAAGACAGTCGTGAAGAGCGAACAACAAAAACTATTCCCCCTCAGGAGGCTGAAAATATTTGGCATGGGTCCTCAGATCCTCAAAAGGTTCCGCAGCTGCACCATCGAAAGCATCCTGATTGGTTGCATCACCGTCAGGTATGGCCTCCGACCGCAAGACATTACAGAGGTAGTGCGTTGGGCCCAGTACATCACTGGGGCCAAGCTTCCTGCCATCCAGGACCTCTATACCAGGCGGTGTCAGAGGAAGGCCCTAATAATTGTCAGACTCCAGCCATCCAATTCATAGACTGTTCTCTCTGCTACCGCTTGGCCATCGGTGCCGGAGTGCCAAGTCTAGGTCCCAGTGGCTTCTAAACAGCTTCTACCCCCAAGCCATAAGACTCCTGAACATCTAATCAAATCAAATCAAATTTTATTTGTCACATACACATGGTTAGCAGATGTTAATGCGAGTGTAGCGAAATGCTTGTGCTTCTAGTTCCGACAATGCAGTAATAACCAACAAGTAATCTAACTAACAATTTCAAAACTACTACCTTATAGACACAAGTGTAAGGGGATAAAGAATATGTACATAAAGATATATGAATGAGTGATGGTACAGAGCGGCATAGGCAAGATACAGTAGATGGTATTGAGTGCAGTATATGAGATGAGTATGTAAACAAAGTGGCATAGTTAAAGTGGCTAGTGATACATGTATTACATAAAGATGCAGTAGATGATATAGAATACAGTATATACATATACATATGAGATGAATAATGTAGGGTATGTAAACATTATATTAGGTAGCATTGTTTAAAGTGGCTAGTGATATATTTTACATCAATTCCCATCAATTCCCATTATTAAAGTGGCTGGAGTTGAGTCAGTGTGTTGGCAGCAGCCACTCAATGTTAGTGGTGGCTGTTTAACAGTCTGATGGCCTTGAGATAGAAGCTTTTTTTCAGTCTATCGTTCCCAGCTTTGATGCACCTGTACTGACCTCGCCTTCTGGATGATAGCGGGGTGAACAGGCAGTGGCTCGGGTGGTTGTTGTCCTTGATGATCTTTATGGCCTTCCTGTGACATCGGGTGGTGTAGGTGTCCTGGAGGGCAGGTAGTTTGCCCCCGGTGATGCGTTGTGCAGACCTCACTACCCTCTGGAGAGCCTTACGGTTGTGGGCGGAGCAGTTGCCGTACCAGGCAGTAATACAACCCGACAGGATGCTCTCGATTGTGCATCTGTAGAAGTTTGTGAGTGCTTTAGGTGACAAGACTAATTTCTTCAGCCTCCTGAGGACCAATTCAGTTTGTCTGTGATGTGTACGCCGAGGAACTTAAAACTTACTACCCTCTCCACTACTGTTCCATCGATGTGGATAGGGGGGTGTTCCCTCTGCTGTTTCCTGAAGTCCACAATCATCTCCTTAGTTTTGTTGACGTTGAGTGTGAGGTTATTTTCCTGACACCACACTCTGAGGGCCCTCACCTCCTCCCTGTAGGCCCTCTCGTCGTTGTTGGTAATCAAGCCTACCACTGTTGTGTCGTCCGCAAACTTGATGATTGAGTTGGAGGCGTGCGTGGCCACGCAGTCGTGGGTGAACAGGGAGTACAGGAGAGGGCTCAGAACGCACCCTTGTGGGGCCCCAGTGTTGAGGATCAGAGGACCTGCCTGGTGTGTTCCTTGTTCTTCATGATGCTCTCTGCGCTTTTAACGGACCTCTGAGACTATCACAGTGCAGGTGCATTTATACGGAGACTTGATTACACACAGGTGGATTGTATTTATCATCATTAGTCATTTAGGTCAACATTGGATCATTCAGAGATCCTCACTGAACTTCTGGAGAAAGTTTGCTGCACTGAAAGTAAAGGGGCTGAATAATTTTGCACGCCCAATTTTTTCAGTTTTTGATTTGTTTAAAAAGTTTGAAATATCCAATAAATGTCGTTCCACTTCATGATTGTGTCCCACTTGTTGTTGATTCTTCACAAAAAAATACAGTTTTATATCTTTATGTTTGAAGCCTGAAATGTGGCAAAAGGTCGCAAAGTTCAAGGGGGCCGAATACTTTCGCAAGGCACTGTATATCACTAGCCACTTTAAACAATGCTACTTAATATAATGTTTACATACCCTACATTATTCATCTCATATGTCTACGTATATACTGTACTCTATCATCTACTGCATCTTTATGTAATACATGTATCACTAGCCACTTTAAACTATGCCACTTTGTTTACATACTCATCTCATATGTATACACTGTACTCGATACCATCTACTGCATCTTGCCTATGCCGTTCTGTACCATCACTCATTCACATATCTTTATGTACATATTCTTTATCCCTTTACACTTGTGTGTATAAGGTAGAAGTTTTGGAATTGTTAGTTAGATTACTCGTTGGTTATTTGCTGCATTGTTCGCTACACTCGCATTAACATCTGCTAACCATGTGTATGTGACAAATAAAATTTGATTTGATTTGATTCCTGTGCTGCAGTCTGTATTTATTTCCTGTTTATTGAGTCTGATTTCTGTATTTATTTCCTGTTGTATTGAGAGATTCCTGTGCTGCAGTCTGTATTTTTTCCTGTTTATTGAGTCTGATTTCTGTATTTATTTCCTGTTTATTGAGTCTGATTTCTGCATTGATTCCCTGTTGTATTGAGTCTTATCGTTGGGCTGCACCCTGCTTTTATTCCCTGTTGTATTGTGCTGTGATTTCCATGTTGGTTATTTAACCAGCGTATGATGGTGATGTTGGTGATGTGGACACCAAGGAACTTGAAGCGCTCAACCTGCTTCACTACAAGCCATCGATGAGAATGGGGGCGTGCTCGTTCCTCCTTTTCCTGTAGTCCACAATCATCTCCTTTGTCTTAATCAAGTTGAGGGAGACGTTGATGTCCTTGCACCACATGGTCAGGTCTCTGACCTCCCTATAGGCTGTCTCATCGTTGTCGTTGATCAGGCCTACCAATGCTGCTCATTAGCAAACTTAATGATGGTGTTGGAGTTGTGCCTGGCCATGCAGTCATGAGTGAACAGGGAGTACAGGAGGGGACTGAGCACGCACCCCTGAGGGGCCCCTATGTTGAGGAGCAGCGTGGCAGATGTGTTGTTACCTACCCTTACCATCTGGGGAAGCCTTGAAGTCCAGGATGCAGTTGCAGAGGCAGGTGTTTAGTTCCAGGGTCCTTAAATTAGTAATGAGCTTTGAGGGAACGATGGTGTTAAACACTGAGCTTTAGTCAATGAACAGCATTCTCACATACAGTTGAAGTTGGAAATGTACATGCACCTTAGCCAAATACATGTAAACTCAGTTTTTCACATTTCCTGAGATTTAATCCTAGTAACAATTCCCTGTCTTAGGTCAGTTATGATCACCACTTTATTTTAAGAATATGAAATGTCAGAATAGAAGTAGAGAGAATTCTTTATTTCAGCTTTTATTTATTTCATCACATTCCCAGTGGGTCAGATGTTTACATACACTCAATTAGTATTTAGTAGCATTGCCTTTAAATTGTTTATCTTGGGTCAAACGTTGCGGGTAGCCTTCCACAAGCTTCCTACAATAAGTTGGGTGAATTTTGGCCCATTCCTCCTGACAGAGCTGGTGTAACTGAATCAGGTTTGTAGGCCTCCTTGCTCGCACACGCTTTTTCAGTTCTGCCCACCAATTTTCTGTAGGATTGAGGTCAGGGCTTTGTGATGGCCATTCCAATATCTTGACTTTGTTGTCCTTAAGCCATTTTGCCACAACTTTGGAAGTATGCTTGGGGTCATTTTCGGGGCGGCAGGGTAGCCTAGTGGTTAGAGTGTTGGACTAGAAACCGGAAGGTTGCAAGTTTAAACCCCCGAGCTGACAAGGTACAAATCTGTTGTTCTGCCCCTGAACAGGCAGTTAACCCACTGTTACTAGGCCATCATTGAAAATAAGATTTTGTTCTTAACTGACTTGCCTAGTTAAATAAAGGTACAAAAAAAAAATTGTCCATTTGGAAGACCCATCTGCGACCAAGCTTTAACTTCCTGACTGATGTCTTGAGATGTTGCTTCAATATATCCACAGAATTGATCTTCGGCTTGCAAGCCTCGCCATTTTTCCTGGAAACATGACGATGGTCATTCTGGCCAAATGGTTATATTTTTGTTTCATCAGACCAGAGGACATTTCTCAAAAAAGTACGATCTTTGTCTCCATGTTCAGTTGCAAAACATAGTCTGGCTTTTTTTTATGGCGATCATGGAGCAGTGGCTTCTTCCTTGCTGAGCGGGCCTTTCAGGTTATGTCGATATAGGACTCGTTATACTTTGTGCCTGTGTCCTCCAGAATCTTCACAAGGTCCTTTGCTGTTGTTCTGGGATTGATTTGCACTCTTCGCACCAAAGTGCGTTCATCTCTATGAGACAGAACGAGTCTTCTTCCTGAGCAGTATGATGGCTGCGTGGTCCAATGGTGTTTATACTTGCGTACTATTGTTTGTACAGATGAATGTGGTACCTTCAGGCGTTTGGAAATTGCTCCCAAGGATGAACCAGACTTTTGGATTACTGCAATTTTTTTTCTGAGGTATTGGCTGATTTCTTTTGATTTTCACATGATGTCAAGCAAAGAGACACTGAGTTTGAAGGTAGGCCTTGAAATACATCCACAGGTACACCTCCAATTGACTGAAATTATGTAATTTAGCCTATCAGAATCTTCTGAAACGATGATATAATTTTCTGTTTTTTTCCAAGCTGTTTATAGGCACAGTCAACTTTGTGTATGTAAACTTCTGACCCACTGGAATTGTGATATAGTGAATTATAAGTGGAATAATCTGTCTGTAGGCAATTGTTGGAAATAATATCTGTGCCATGCACAAAGTAGATGTCCTAACTGACTTGCCAAAACTAGAGTTTGTTAACAGGATATCTGTGGAGTTGTTGAAATACTAATTTTAATGACTCCAACCTAAGTGTATGTAAACTTCCGATGTCAACTGTAGGTGTTGGCTTTTGTCCAGGAGTGAAGAGGCAGTGTGGAGTGCAATAGAGATTGCATCATCTGTGGATCTGTTGGTGAACATTGGAGTGGGTCTAGTGTTTCTTGGATAATGGTGTTGATGTTAGCCATTACCAGCCTTTAACAGCATTTCATGGCTAAAGTCATGAGTGCTATGGGTTGGTAGTCATTTAGGCAGGTTACCTTAGAGTTCTTGGGCACAGGGACTATGGGGGTCTGCTTGAAACATGTTGTTATTAGAGATTCAGACAGGAAGATGATGAATATGTCAGTGAAGGCACTTGTCAGTTGGTCAGCGCATGCTCAGAGTACATGTCCTGGTAATCCATCAGGCCCTGTGACATTGTGAATGTTGACTTGTTTGAAGGTCTTACTCACATCGGCTGTGGAGAGCGTGATCACACAGTTGTCCGGAACAGATGATACTTTCATGCATGTTTCAGTGTTGCTTCCCGAGAAGCGAGCAAAGAAGTCGTTTAGCTGGTCTGGTATGCTCGTGTCACTGTGCAGCTCTCGGCTGTTCTTCCCTTTGTCATCTGTAGTACTTTGCAAGCCCTGCCACATCCGACGAGCGCGGGTGCCTTGAAGCTTTGCCTGTTTGATGATTCGTCGGAGGGCATAGCCAGATGTCTTCTAAGCTTCCGGGTTTGAGTTCCGCTCCTTGAAAGCGGTAGCTCTACTCTTTAGGTCATTGCGAATGTTGCCTGTATTCCATGGCTTCTGTTTGGGGTATGTACATGCATTCACTGTGGGGACGATGTCCTTGATGCACTAATTGATGAAGCCAGTGAATGATGTGGTGTACTCCTCAATGCCATCGGAAGAATCCCGGAACATATTCCAGTCTGTGCTATCAAAACAGTCCTGTAGTTTAGCATCTGCTTAATCGGATCATTGGTTTTCGACTGAGTCACTGGTGCTTCCTGCTTTAATTTTTGCTTGTAAGCAGGAGTCAGGAGGATATAATTATGGTCAGATTTGCCAAATGTAGGGTGAGGGAGAGCTCTATACTCATCTCTGTGTGTGCAGTAAAGGTGGTCTCGATTTTTTTCCCTCTGGTTGCACATTTAACATGCTGATAGAAATTAGGTAAAACTGATTTTAGTTTCCCTGCATTAAAGTCCCCGGTTACTAGTAGCGCCACCTCTGGATAAGCTTTTTCCTGTTTGTTTATGGCGGTATACAGCTCATTGAATGCGTACTAAGTGCCAGCATAGGTCTGTGGTGGTATGTAAACAGCTACGAAAAAATACAGATGACCACTCTCTAGGTGGATAGTGTGGTCTACAGATTATCATGAGATACTCTACCTCAGGTGAGCAAAATCTTGAGACGTCCTTTGATATCTTGCACCAGCTCTTGTTTACAAATATGCATAGGCCCCCGCCCTTGTCTTACCAGAAGCTGCTGTTTTATCCTGCCGATGGAGTACATACCAGCCTGCTGTATGTATGTCACCGTTATGCCACAACTCGGTGAAACATAAGATATTACAGTTTTGAATGTCCCGTTGGTACGATAAACGTGCTTTCAGTTTGTCCCATATATTTTCCAGCGATTGAAAATTAGCTAGCAGGATGTGAGGCAAAGGCAGATTAGCCAATCGTCACCTGATCCTCACAAGGCACCCTGATCTTTTTCAGCGAAATCTCAGTTTCCTTCTCCAGCAAATGATGGGGATCTGGGCCTGGTCGGGTGTCTGTAGTATATCTCTCCCATTCGACTTATTGAAAAATAACTCTTCATCTAATCTGAGGTGAGTAATCGCAGTTCTGATGTCCAGAAGCTATTTTCGGTCATAAGAGACGGTAGCAGAAACATTATGTACAAAACAAGTTACAAACAACCAGAAAAATCTAACGAAATAGCATGGTTTGTTAAGTGCTGATAAGCCGGCAGCCATTCCCTCCGGCGTCATCTTTATGTTTTTCAGCTTGCAATTAATAGCACATATTAAATTATAATATCTAGTGCCTATTAAATTTTTATATCTAGTGCCTATTAAATTATATTATCTTAAGATTTTTTATCATTCTTTTTATCATTCTTTCCCTGGAAAAGTTTGCTTACTAGGTGATTTTTCATAGAAGACAGCGTTTACAGTTCGAGTTAACCCGTAATACACATTAATTCAATTTAGACGTATTTTCCACACACATATCATTGCTATGAATAATGGCTATTCGATAGGGAGTAAAGATCATCAATATGTCACATTAGCTACCATATAATATTTGCATGGTTGACTGAATCACCTAAATGTATATTTTTAAAGGTATTAAAAGCCCCACAACAGAAAAGTAATGGACTGCAACATAATTTTTCTCTTCCATTTCCCTACAATATACAGAAATAGTACACTCTTATAAAAATGGGTTCCAAAAGGGTTCTTCAGCTGTCCCCTTAGGATTTTGGTTCCAGGTAGAACCCCTTTCTTGTTCCAAGTAGAACTCTTTTAGGTTCCATGTAGAACCCTCAAAAAGGGTTCTTCAAAGGGTTCTCTTTTGGGGACAGCCGCAGAACCGTTTTAGGTTCTAAATAGCACCTTTTTTTCTAAGAGTGTACAATGATTTGGTACACATTTCAAAACAAAAATAATAGCAGTTGCTTGCATTACCCTGACTGTATACAAACTTTTATAGGGTGTATCAATTAGTGGTCTTTGAGAGGGTACAAATATATTCCTCATTATAGGGTCTAAATATTTTCATCATTCATCATTTATAAAGATCTCATGAATAAATTTGATATGGGGACCTAGAAGAAGAAAAATATTTGGAAATTGTGACTACTCATTATAGTACTGGATTTCTACGGTGCATTTGTTTTTATCTCCGTATTACAGGCCATACTTGATTCTTGTGAAAGTAAATATTGAAATATAGTTATTTGTTATAATCATTATCATACTCTGAGGCCCTTTGTTGTGTACTGTATGTTTACCCAGTATCTGAACCCACAAAAACAAAAGGCTCTAACATGACAGCTTTTATCACGGACCTAGTGAAAATAAATCATGAAGAATACTTCAATTATAATACCATGCCTCCTTGAACTTTTCACATCACAGGCTATAATATAACACGATTAAACAGAGCTCCAGCTAAAACAGTGTGTTGAGTCAACAGGTCCTCTACATTCAAGTGAGGACGTCCGTACTCTCAGCTTGCATTCATTTAGATTAGGGAAAACATGGACTACTTAATTGCATTCATTGTTATGCCTTGTCACTTCATAGCAGAACACGCTACTGAATAGCAATGAGACCTTGATGAATCATGGTTTTGTCCCAAATGGCACCCAATTCCCTTTATAGTGCACTACTTTTGACCAGGACCCATAGGACTCTCGTCGAAGGTAGTACACCACATAGGGAATAGGGTGCCATTTGGGACGCAGTCGATGTTCTCTCAACAGCTATTCTCTGAATAGTCACTTAAACTTGTCCTACAAAGCTAAAGCAATGCAGCGCCTGGTACAAAACTATAATTTGGACTGCTATGTCCTTGGGTAACGTGGGCCAGTTGCTTTTCTTTTTCAGTTAAAGTGTTTGGAATGAGGCACTATTCATCAAGGGCTACATCCCAAATGGCACCATATTCACAATTTTATTTTAAACATTTATTTAACTAGGCAAGTCAGTTAAGAACAAATTCTTATTTAATGATAGCCTACCCCGGCCAAACCTGGACGACGCTGTGCGCCGCCTTATGGGACCCCCAATCACAGCCAGATGTGATTCAGCCTGGATTCAAACCAGAGACTATAGTGATGCCTCTAGCACTGAGATGCAGTGCCTTAGACTGCTGCGCCTCTCGGGAGTCCCTATATAGTGAACTACTTTTGACCAGAGCCCTATGAGACCTGTTCAAACCTGGTCAAAAGTAGTACACTATATAGGGAATAGGATGCCATTTGGGACTCCAGACTTACAACCATGTTGATGCTATTCAAGCTTGGATTGATTTGGCACAGATATAAAAATGGACCTTGATTATAGATGTTCATGCTACACCAAAATATCCCCGCTTTCAATGTATACTAACATGGGTATGTTTTGGTCCGTTTCAGTAAACCTCTTTTGTACATGCAGAACATAGAAAACTGTACTGGCATTATGCCAAGGAAACAGCAAAAGAGATATCAACAAAATGCTTGTAAATCTTGAAAAGTCCACAGACCCACTCCAAAAGGTTTTTGGAGCCATCATTGACTCAGTGGGTTTTTGTCTACTCACTGCCACAGTCATACACTGGACCTAGTTTGGTCCCGTGAAATAAATATTGTGGATCTTAATGTTATTCCTCATAATCCTGGATTATAGAACGACCATTATATTAAATTTGCAATCGCAACAAATAATCTGCTCAGACCACAACCAAGGATCATCAAAAGCCGTGCTATAAATTCTTGGACAACCCAAAGATACCTAGGTGCCCTTCCAGACTCCCACCATCTGGGTTGGCGCCCCCCCTTGGGTTGTGCCGTGGCGGAGATCTTTGTGGGCTATACTCGGCCTTGTCTCAGGATGGTAAATTGGTGGTTGAAGATATCTCTCTAGAGGTGTGGGGGCTGTGCTTTGGCAAAGTGGGTGGGGTTATATCCTTCCTGTTTGGCCCTGTCTGGGGGTATCATCGGATGGGGCCACAGTGTCTTCCGACCCCTCCTGTCTCAGCTTCCAGCATTTATGCTGCAGTAGTTTGTGTCGGGGGGCTAGGGTCAGTTTGTTATGTCTGGAGTACTTCTCCTGTCTTATCCGGTGTCCTGTGTGAATTTAAGTATGCTCTCTCTAATTCTCTCTTTCTTTCTCTCTCTCGGAGGACCTGAGCCCTAGGACCATGCCTCAGGACTACCTGGCATAATGACTCCTTGCTGTCCCCAGTCCACCTAGCCGTGCTGCTGCTCCAGTTTCAACTGTTCTGCCTGCGGCTATGGAATCCTGACCTGTTCACCGGACGTGCTACCTGTCCCAGACCTATTATTTGACCATGCTGGTAATTTATGAACATTTGAACATCTTGGTCATGTTCTGTTATAATCTCCATCCGGCACAGCCAGAAGAGGACTGGCCACCCCTCATAGCCTGGTTCCTCTCTAGGTTTCTTCCTAGGTTTAGGCTTTTCTAGGGAGTTTTTCCTAGCCAACGTGCTTCAACACCTGCATTGCTTGCTGTTTGAGGTTTTAGGCTGGGTTTATGTACATCACTTTGAGATATCAGCTGATGTATGAAGGGCTATATAAATACATTTGATTTGATTTGACCTACCCAAGGTTGTTAGAGTACAGAAATCGATGAAAAACCTAACGGAGGAACTAAATTTGACCTGGCGTAATACCCTAGGCCGGGTGTCATAAGATACTAGCTCCCTGGTCTACAGAAAATACCCGAGACCTGAAGCAAGCTTCCAAAAAAATGGAACGGATATGGCCCTACACCAAACTGAAAGTCTTCCAACTACCTTGGAAAGACAGTACCGTGCTATATCGAAGAGCCCTTACAGCTTTTAAAAATTTATTTCACCTTAATTTAACCAGGTAAGCTAGTTGAGAACATCATTTACAACGGCGACCTGGCCAAGATAAAGCAAAGCAAAGCAGTGTGACACAAACAACAACACAGATGGAATTAACAAGAATAAAGTCAATAAAACAAAAGAAAAAAAGGAAGTCTATATACAGTGTGCTCAAATGGCGTGAGGAGGTAGGCAGTAAATAGGCCATAGTAGCAAAGTAATTCCAATTTAGCAAATTAATACTGGAGTGATAGATGAGCAGATGGTGATGTGCAAGTAGAAATGCTGGTGTGCAAAAGAGCAGAAAAGTAAATAAAAACAATATGGGGATGAGGTTGGTAGATTGGGTGGGCTATTTACAGGATGGGCTATGTACAGCTTTAGCAATCGTTATCTGCTCAGATAGCTGATGTTTAAAGTTAGTGAGGGAATTATAAGGCTCCAGCTTCAGCGATTTTTGCAATTCGTTCCAGTCATTGGCAGCAGAGAACTGGAAGGCAGGCGGATAAAGTAGGTGTTGGCTTTGGGGATGACCAGTGCAATATACCTGCTGGAGCGCGTGCTACGGGTGGGTATTGTTATCGTGACCAGTAAGCTGAGATAAGGCGGAGCTTTACCTAGCATAGACTTATAGATGACCTGGAGCCAGTGGGTCTGGCGACGAATATGTAGCGAGAGCCAGCTGACTAGAGCATACAGGTCACAGTGGTGGGTGGTATAACAAAACGGATGGCACTGTGATAGACTGCACCCAGTTCGCTGAGTAAACTATTGGAGGCTATTTTGTAAATGACATCGCCGAAGTCTAGGATCGGTAGGATAGTCTGTTTTACGAGGGTATGTTTGGAGGCGTGAGTGAAGGATACTTTGTTGAGAAATAGGAAGCCGATTCTAGATTTAATTTTGGATTGGAGATGTTTAATATGAGTCTGGAAGGAGAGTTTACAGTCTAACCAGACACCTAGGTATTTGTAGTTGTCCACATATTCTAAGTCAGAACTGTCCAGAGTAGTGATGCTAGTCGAGTGAGCGGGTGTGGGCAGCAAACAGTTGAAAAGCATGCATTTGGTTTTACTAGCGTTTAAGAGCAGTTGGAGGCCACAGAAGGAGCTACTCGATCATCCTATTTTTCCATCTTAATTAAGGAGAATAAGAACAATCCAAAATGTATTTTTGATACTGTCGCAAAGCTAACTAAAAATCAGAATTCCACCAAGAGAGGATGACATTCACTTCAGGGGTGATAAATTAATGAACTTCTTTGATGTAAAGACTATGATCGTTAGATAGAAAATTACGGACTCTTCTTTAAATCTGCGTATTTCTCCAAAGCTCAGTTGTCCTGAGTCTGCACAACACTGCCAGGACCTAGGATCAAGGGAGACACTCATGTTTTTAATACTACAGTATATTTCTTGACACATTGATGAAAATAGTCTTGACCTCTAAACCTTCAAGCTGCATACTGGACCCTATTCCAACTAAACTACTGAAAGAGCTGCTTCCTGTGATTGGCCCTCCCATGTTTAATATGATAAACTGCTCTCTATCCACTGTATGTGTACCAAACTCACTAAAAGTGGCAGTAATAAAGCCTCTCTTGAAAAAGCCAAACCTTGACCCAGAAAATATAAAAAACATATTGGCCTATATCGAATCTCCCATTCCTCTTAAAACATATTAAAAGCTGTTGCTCAGCAACTCACTGCCTTCCTGAAGACAAACCATGTATACGAAATGCTTCAGTCTGGTTTTAGACCCCATCATAACACTGAGACTAACACTGAGACTGCACTCATAAAGGTGGTAAATTACCTTTTATCGGCGTCAGACCAAGGCTCTGCATCTGTTCCTGTGCTCCTAGATCTTAACGCTGCTTTTTATACCATCTATCACCACATACTTCTGGAGAGATTGGAAACCCAAATTGGTCTACACGGACAAGTTCTGGCCTGGATTAGATCTTATCTGTCGGATAGATATAAGTTTGTCTCTGTTGATGGTTTCCCTTCTGACAAATCAACTGTACATTTCATTGTACCTCAAGGTTCCGTTTAAGGACCACTATATAGTTTTCACTATATATTTTACCTCTTGGTGATGTCATTCGGAAACATAATGTTAACTTTCACTGCTATGCGGGCGATACACAGCTGTACATTCCGATGAAACATGGTGAAGCCCCAAAATTGCACTCCCT
Source organism: Oncorhynchus mykiss (assembly GCF_057628025.1). Taxonomy (NCBI): domain Eukaryota; kingdom Metazoa; phylum Chordata; class Actinopteri; order Salmoniformes; family Salmonidae; genus Oncorhynchus; species Oncorhynchus mykiss. The sequence goes on along the minus strand of NC_143044.1, from coordinate 50,063,670 downwards.
GGAAGCCTGTGTATCAGACGTAAGGAAGTGGATGGCGGCACATTTTTTACTTTTAGACTCGGACAAAACAGAGATGCTAGTTCTAAGTTCCAAGAAACAAAGGTATCTTCTGTTGGATCTGACAATTAATCTTGATGGTTGTACAGTCATCTCAAATATAACTGTGAAGGACCTTGACGTTACTCTGGACTCTGATCTCTTTTTTGACGAACATATCAAGAATATTTCAAGGACAGCTTTTTTCCATCTTCCTGAATTTTTCTGTCCAAAAATTATGTAGAAAAATGTTTTTGTATATCTTGGGGCTTTGTAAGTCTAGGTATATGTATGTCTATGGTGTCCTGAATTGGTCCACAATCATAGGCATTTGTTTATCGTTGTCTCTAATTGGGGACCATATTTACAGTGGGGCAAAAAAGTATTTAGTCAGCCACCAATTGTGCAAGTTCTCCCACTTAAAAAGATGAGAGAGGCCTGTAATTTTCATCATAGGTACACTTCAACTATGACAGACAAAATGAGAAAAAAAAAACGAGAAAATCACATTGTAGGATTTTTAATGAATTTATTTGAAAATGATGGTGGAAAATAAGTATTTGGACACCTACAAACAAGCAAGATTTCTGACTCTCACAGACCTGTAACTTCTGAGGCTCCTCTGTCCTCCACTCGTTACCTGTATTAAAACCTGTTGCGACTCTAGGGGCAGTATTTTCATTTTAGAAAAAACGTTCCCGTTTTAAACGGGATATTTTGTCAGGACAAGAAGCTAGAATATGCATATAATTGATTTGGATAGAAAACACTCTAACGTTTCCAAAACTGTAAAGATATTGTCTGTGAGTATAACAGAACTGATGTTTCAGGCGAAAGCCTGAGAAAAATCCAATCCGGAAGTGCCCCAGGTTTTGAAAGCGCTGCGTTCCAATGAGTCTCTATTGAGCTGTGAGTGTGCCATCAACGACCTTACGCTTTCTACGTATTCCCCAAGGTGTTTGGCCAAGACCAAAGAGCTGTCAAAGGACACCAGAAACAAAATTGTAGACCTGCACCAGGCTGGGAAGACTGAATCTGCAATAGGTAAGCAAGCAGCTTGGTTTGAAGAAATCAACTGTGTGAGCAATTATTAGGAAATGGAAGACATACAAGACCACTGATAATCTCCCTCAATCTCACCCCGTGGGGTCAAAATGATCACAAGAACGGTGAGCAAAAATCCCAGAACCACATGGGGGGACCTCCCATCAGTAACACACTACGCCGTGAGGGACTCAAATCCTGCAGTGCCAGACGTGTCCCCCTGCTTAAGCCAGTACATGTCCAAGCCTGTCTGAAGTTTGCTAGAGAGCATTTGTATGATCCAGAAGAAGATTGGGAGAATGTCATATGGTCAGATGAAACCAAAATATAACTTTTTGGTAAAAACTCAACTTGTGTTTGGAGGACAAAGAATGCTGAGTTGCATCCAAAGAACACCATACCTTCTGTGAAGCATGGGGGTGGAAACATCATGCTTTGGGGCTGTTTTTCTGCAAAGGGACCAGGACGACTGATCCGTGTAAAGGAAAGAATGAATGGGGCCATGTATCGTGAGATTTTGAGTGAAAACCTCCTTCCATCAGCAAGGGCATTGAAGATGAAACGTGGCTGGGTCTTTCAGCATGACAATGATCCCAAACACACCGCCCGGGCAACGAAAGAGTGGCTTCGTAAGAAGCATTTCAAGGTCCTGGAGTGGCCTAGCCAGTCTCCAGATCTCAACCCCATAGAAAATCTTTGGAAGAGTTGAAAGTCCGTGTTGCCCAGCAACAGCCCCAAAACATCACTGCTCTAGAGGAGATCTGCATGGAGGAATGGGCCAAAATACCAGCAACAGTGTGTGAAAACCGTGTGAAGACTTACAGAAAACGTTTGAACTCTGTCATTGCCAACAAAGGGTATATAACAAAGTATTGAGAGAAACTTTTGTTATTAACCAAATACTTATTTTCCACTATAATTTGCAAATAAATTCATTACAAATCCTACAATGTGATTTTCTTGATTTTTTTTCCTCATTTTGTATGTCATAGTTGAAGTTAATGATGAAAATTACAGGCCTCTCATCTTTTTAAGTGGGAGAACTTGCACAATGGGTGGCTGATTGAATACTTTTTTGCCCTACTGTAGGTAGCCATTTTTCCTTGGGAATTTCTGGGTTATTTTTCTATGTTTAGTTGCCTGTTAGCACTCATGTGTATAGCTTCACGGTTTGTTTTGTTGTTTTGTTAGTTTGTTCAGTGTTGCATTTCTTTAATAAATTAAGAATGTACGCTTACAACGCTGCGCCTTGGTCTCCTCCTTACAACGAACGTGACAAACGAATGTGACGAGATTAGACTACTGCAATGCTCTACTTTCCGGCCACCCGGATAAAGCACTAAATAAACTTCAGTTAGTGCTAAACACTGCTGCTAGAATCTTGACTAGAACCATAAAATGTGATCATATTACTCCAGTGCTAGCCTCTCTACACTGGCTTCCTGTTAAGGCTAGGGCTGATTTCAAGGTAATACTGCTAACCTGCAAAGCATTACATGGGCTTGCTTGTACCTATCTTTACGATTTGGTCCTGCCGTACATAGGTACGCGTAGGCTATGGTCAGAATACGCAGGCCTCCTTACTGTACCTAGAATTTCTAAGCAAACAGCTGGAGGCAGGGCTTTCTCCTATAGAGCAAAATTTTTATGGAACGGTCTGCCTATCCATGTGAGAGACGCAGATTCTCTCGACCTTTAAGTGTTTTTGAAGACTCATCTCTTCAGAATGTCCTATAATTGAGTGTAGTCTGGCCCAGGGGTGTGAAGGTGAATGGAAAGGTACTGGAGCGACGAACCGCCCTTGCTGTCTCTGCCTGGCCGGTTCCCCTCTCTCTACTGGGATTCTACTGGGGGCTGAGTCATTGGCTTATTGGTGCTCTTCCATGCCGTCCCTAGGAGGGGTGTGTCACTTGAGTGGGTTGAGTCACTGATGTGATCTTCCTATCCGAGTTGGCGCCCCCCTCGGGTTCGTGCTGTGTGGGGGGGCTTCATGGGCTATACTCTGCCTTGTCTCAGGGTAGTAGGTTGGTGGTTGAAGATATCCCTCTAGTGGGTGGGGTTATATCCTGCCTGTTTGGCCTTGTCCGGGGGCATCGTTGGACAGGGCCACAGTGTCTCCCGACTCATCCTGTCTCAGCCTCCAGCATTTATGCTGCAATAGTTTGTGTCGGGGGCTAGGGTCAGTCTGTTTTATCTGGAGTATTTCTCATGTCATATCCAGTGTCCTGTGTCAATTTAAGTTCTTTCTTTCTTTCTTTCTTTCTTTCTTTCTTTCTTTCTTTCTTTCTTTCTTTCTTTCTTTCTTCTCTGAGGACCTGAGCCCTACGACCATGCCTCACGACTACCTGGCCTGATGAATCCTTGCTGTCCCCAGTCCAGCTGGTTATGCTGCTGCTCTAGTTTCAACTGTTCTGTCTGCGTCTATGGAACCCTGACCTGTTTACTGGACATGCTACCGTGTCTTGGACCTGCTGTTCTGGACTCTCTCTCTACCGCACCTACTATCTCTAACTTTGAATGATCGGCTATGAAAAGCCAACTGACATTTACTCCTGAGGTGCTGACCTGTTGCACCCTCTGCAACTACTGTGATTATTATTATCTGACCCTGCTGGCCATCTATGAATGTTTGAACATCTTGGCCATGTTTTGTTATAATCTCCACCTGGCACAGGCAGAAGAGGACTGGCCACCCCTCAGAGCCTGGTTCCTCTTTAAGTTTCTTCCTGGGTTCTGGCCTTTCTAGGGAGTTTTTCCTTGTCACCTTGCTTCCATATCTGCATTGCTTGCTGTTTGGGGTTTTAGGCTGCGTTTCTGTAGAGCACTTTGTGACATCGGCTGATGATAAAAGTGCTTTATAAATACATTTGATTGATTGATTCAAAGGCCTGTCTATATCAGTTGAAAACAAAGGTTTACATACTATCCATAGTGCTGTTTTGAGTAAAATGGACTTCAGCAGTGTATGATGTATCTCAAGGAAAAAGCAGGTGGAAAAGGACAGCATCTCAGAGGACAGCTGGGATGCACTGCAGACAGTTCTTTAGCAAATGTTCCATGAGGTCTCCAATAGCCCTATAGAGTCTCTCTCCACAGCTCTATGAAGATCATATGGTTGAGAGTAGCTGTTAGCTATGCTCCAGTATGAGGGCTGAAAGAGGAGTCAAACAAGTATTGCACAATGTCCCACTGTGAGTGTACGGGGAAGGTAATAAAACAGACAGAAATGTGTTGGTTACACTTTACATTAGTACCACCAAGAGAAACTTCACGTAGAGTGTTACCAACATTTTTCCTCAGATAATTTTGGTGAGTAATGGTGAATGTCAAATAAATACAAAATAGTATGACTATCAAAATGAAAGGAAGGGTAAATGGTATGACTATCAAAATGAAAGGAAGGGTAAAGAGTATGACTATGGCAATTTATACTCTGTATCTCAGTAGACTTTCAAGATCCCTACTCCTTGAAGACCCCTACTGCTTGTAGATCCCTATCGCTTGAAGGTTCCTACTTCATGAAGGTTCCTACTACTTGAAGCTTCCTACTCCTTGAAGTTCCGTACTGCTTGAAGTTCCCTACTGCTTGAAGTTCCCTACTGCTTGAAGATCCCTACTGCTTGAAGATCCCTACTCCTTGAAGGTTCCGTACTGCTTGAAGATCCCTACTTATTGAACATCCCTACTGCTTGAAGATCCCTACTCCTTGAAGTTCCCTACTGCTTGAAGGTTCCTACTGCTTGAAGATCCCTACTGCTTGAAGATCCCTACTGCTTGAAGATCCCTACTGCTTGAAGGTTCCTACTGCTTGAAGGTTCCTACTGCTTGAAGGTTCCTACTGCTTGAAGGTTCCTACTGCTTGAAGGTTCCTACTGCTTGAAGGTTCCTACTGCTTGAAGGTTCCTACTCCTTTAAGTATCCTACTGCTTGAAGATCCCTACTCCTTGAAGACCCCTATTGCTTGAAGATCCCTACTGCTTGAAGATCCCTACTGCCTGAAGATCCCTACTGCTTGAAGATCCCTACTGCTTGAATATCCCTACTGCTTGAAGATCCCTACTGCTGGAAGATCCCTACTGCTGGAAGATCCCTACTGCTGGAAGATCCCTACTGCTGGAAGATCCCTACTGCTGGAAGATCCCTACTGCTTGAAGATCCCTACTGCTGGAAGATCTCCACTCCCTACTCCAAGGTCTGTGAGATTCTGGTCAAAACTAGTACACTACTAGGTAATAGGGGCCATTTGGGACTGAACGCATTACTCTGCACATTGCTAATCTGTTGTGAAACACACTGGCTTCTGTTGTCATGCAGAATTAGAAAGGACTTGACAATGGGGGATTACTATAGCAATTACAAGTGTCATTAGCCACAACATCCAACATTAGGCCAAGGATTGCTAGGCAGAATTAGGGGTGCGGTTGTGTTGCACAAATGTTATTTAAATTAAAGCTACAACAACAACATTATGCAAATGAAAAGCAACAAGGTGTGATATGGATAGGAATGGGTGGTTTGTTATGATAGAGGGTGTGCTGTGTGTGTGTGTGCTGTGATAGATATGCCTCACTAATGTGGAAATGTTGTGGAATGAATTGTTGTAATAGCGTCTCTCCATGCTTCAGGGTAGAGGGTGGTTCTCATACAGTCCATATTCATCAGACTAATTGCAGCCACTGTCTATCATTTCTGCTTTTCTAAATGTTTATATTACAAAGATGTTACCGTATAAAAGGCTGTATTTGAACAAACCTAACGCAATGGTGAATCTAAGCGCAGGCAGTAGCTCTATAGGTTCAGGGGTATGTCAGAAATATTTTAGCTATTTTCACTTTCACAATTATCAACACACTTGCTGGCATTGGTGCGAAAGGGCTGGGTTTTGATGAGTAAATAGACAGGGCTGGGTTTTGATGAGTAAATAGACAGAGCTGGGTTTTGATGAGTAAATAGACAGAGCTGGGTTTTGATGAGTAAATAGACAGGGCTGGGTTTTGATGAGTAAATAGACAGGGCTGGGTTTTGATGAGTAAATAGACAGGGTTGGGTTTTGATGAGTAAATAGACAGGGCTGGGTTTTGATGAGTAAATAGACAGGGCTGGGTTTTGATGAGTAAATAGACAGGGCTGGGTTTTGATGAGTAAATAGACAGGGCTGGGTTTTGATGAGTAAATAGACAGGGCTGGGTTTGGATGAGTAAATGGGTTGTATGTGTGTCGAGGCTTGACCCCTCACTGGCCAATCAGAACGTGCTCCATGGCTAAATATTTGGTTGCTTCAAGTTGTGTGTTTACAATATTTTATATATTGCCTTCGAATCAACTCCAATGTTAGTCAGTTATAGTTTGTTAAATATCTTACAGAAACAAAATAACTAAATGTAGACCTATCTTTGCTAAATACGTTAACTTGAACCCATTTGCGGTACACACTGTTCTAAATAATTGCATGGCTTCCTTGTGGAAGTATAAACACTACCAGTCCAAAGTTTTAGAACACCTACTCATTCAAGGGGTTTTCTTTATTTTTACTGTTTTATACATTGTAGAATAATAGTGAAGACATCAAAACTATGAAATAACACATATGGAATCATGTAGTTACCAAAAAAGTGTGAAACAAATACAAATATATTTGAGATTCTTCAAATAGCCACCCTTTCCTTGATGACAGCGTTGCACACTCTTGGAATTCTCTCAACCAGATTCATGAGGTAGTCACCTGGAATGCATTTCACTTAACAGGTGTGCCTTCTTAAAATACCATTTTCTGAATTGATTTCCTTCTTAATCAGCCAATCAGTTGTGTTGTGACAAGGTAGGGGGAGTATACAGAAGATAACCCTATGTGGTAAAAGACCAAGTCCATATTATGGCAGGAACAGCTCAAATAAGCAAAGTGAAACGACAATCCATCATTACTTTAAGACATGAAGGTCAGTCAATACGGAACATTTCAAGAACTTTGAAATTTCTCCAAGTGCAGTCGCAAAAACCATCAAGCGCTATGATCAAACTGTCTCTCATGAGGACTGCAACAGGAATGGAAGACCCAGAGTTACCTCTGCTGCAGAGAATACGTTCATTGGAGTTACCAGCTTCCAAATACATGCTTCACGGAAATCAAGTAACAGAGACATCTCAACATCAACTGTTCAGAGGGGACTATGTGAATCAGGCCTTCATGGTTGAATTGCTGCAAAGAAACCACTACTTAAGGACACCAATAATAAGAAGATACTTTCTTGGGCCAAGAAACATAAGCAATGGACATTAGACCGGTGGAAATTTGTCCTTTGGTCTGCAATCCAAATTAAAGATTTTTGTGAGACGCGGTGTGGGTGAACGGATGATCTCCGCATGTGTATTTCCCACCATAAAGCATGGAGGAGGAGGTGTTATGGTGTGGGGTTGCTTTGCTGATGACACTGTCTGTGATTTATTTAGAGTTCTGTGTGTGATTTCCTGCAAGACAGGAATGACAGTGTTCTGCCATGGCCAGCGAAGAGCCCGGATCTCAATCCCATTGAGCACGTCTCGGACCTGTTGGATCGGAGGGTGAGGGCTAGGGCCATTCCCCCCAGAAATGTCTGGGAAGTTGCTGGTGCCTTGGTGGAAGAGTGGGGTAACATCTCACTGCAAGAACTGGCAAAACTGTGCAGTCCATGAGGAGAGGATGCACTACAGTACTTAATGCAGCTGGTGGCCACACCAGATACTGACTGTTAAACGAGACCTTGGTGTCAGTATGACTCCCTGATAAAATAAGGGTAAAATAAAATAAAAATAATGGTCTGGTCAAAGGTAGTGAAGTATGTAGGGAATTGAGTGCCAACCAAACATGTTTTTCCCAGATGCTCAGTCATTGGTCAGATAGGGATACAGCTCTTACAGCTCTTTTCTCAACCAAACTTGTTTCACACCCCAAAAAGGGAGAGATTGCTGCTTTATCGGAAATTACGTTCTTTCAGGCACTTTCGCTATCAGTTCCCAAGTTTTCTCTCCTTCCCCTTTCTTTCCTTTACGTTTATCTTTTTGTTATCCCACTCCACAACTGAACTGGGTACTCAGCAAAGAGTATGTATCTTGACAGGGAGAAAGCTAGACAAAGCTGCTGCAAAGACCTACAATAAACTGCAGTTATGGTGGTGCTCAGGGAGAATTAAAAGCTTTTGTTGGAACACTCGTGAAGTACCTTCAAACACGGTATGTGGATTTGTGTCACCCAGTAGTGAAGTGTTAATGACACATTAGACATTGGACTCAGAACAATCATTACTCTGAGTGTGAAAATCATCTCACGTATAGCTGCTGGCACATGGTCTAGTTTGATGATGATATAAAATCTGCTTGTTTCTCTGAGCAGCAGAGTATCTCTTCTTTCTATATATATTTCTCTATCTCTCCCCTTCTTCCTCTTTCTCATTGATCTAAAGCCATGTGGATACTTCATCCCTCTCCCCGTCAACAGTGTCTTGTATACACATATGAGAGTGTCAAGGAGAGATGTGTAATGTTTACTGTTAATTTTTATTGTTTATTTCACTTTTGTTTATTATCTATTTCATTTTCTTTGGCAATGTAAACATATGATTCCCATACCAATAAAGCCCCTTAATAAATACATTGAGAGAGAGAGAGATTTCTAACAGTCAAAAGCCTCCTCTATTTAGGGGGATCAGATACCATTTGTGCTGGAGTGATCAGTTCCTGAGGGGTAGTGATGTCACTCTTTCATTAATCATTGGTTCCGTCCCAAATGGTACCTTATCCCAACACAATGCACTTCATTTGACAAGATATTTAACTGGGAAAAGCGTGCCATTTGGAATGAATTCATTGACTCACTAAGACCATCTGGAGGCTGAGTGATTAGTACCTAGTAACCTCAGCAATTCTTCCCATTAGGATCTGTCCAATTTGGCCTAGTGAGCCCTTGTGGGATGTGCTTAACTCCTATGATGAGCTGAGCGCTCGCTTGAGACAGTCACCACACTCACCCCCTACCTTCAAGACAGTCCCCACACTCACCCCCTTCTAAAGACAGTCACCACACTCACCCCCTACCTTCTAGACAGTCCCCACACTCACCCCCTACCTTCAAGACATTCACCACCCCATCCCCTTCTAGACAGTCACCACACTCACCCCCTACCTTCAAGACAGTCACCACCCCGTCCCCTTCTAGACAGTCAGGATGCTAATCCTTTGCACATGAACGCTCACTCATTCGGGAACAATTGCAATCAATATATATATTTACGCTCAGTGTGTCGTCTTGATCGCTGGTGAAAAGTTTGTTTCTTTTGTAGAATTGTCCATCTCTCTCCCTCTCTCTCTCTGTTGTGGTTATAATGGGTTGTTCAGAGTGACATTCCTTCATTCGTTATAGAATGGATGTTTTGGTGGTTGTCGTTTTTCGCTTTCAATGATACCGAATTCCTAGATGCAGACTAGTAATTAATATCAAAGACTTGTTCTTATTCTGTCGGTATTGATAGTCTAAGAGTTTAACCACGTGGTATGGTTAAAAGATTCAGCAATGGTCTACAACCTTCGTCCTCTCCTGATGGTGAAAAACATGGTCTGGTGATAATTTCTGAAAGTTGGGTTTTATTCAGAATTGCAGAAAAGGGCTGTCCCAGGATGCCTGACCCTAACTGTCCTCTGATTAAGTTAACTCCAATTCCCTTTTTGAATTTTCCTTTATTAAACAGTCCAAAATCACATTGTAAAATTGTGTAAACAGTATCATACTCACTCATTCATCTTATACAACAATTAGATGTAAACCTCATATCTGAGGCTATTATATAAACAACGCTGTGGTAATGTGGCCACACCGTCTCCCATGAGCTTCCCCAAGTTGTAACAAACGGACCAGTTCGTAGCTGGATTCTTCACCGATATTTTATACTTTCTCCAGTACATGAAATTTGTTTGGACCTCGAGTTCTGTGAGGTGGAAGAAATTCCTTTGTTCTCTATGAAACTTCACTCTATCTCTATACTGTGTGGCCATGAGGAGATCCTCAGGAATTTACGACCTCTCTCTGACCACAGCAGCCTAGTTGAAGAAGAAAAGGGGGAGGCAGGGAGAGGGGGATGGGGCTTGCTGTACCCAAAGAGGGCAACGTCATGACATACCCCCCCCTGGTGGTTTGAATCTTGTTTGTTGTGCAAGTTACAAAACAACATAAAATCATGAACAAGTGATGTCCTGTTTGTAGATCATCGTTACAGTCCCCTCTGGTGGTTGAACTTGGTAGGCTCCTCTGAAAGCGGAGCAGTCCACCAAAAGGATGGCAGTTGATGTCCGGTTTGTGATTGCCGTTGCTGTCCCCTCTAGTGATGTACCTTGGTAGGTTCCCTGGAAGCTGCAAAGTAAACCAGGGAGGGCCAGGGGATGTCCTGGCTGGTGATCGCCGTTGCGCCCCCCCCCCCCCCAGTGGAGCATGCCGCCACAAGGATGGGCCGTGGGTGTCTGGATTTGGGGTCGCCGCCCTGGACCTGTAGTCTTGTCTGACTGGAAGATCTGGGCAGTAACTTAGGCAGATGTTAACAACCCACGCACACACACTCATGAAATATATATAATTACATTAATTCCCCAATGAGCCGCGTTGTGGCTCTAAGTCATGGTTGTATGGGGACTTTGTTTATGGCTCTATCACTTCCTAAGTGTCAAAGGAACTGAACAAAAATAATCTAATTGGACTGTATTCTATATTTGTCCAATGTTCTGGCAAAATGACTATCATGGCATCGTCTCTAATTCCATATCTAGGGTTTTCCTACTTGGTGTGTTGCTTAGGCACTTTACAGCTATAAATCACTCGTTTTGGGCAGTCTACAGGGATGACCTATGGACTTCTGGGAAGAAAACTGGTTAGTGCTGCAGAGTCAAAGAAGTAAATGTTCAACTTTACTAAGGCTGGTATTTTGCTTGGACCCTTAAGTGATCCTAACATAAATCCTAATTGGATGTTCCGTTGTGCATGTGCGTTTATGCTTACACAAGCGAGCATGTCAATGGAAGAAAACCAAGTATCCCGGCAGAATGAGTCTGACGTAGTCAGGTAATTTACAGGTCAATGCCTGGAGGTCAGTCAGAATTGATATCGAGGAAGTCTGTAGTAGTTTTTACAACAAGTCACTGTGTCTTCCACTATTGTAGTGGTGATAGGTATGAAGTCTATTTCATAGCTATTTTATCCACGGAGGAGCTAACCTCACGACGGAAGTACTCTTTAAGTATTGAACCAGTCGTACGTGGTGTGATCATGGTTAATGATTCTAATAATTTTCCTCCTGAATGAAGGATTCTATTTATTAGTGTGTTAACCATTTGAAGAGTGCACTGGAGATTCCCTCCCACGTGTTGCACTCTGAGTGACTCCTATGTCGCTGTTGTTAAGGGTAATTTGATTGGTTAGGTCTCTAACCTTCTTACTGATTGTAGTTGGACTGACTTTTGCTGGTATTGATACTGGTGCCCAAAGGGACCAGTTATCCTACCAATTTATTCTGAAATATTATACTACCAGAACACAAGATTGGAACATTTTACTAGTTGTATTGTAGCTGAACCTACACATGGCAAGGCATGATTTTTGTTGCCATTTGTTTTGGAGGTGGACAAGTCCACTGGACTTCCTTTACAACCAGTGTAGTACACCTCAGTACTATCTTAGATATGTTCTAAGATAGGCCCTTAGACAGGGATTGTCTGCTCCTCGCTGTTCTCATAGGGGAGTTTACAACTAGATTTGATTTATGCTCTGGCGGCCTCGTACGGTGTGGCCCGTAGTCTCGACCCCACCCCCCCACCCCCACCGGCCTCGATGAGGCTCATCATGGATGTGGCTACTATTCCCCCCCTTTGTGTCTCGGGACCCCCCCACCAGCGGGTGGTGTTGGTGTCCGAGGCGCAAACGAAAAGGTCGGACCTTATGTACGAGTTGTCAGCGGCCGCGTTATGAGAATGGCTGTAACCTTTCAACCAAATCTCCTGGTGTTTGTGCTTCAAAACTCTCAGTGGCTGTAGAGGCATGTCAGTCACCACCGCGTCCCGCGTGTGGCAACCTCTTCAGTACCTTCGAACTGAGACGAGGATATCGGTCTGTGATGTCGCAAAGTGTTTCACCAGTGGGAGTCATCGGGTCAGTTGCTGGACTGACGCCATTAGTATCATTGTAAGGCGTGACAGTCCCCAACAAAGCAGAAGGTGTATCATCGGAAGCAGAGTACACTCTGCGCATCAATGTTTTTCTTGCTGAAATGGCCGCAGTGCTTGCAGAAGTGTCCGAAGGGCAAGAGGAGTTAATCTCAACTACCGTATTGCACGACTGCAAGGAGGAGGGAAGTTGCGTATTCACAGAGACAGCTGGCTCAAAATCATGAAAATAAGGGTCAATCAGGTTGGCTGATGGAATGTGTCGAGATATCGTAATATCTTCTTGGATCGGATTCTGCCCCTAGAGGTTTCTAAACGTCTTTCTCCCAAGGGGTGCTTTCGACAGATACCCCTCGTGAATGACTGCATTGCAGCTAGCGTTAGGGGAAGACAGTGTGGTCAGTGGAGAGGTTCCTGTGGCATGTGACCATACCTGGTTGGTTTTCTAATCCATCAATGGGAGTAACCGATCCATCAAGTCTGGTCCAAGTAGCAGGGTTACAGTTTCGAGGCTGGTAACATACACAGGGTGAACGAGCGATATGTCCTTGAAGTGTAGTTTCAGCATGACTCTCAATGTGAGAGACGAGGTAGTCTGAGTGACCCCTCGAAGTGTAGTGTCGCATCGTTCCACTTTTAACCAACGTTTAGTTGGCTTCAAAGCCCTTTTAAGATCATCGAACAAGGTTTGAAAGATGAGTGATATTGTCGCACCCAAATCAATTAGCGCATGACAAGTTAAGCAGTCCTCTAGGACTGTTTCCAGGTATGGCCGTTTAGATTCGTGGCTAGTGGAAATATTCCCCACAAAGTGGAGTGGTCATTCGCAACGACGTGATGTCCCATTTCTGTTCAAGTGGAAGCAGATTGACTTTTCCGATTTTGAGTGGGCTTGGCTTTAACGAAGCGTTTGACCTTTTTCTTCACCACCTTTGTATCAGAGTCCATAGACAAAGCCCGGGGGCTTGTGTCTTGATCAAGCGGGCCCTGGATAGGGTCTCGAGTGAGAGTGGGAGAAATTAGAACTTTAACGTCCTTGTTTGGGTGTTAATTCCTGCGGACCTGGTGTCTGGTAATTCCCTGTATAGTCCTTGTGTCTTATCTTTTACCCTTTCCTCAAATGTTTCTCAAATGTTTCTCGCTTTAGTTCTTCCCATAGTGGAACTTCTGGAGAACCTTGGTCTACGTTTTGATCGTCCTTCAACCCTTTGTTATCCTTGTGCTCTGACACTTTTTGTGGGTTGGGTGCAGGGACGATTGTAGCGGTAGTCATGTTGATGGCGACGTAATTTACAGTTATTTCGACCGCGGAGGTTATTGGAATCATGGTTTCGTGGTAGAAACTGTTGTTGTGCGTCATCTCTCAACGTTCCAATACCTGATAACGCACCCTCTAACTGTAGTGAGTGCTCCTGGTCAAACTTCAAAACCAAGTGGTCAGGGCTATTAGCGTTGTGAACTTTTGATGCCTCAAAAGCTGTGCTTGCAAGCTCTCTGAGTTGTAAGATAGGCAAGCCAACGTGGGCGGCAGGGCCCAAGTAGGTAATGAAGGTAGATACATGTTCGACAGGAACATTTATTTGGAACATTTATTTAAAAGGTAACAGGTCCTCCATGCCTTTTTCAGTGAGTAGGCCAAAGTAAGCTGAATGAAGCCTGTGATAGTAAGCTTTTGGGTGTTCGTTCCGAGCTTGTTTGACAGTGTTAGCCAGTTAGCCACTAAAACCTCCCCCCATATCTAGGCCTGTTGACCATCAGACCGTCTCCCTGGCTCATGATGCACCTTTGCGTCCTAAGGAAAACCCTTGGCCGCCAATTGCCGTTGGCCAGAGGAAAATATGGGCAGTCCCTTGGAAAGCAGTCAGAAAAAAATAGTAACAATAATTGATAATATTAATATAAATAATAACAGCACCATCTTATACATGCCTGCTCATATTTGAAAGTCCTAGCAAGGCTATAAGCATGTCAGCCCAGGCCGCTCAGTTCATTGGATTCAATTGTTCGTAAAAATAAAATAAAATAAAAATAAAAACAAATAGAAAACAACCTAAATTTATCACAAGACCCTTTTTTTTATGTCCATTGCAGGCAAGACATATTTAATGTAGTCCTCATTATATCCTGTTTCATTACGACAAAAAAAGGAACATAGATTCTAACGGCTGCTAATGACTGCAAGTAAAAAAAATAATCTTAGGCGTCACATTATATCGTGTTGTATCGTGCCATGGCTGTACCAGAGCCGACCGCAGTGCTCTCTTTCACAAGACCAGCAATCTTGGACAAAGAGTTCACTCTGGTCTTTCTGGAGCGCTGCATGATGAGGCTGAAGCACCAGTCAGGGGAAAACTTTGTGTGGCCTGTGATCAGGAAGTGAATGTCTACACTGTGGTGGAGCTTGTGCATTGTCCGTCAGGCACGATATCCGATCACAAACTTTTTCTGGTTTTGTCAACTGCAGTTGTCACAATTCAGGTCCAGACGTGTTTCCCAAGCTCCGTAGTGAAAAATGGTGCATGTAGTTGATGACTGTGCTGCTGCCTTTGCTGGATGACATGCTTTCATCAATCAAGTCATTGACTTGATGGGGTATATCTTCACAGCAGACACCAAACAAGCCACACTAGCGAGGAGTTAAAAACAGATGTGACCTGGCAGCATAGGGACCGAAGGTTAGTGCACCTGCAAACAACGCAAGATCATTAAGAAAAATATTTAAAAATTGTCTCACCCCTGTCAGTGTCTTTACACAGCTCAGTGAAATACATTTGCCTCCTCCTCATGGACTGCACCATATTTGCCAGTTCTTACTGTGAGATGTTACCCCACTCTTCCACCAAGGCACCTGCAAGTTCCTGTACATTTCTGGGGGAGAATGGCCCAAGCCCTCATTCTCCAATCCAACAGATCCCAGACGAGCTCAATGGGATTGAGATCTGGGCTCTTCACTGACAATGGCAGAATACTGACATTCCTGTCTTGCAGAACGAGCAGTATGGCTGGTGGCATTGTCATGCTGGAGGGGCATGTCAGGATGAGCCTGCAGGAAGGATACTAGATGAGGGAGGAGGATGTCTTCCCTGTAACGTACAGCATTGAGATTGCTTGCAATCGCCTGCAAGCTCAGTCCAATGATGCTGTGACACACCGCCCAAGACCGTGACGGACCCTCACCTCCAAATCGATCCCACTCCAGAGTACAGGCCTCGGTGTAACACTCATTCCTTCGACAATAAACGCAGATGCGACCATCACCCCTGGTGAGACAAAAATCGCGACTCGTCAGTGAAGAACATTTTTTGCCATTCCTGCCTGGTCCAGTGACCGTGGGTTTGTGCCCATAGGCGACATTGTTGCCGGTGATGTCTGGTGAGGACCTGCCTTACAACAGGCCTACAAGCCCTCAGTCCAGCCTCTCTCAGCCTACTGTGGACAGTCTGAGCACTGATGGAGGGATTGTGCGTTCCTGGTGTAACTCGGGCAGTTGTTGTTGCCATCCTGTACCTGTCCCGCAGGTGTGATATTCGGATGTACCGATCCTGTGCAGGTGTTGTTATACATGGTCTGCGCCTGCGAGGACGATCAGCTGTCCGTCCTGTCTCCCTGTAGCGCTGTCTTAGGTATCTCACAGTACGGACACTGCAGTCGCCACATCTGCAGTCCACATGACTCCTTGCAGCATGTCTAAGGCACGTTCACGCAGATGAGCAGGGACCCTGGGCATCTTTTTTTGTGTGTTTTCACAGAGGCCTCTTTAGTGTCCTAAGTTTTTCATAACTTCATAACTTACCGTCTGTAAGCTATTAATGACCGTTCCACAGGTGCATGTTCATGAATTGTTTATGGTTCACTGAACAAGCATGGGAAACAGTGTTTAAACCTTTTACAATGAAGATCTGTGAAATTATTTGGATTTTTACAAATTTTCTTTGAAAAACATCGTCCTGAAAAAGGGACTTTTCTTTTTTTCCTGAGTTTATATAAAGGATATGTTATAAAGAAAATACACATATATTACCAACAACAATTTAACAGATGAAACACATTTTATCCAAGGGATCCTTGGAATAATTTTTGGTGGTGTGTGATACAATATAATTGAATCTTATTTATCTACAATTTATGTTCTTAACTCTGGGCAACATGGACCTGGCACGCTCACCGGGACATTGGTTTCCAAAGTACTCCACTAATTATCTATTTTGTCAACACAATAGTTCTTGTATTTGCCCCCCCAAAAAAATTGACAATTTTTTTACATAAATACATAATTGAACCTCCATTACTGCATTGTTTTCTCTCTTCCTCATGGTTACGTGAGGCAGTTGAGAAAACAGTCACCACTGGTGGTAATAGTAATAGTAATAGTCATGCAAATAACTGTAGGCCTCACAGTAATTTACTGTTCATTAATATAAATGCGGGCAGCATCTCCAGCTCCCATGCATAGCCTACAAGCAACTGTTGTGGACCTTTGGAACATCTACATTGAAAAAAGTCTAATACATCGATTTATTGTAGCCTACACCATCACAGTAATATCCATTATTTGATTTTAGTCAGGTCTCAAGAAACATTTAGATATGAAGAAAATCTATCCTGTTTCCAACCTGATCTCAGAGTTTTTTGTATTATCATACATATAAATCGGAGACACTGCATTTAGTATGCTACATTTTGTATGTGCAGTAACCTGGGATATTTATGTGTAGTATGATGTTTACCAATAGATTATAGTATTGACTCAATACAGGGTTTTCATTCTGCTATCCGTAGCCGTTTAAATGTCTGCCATATTACCGTGCTCGGAAAAGCAATAGGTGCATTCTGGTATGTGTTACAAATGAATTTTTTTTATTATTTTATGAATTCTGCCTAGGTGGAAAACGTTAGCTAGCTGGCTAACATTAGCTAGACTATGGGTTAGGGTTAGAGGTCATGGTTAGGGATACGTTTTAGAGTTAGCTAATAGTGTTAAGCTTAGGGGAAGGGTTAGCTAACATTGTTTATTTTAGGGGAAGCTAACATGCTAAGTAGTTGCAAAGTATCTAAAAAGTAGTAAGTAAAGTCTCTAATTAGCTAAAATGCAAAAGTTGTCAGTGATAAGATTTGAACTCACAACCTTTGGGTTGTTAGATATTTGCATTACACACACCATTGCACCCTGAAAAACCACCCTACTTTTGTTTTTTTCCTATCTGTCTTATGTAACCATACCATATGTTACATATCATAATAATTTGAGTGTCCCAGATTTACATTTACTATGTTATGTCTAGTCTGAGACTAGGCTGCTTTTTCAAAAAGAACCGAAGAGCATATTCTGAGTTGTCCCTATGTTAGGCCCTGATCTGGCTATGCCATATGGCTGTGGGCTACACAAGTTCATTTAGCAGGCAACATTTGCTTATACAGTGGGGCAAAAAAGTATTTAGTCAGCCACCAATTGTGCAAGTTCTCCCAAGTTCTCATCCCAAAGATGAGAGGCCTGTAATTTTCATCATAGGTACACTTCAACTATGACAGACAAAATGAGAAAAAAAATCCAGAAAATCACATTGTAGGATTTTTAATGAATTTATTTGCAAATGATGGTGGAAAATAAGTATTTGGTCACCTACAAACAAGCAAGATTTCTGGCTCTCACAGACCTGTAACTTCTTCTTTAAGAGGCTCCTCTGTCCTCCACTCATTACCTGTATTAATGGCACCTGTTTGAACTTGTTATCAGTATAAAAGAC
The DNA here is from genome assembly GCF_057628025.1 of Oncorhynchus mykiss. Classification (NCBI taxonomy): domain Eukaryota; kingdom Metazoa; phylum Chordata; class Actinopteri; order Salmoniformes; family Salmonidae; genus Oncorhynchus; species Oncorhynchus mykiss. The sequence goes on along the minus strand of NC_143044.1, from coordinate 50,045,671 downwards.
ACCTGTCCACAACCTCAAACAGTCACACTCCAAACTCCACTATGGCCAAGACCAAGACCCTTTACTCAGTACTTTGTTGAAGCACCTTTGTCAGCGCTTACAGCCTCGATTCTTCTTAGGTATGACGCTACAAGCTTGGCACACCTGTATTTTGGAGTTTCTTCCAGTCTTCTCTACAGATCCTCTCAAGCTCTGTCAGGTTGGATTGGGGGGCGTCGCTGGGCCACTCAAGGACATTCTGAGACTTGTCCCGAATCCACTAACGAGTTGTCTTGGCTGTGTGCTTATGGTCGTTGTCCTGTTGGAAGGTGAACCTTCAATCCAGTCCGAGGTCCTCAGCGCTCTGGAGCAGGTTTTCATCATGAATCTCTCTGTACTTTTCTCTGTTCATCTTTCCCTCGATCCTGACCAGTCTCCCAGTCCCTTCTGCTGACAAAAATACCAACAGCATGATTCTGTCACCACCATGCTTCACCATAGAGATGGTGCCATGTTTCCTCCAGACTGGACACTTGGCATTCAGGCCAAAGAGTTCAATCTTGATACCATCAGACTAGAGAATCTAGTTTCTCATGGTCTGAGAGTCCTTTAGGTGCCTTATGGCAAACTCCAAGTGGGTTGTTATGTGCCTTTTGAGTGGTTTCCATAAAGGCCTGATTGTTGGAGTGTTGCAGAAATGGTTGTCCTTCTGGAAGGTTCTCCCATCACCACAGAGGAACTCTGGAGCTACAGTATGTTAGAGTGACTATCGGGTTCTTGGTCACCTCTCTGACAAAGGCCCTTCTCATCCCAATTACTCAGTTAGTTTGGCCGGGCAGACAGCTCTTGGAAGAGTCTTGGTGGTTCCAAACTTCTTCGATTTAAGAATGATGGAAGCCACTGTTCTTGGGGAGCTTCAATGCTGCAGACAGTTTTTTTGTACCTTTCCCAGATCTGTGCCTCGACACAATCCTGTTTTAGAACTCTACGGACAATTCCTTCAACCTCATGGCTTGGTTTTTGCTCTGACATGCACTGTCATCTGTGGGACTTTATTTATACAGGTGTGTATTTCCAAATCATGTCCAATCAATTGAATTTACCACAGGTGGACTCCAATCAAGTTGTAGAAACATCTCAAGGATGATCAATGGAAACAGGATGCACCCGAGCTCAATTGCGAGTCTCATAGCAAAGGGTCTGAAAACGTATGTAGATAAGGTATTTCTGTTTTACATTTTCTATAGATTTACAAACATTTCTAAAAACCTTTTTTCACTTTGTCATTATGGGGTACTGTGTGTAGATTGAGGATAAAAAAAAAATTGCAATCCATTTTAGAATAAGGCTGTAACGTAACAAAATGTGGGAAAGGGAAGGGGTCTGAATACTTTCCGAATGCACTGATATCTGAGTGAGAGTGACTAACAAAATCAATGGGGGCCCCTGAAGATCAGTGCCCCTGGGCAGCAGGTAGCCTGGTGGTTAGAGTGTTGGACCAGTAACCGAAAGTTTAAGTCGTTCTGCCCCTGAACAAGGCAGTTAACCCACTGTTCCTAGCCCGTCATTGTTAATAAGAATTTGTTCTTAACTGACCTGCCTAGTTAAATAAAGGTTAAATAAAAAAAAAAGAATACCCGTAAGTTTAGATAACTGGCTAGACTAACTTGTCAATCAAAAAATTGTTAGCTGACATGGCAATTTGAGTGACTGTCAGTGACTGACATCACAAGAGAAAAACTGCTGATGCATAACTAAATTTCAAAATTTCACCTTAAGTATTCCTCTATTCTAACTCACAACAGTAAGTTGAGTCAATTAGGGTACCCCTAGTGGCCGGGTGCCCTAAGTGACTGCTAAGACTAGCATGAAGACTGCAAAAGTGTCTTTCTCATTCCAAGTGTCTGGCCTTTAAAATGCACCTTCCCAGGACCTGAGACTTGGTTTGTCCGACCATGCACTGTGGAAGTCATAGTAAACCTCCTTGTATGCTATGTTATCTCAGTCGAGTTGTGTTCTGATAATGAGGGGGTCGAAATAGGTATTTTAGAATTTAGTTTGCTAGCCGGGAGATGCACCTGGCTCATGGCTAACTGGTGCTAGCTTCGTGGCAGTGGCGTTAACCACTATAGCCAAACGGTAGCAGCGGTGATCCGGTGCCAAGGTCCAGAGTTTACAGCAAGGATCCGGTGGAGTATTGGGCTCTAGCCGTGTATGAGTGGGGTTCGGGAGAACAGCTGAGTAGGCCGGGAGGTGGGCCTCAGGGATAGCTTCGGTACTGGGTGCCACGGTGGGTGCAAACTAGCTGTGAAGATCAGAAGTAGTGGTCCAGGGATTACGGCAGGAATCCGACGTTGTTGTGGAGAGACAGTCCGATACTGGTAGACTGGCGAGTCTTATCCAGGCTAAAAACAGGGCTGGCATCTGTGCAGAATTTAAAAGCCGCTAGCAGTGGCTAACAATGACTAAATAGCTTGTAGCTAATTAGCTGGTAAGCTTCTGGTGGTTCTTGAATGTGTTCTAAAATTTAAAATAATAGCAATCACATTGGGTGAGGCAGGTTACCGGAAGGTATAATCGAATTAAAAATCGAAAAGAGATTGAAAATAAAATTGAAATACAGCATATACAAAAAATACGAAAAATACAAAAGTACACGAGAGAACGAACAAAAACACGTCTTCACTGCTACGCCATCTTGGAATGTGATGAATATGATGAATATCACTAAAAGGGTCCCCGTAGAACCCCTGAAATAGGGGTTAGGGTGCTCTTTCAGATATTGCCACACCCTGAGGGTTAACCAATATGTATTATCTGTGTTCATACATATCATTATTTTGTAGTAAGGCATGACGCAAAGCATACAAATGGAGCATGAGTCATTAAACCCCATGTGATTGTTCATGGATTACAGGTCAGCATATTTCTCTATGAATAACTTTGATAAGGTTCACTGGCTGGGAAAATTGCTATGGGCCTAAAAATAGATCACAGGAAATGTGATGTTTGCTTTTCACATTTCATATTCACATTTTTCCAAACTAGAGAAATTGTCAGAACATTTAACTTAAAAAAAAAAAAGACAAACAAACTATTAATTAACACAAATGTATGATAGCTCATGCAGAATACATAAATAGAGCTTATGATTCTATGGATGCAATGATTTCCGAACTGTAACTAAATTACCTCTCTGTGTTCAGCTGCAACCCACCCATTACTGTATTTGGTGCCTAGCTGCATGCCAGCCTTCCATTCCATCATCTGTGTGTGTAACTGTGAATGTTTGCTAGCGTGAGTGTATTTTAATTTCAACCCACCCACTACATTCTCTCCCTGCCTGCCTGCCTGCCTGCCTGCCTGCCTGCCTGCCTGCCTGCCTGCCTGCCTGCCTGCCTGCCTGCCTGCCTGCCTGCCTGCCTTCCTGCCTTCCTGTCTGTCTGTCTGCCTGTCTGCCTGCCAGTCAGCCAGCCAGCCAGCCAGCCAGCCATACCATGGAGACCTGGTATTACATTAAGAACTCCATGAACAGATGGTTTCAAAACCGATCAGGGTTAAAAAAAAAAATGCCATTGTTAAACTACGGTGCAATTCCATTTTTCATCTCTAAATTAACTTAATGCATCCAGGTAAATTAATGTATTTTGTCAGGAAACACATTTTTTGGTGTGTAAAGTTTGGAACTAGAACAATAGGCCCACACACATGTATGAATATGATTAGCTGGCAGCAATGTGTAATGTCAGATTTCCATAGTTAGATCAATCGATATTTAGATCAGTTTTGCCAGAATGCAGGCAGCCACTATTCTATTTTTCATCTAGGTTATATCTACAGTGCCTTCAGAAAGTAATTCACGTATAGAAAAAAAATCTCACCCATCTCCACACAATACCTCATAATGACAAAGTGAAAACGTGTTTAGAAATGTTTGCAAATTTATTGAAAACGAAAAACAGAAATATCTAATTTACATAAATATTACAACCCCGAGTCAGTATTTTGTAGAAGAACCTTTGGCAACAATTACAGCTGTCTATCTTTCTGGGTAAATCTCTAAGAGCTTTGCACACCTGTTTGCACAATACTATTTTCAAAATGCTTCATGCACTGTCAAGTTGGTTGTTGATCATTGCCTGAACTTATTTAGGCTTGCCATAACAAAGGGGTTGAAAACTAATTGACTCAAGATAGCTTTTCATTTGTAATCATTTCTAAACATTTCTAAAAACATACATCCACTTTGACATTATGGGGTGTTGTGTGTGACACATAATCTCGATGTAATGCAATTTAAATTCAGCCTGTAACAAAACAAAATGTGGAAAAATTCAAGGGGTGTGAACACTTTCTGAAGGGACTGTATAGTATGCATTTCTAGTGAGACAACACAATGGAAATGAATGAATATAACAATCCATAACTCAACAACAAAAACAATAGTCATGTAAGAGAACAAAGAATTTTGAGCCAAACAACAAAACAACAGTGTTATAGGAAGCCATGATGGCGAGATAAATAAATGTTGACATCCCGTAGCTTTGTTATAATGACCTTTATTTAGCACATTGGAGATTGTGTTGATGGTTATTGTGTTGATGTTTTCTCTGACTACAGACAAAAGGTGTTGGAGATGAACAATCCTCCGATGTTGGCATGACACACACACACACACACACACACACACACACACACACACACACACACACACACACACACACACACACACACACACACACACCTTGTCTGAGGGAGGAACATTCCCTCACTCACAATATCCCAGAATCACAGCTATCTTTAATCTTTCTTTCTATTTCTCTGTCTCTTCCCCCATGTCTTTTCCCCCTGTATATCCCCACCTGTATATCCCCACCTGTCTCTTCCCCCCTGTCTCTTCTCCCTGTATATCCCCACCTGTCTCTTCCCCTGTCTATCCCCCCTGTCTCTTCCCCCTGTCTATACCCCCTGTCTCTTCCCCCTGTCTATTCCCAACTGTCTCTTCCCCCTGTCTATCCCCCCTGTATATCCCCACCAGTCTCTCCCCCCTGTCTATCCACACCTGTCTCTTCCACCCTGTCTTTTCCCCCTGTCTCTTCCCCCTGTCTATCCCCACCTGTCTCTTCCCCTGTCTATCCCCACCTGTCTCTTCCCCTGTCTATCCGCACCTGTCTCTTCCCCCTGTCTATCCCCACCTGTCTCTTCCACCCTGTCTCTTCCCCCTGTCTATCCCCACCTGTCTCTTCCACCCTGTCTTTTCCCCCTGTCTCTTCCCCCTGTCTATCCCCACCTGTCTCTTCCCCTGTCTATCCCCACCTGTCTCTTCCCCTGTCTATCCGCACCTGTCTCTTCCCCCTGTCTATCCCCACCTGTCTCTTCCACCCTGTCTCTTCCCCCTGTCTATCCCCACCTGTCTCTTCCCCCTGTCTATCCCCCCCGGCTCTTCCCCCTGTCTATCCCCACCTGTCTATCCCCACCTGTCTTTTCCCCCTGTCTATCCCCACCTGTCTCTTCCCCTGTCTCTTCCCCCTGTCTATCCCCACCTGTCTTTTCCCCTGTCTACCCCCCGCCTCTTCCCCTGTCTATCCCCACCTGTCTCTTCCCCCTGTCTATCCCCACCTGTCTCTTCCCCCTGTCTATCCCCACCTGTCTCTTCCCCACCTGTCTCTTCCCCCTGTCTATCCCTCCTGTCTCTTCCCCCTGTCTATCCCCACCTGTCTTTTCCCACAGTCTATCCCCTCCTGTCTTTTCCCCCTGTCTATCCCCCCCGTCTCTTCCCCCTGTCTATCCCCACCTGTCTCTTGCCCCTGTATATCCCCACCTGTCTCTTCCCCCTGTATATCCCCACCTGTCTCTTCCCCCTGTCTATCCCCCCTGTCTCTTCCCCCTGTCTATCCCCACCTGTCTTTTCCACCCTGGCTCTTCCCCCTGTCTATCCCCCCCTGCTCTTCCCCCTGTCTATCCCCACCTGTCTCTTCCCCCTGTCTATCCCTAACTGTCTCTTCCCACCTGTCTCTTCCCCCTGTCTCTTCCCTCTGTTTCTTCCCTCTGTCTCTTCCCCCTGTCTCTTCCCCCTGTCTATCCCCACCTGTCTCTTCCACCCTGTCTCTTCCCCCTGTCTATCCCCACCTGTCTCTTCCACCCTGTCTCTTCCCCCTGTCTATCCCCACCTGTCTATCCCCACCTGTCTCTTCCCCCTGTCTATCCCCACCTGTCTCTTCCCCTGTCTCTTCCCCCTGTCTATCCCCACATGTTTTTTCCCCCTGTCTATCCCCACCTGTCTCTTCCCCCTGTCTATCCCCATCTGTCTCTTCCACCTGTCTCTTCCCCACCTGTCTCTTCCCCCTGTCTATCCCCACCTGTCTCTTCCCCCTGTCTATCCCCACCTGTCTCTTCCCCCTGTATATCCCCACCTGTCTCTTCCCCCTGTCTATCCCCCCCGTCTCTTCCCCCTGTCTATCCCCACCTGTCTTTTCCACCCCGGCTCTTCCCCCTGTCTATCCCCCCCTGCTCTTTCCCCTGTCTATCCCCGCCTGTCTCTTCCCCCTGTTTCTTCCCTCTGTCTCTTCCCCCTGTCTCTTCCCCCTGTCTATCCCCACCTGTCTCTTCCACCCTGTCTCTTCCCCCTGTCTATCCCCACCTGTCTCTTCCACCCTGTCTCTTCCCCCTGTCTATCCCCACCTGTCTCTTCCCAATGTCTCTTCCACCTGTCTATCCCCACCTGTCTCTTCCCCCTGTCTATCCCCACCTGTCTCTTCCACCCTGCCACGTCTATTTGCAATATTACAACAACAAAATAAGTTTTTGCAAACAATAAACACAATTTTTCCCCTCTGACATCATTGCATGATAGAGCAGCAGCATACACTGACTGCACAAAACATTAGGAACACCTGCTCTTTCCATGACATAGACTGACCAGGTGAATCCAGGTGAAAGCTATGATCCCTTATTGATGTCACTTGTTAAATCCAATTCATTCAGTGTAGATGAAGTTGAGGAGACAGGTTAAATAAAAAACATTTTTAGCCTTGAGACAATTGAGACATGGATTGTGTACGTTTTCGACACCTTGTAGAGTCCATGTCCCGACAAATTGAGGCTGCGGGCAAAAGTGGATGGTCGTGCAACTCAATATTAGGAAGGTATACTCAGTGTATATACTGCAATTTTGTTTACCATGATGCGCGATGCTCCCCTAAGACTCCCTACCACTACTGAGGGCCCCAGAAAGCATATGATAGCAAAATATGTAGAATTGCAGGAATTTTGCTTTTAACCTGCAAAACTGTCTCTCAGGCTCACAAAATGTGTAGAATAGCAAGAAATAGCTTTAAAACTGGAAATTGTTATCTCATCCTAACAGAGGAATGTGAACAAAAGCATGAGATGAGCTATAAAACAGCAACAACAAAAAAATCCTTCTCCATTGAGAAAAGTGTAGAATTGCAGGAAATTAGCTCTAAAACTGTAACATTTTTTTGCTTTATTTAACTAGGCAAGTCAGTTAAGAACAAAGTCTTAGTTACAATGACCACCTACTGGGGAACAGTGGGTTAACTGCCTTGTTCAGGGGAAGAACGACACATTTTTACCTTGTCAGCTCAGGGATTTGATCCAGCAACCTTTCCGCAAGGCTACCACTAGGCTAGCTGCCACTCTGTGACTCATGACAAAATCTGTAGAATAGCATTATAAAACTGCAAATGTTACTCTCTGCACCACGGCAAAATGTGTTGAAATGCAGGAATTTAGCTGACCCCACCCCACCAAAAATATGTAATTAAAAACATTTAAAAAGCAAAAAAATAATAAGGGGGATAGGGGGCCCGCCCCAAATGCGGTAGTCTGGCAGTGTTCCATCCCTCTGTCTGTCCCCCTCCGCTGTGTCTCACCCCTAGTTAAGCGGTCCCAGTAAAACACTCAAACTCACTTCCACACTCCCTCCCTGTGTCTGCTGTGCAGAAGGAAGCCCCTACAGATATCAGGTGTCAGATTAGATTGTCATGGAGGAGGAGAGGTCTCTGTCTCACTGTGAGGCTGCAGTGATACTGAGTTACATTTTTGAATACCATTAAAAAAGCTTACCAAAGTAAAAAGAAGAAAAAAAGACGCATCACTTCCAAAGATCCAAGTGGCAAAGTGAATAAATTCACACAGGTGGAGAAAGGAAGAAATCTTTCACCATTGAAAGCAGTTCAGCCAAGCCTGACTTCAAGCATTAGCTATACACTTATTTTATAGATTTTTTTATATACACTATCGTTCAAAATGTTGTGGTCACTTAGAAATGTCCTTGTTTTTTAAAGAAAAGCATGGTTTTTTTTGTCTGTTAAAGTAACATAAAATTGATCAGAAATACAGTGTAGACATTGTTAAAGTTGTAAACGACTATTGTAGATGAAAAGGGCAGATTTAAAGAAGCACTACAACTTGTCTTCTTTAGACGAGTTGAATATCTGGAGCATCAGCATTTGTGGGTTCGACTAGAGGCTCAAAATGGCCAGAAACAAATAACTTTCTTCTGAAACTCGTCAGTCAATTCTTGTTCTGAGAAATGAAGGCTATTCCATGCAAGAAACTGAAGATCCCGTACAACACTGTGTACTACTCCCTTCATAGAACAGCAAAAACTGTTTCTAACCAGAATAGAAAGAGGAGTGGGAGACCCTGGTGCACAACTGAACAAGACGACAGGTACATTAGAGTGTCTAGTTTGAGAAACAGAATCCTTACAATTCCTCAACTGGCAGCTTCATTAAATAGTACCCACAAAACACCAGTCTCAACGTCAACAGTGAAGAGGCGACTCTGGCCTTAAATGCACACTCTGCACACAGACATGTACATTTTGAAGGGGTATGTAGTAGGTTGGGTGACGATATCACCGAAGGATGCTGTATCAGATATTTTGAACAACATTTCCAGCTAATGAGAAAACATTCATTGTATTTATTTAAGAGAATGAGCTAGATTTCACAAGTCAAACGTGGGGCTAATTTGAATGGGCGGGATTTTTACATCTGTACCCCAGTCAACCCACATGACTGCAGTGAACGTCACTCCGTATAGCGTAGTAGGATACCACTTGGCTGCTTATTTAGGAGCGACCACAATTCTATCACTGACATTTGCTATTGAGTTCTGGGTCTGAGGGTCAGTGCTCAATTGTTTTCAATGTCATGAAAACAACACATTGGTTAAACCTATCATAGTACCACAGTAGCTGTGAGTGAAAATGTGGCCCTGTCTTTTGTTGTGTTATTGGCCCTGCCCCTCTTAAAGTCATCATGTGGAGTACTTCTGACTACAGCCTCTGGCAAAGAGATTTGACCCTGCTCCCTTCCGGATATTGTTGTCACGTTCATCATAACAAAGAGACCAAGGCGCAGCGTGATTTGAATACATGCTTCTTTATTTAAACAAAGAACACTAATAAAAACGAACGTGACGCTATAACACGAGTGCTGACATGCAACTACACAGACAATAACCCACCAAAATCAAAATGGCTCCCAATCAAAGACAACGTTAAACAGCTGCCTCTGATTGGTAACCAATTCAGGCCACCATAGACCTACATATACCTTGACATACTAGAACCCCATAGATATACAAAAACCCTAGACAGGTTAAAACACCTAGACAATACAAAAACGAAACCAACCACCTTTGTCACACCCTGACCAAACCAAAATAATAAAGAAAACAAAGATAACCAAGGTCAGGGCGTGACAATTGTATTTGTGTCAATTTATAAACAGAGTTTTTAGAGCTCAGATTATACAACAAAAGCTCTTACCTGTACTTTGGCTACCTGGTACTTTCTTCTTCCTGCATCTTAGCTACCTCATATTTTTCTCCATTGCATACGGGTGTGGAAGTAGCCTGCTGTGCTACCTCTCTACTCTTCTGGGCCCTGCCAACCTCTCTGACTGAACTGTTAGAGGCCCACCAACCTTGTGTTGTACCTCAAACCTGTGCCTGGGGGTCTCTCCTCTCTGGTGTCTGACAGAGACAGATGTGAGAGTACCATCACTCTTATTGTCTCCAGATATGGGTTCATGTACTATATGAAATCTCAAACCCTTTATCTGTGCCTGATTGAGCTTGCCTGGCTTAATGGAACCAATAGAAATGTTGCAAAATTGTTAACTTTACCCTGGCACTCCAGGCAAGCCAAAGAAAATGCTCAAAGTATCTTGTAAGATTTCAAATGGTATTTGAACCCAGGTTTGTTAGTTTTGATCATCTCTTATATGTCAGGATATTAATAAAAAAGTTGTGGCCTCGTTTGGAGGAAAGGTTATTGTTAGAACAGTAATTATACCAGGAAAATAAACAGACTGAGGTGTCCTGCCTTCTTCTTCCCCTCCATTTCTTTCCTCTCTTTTTTGTCTCTCATAATAACAAATTTAAAGCAAGGAAATAGCGTTTTCACAACAGAGAGATAGGGTGTTGTTCAGTTTCTGAAAGCAAGGGTGGACCGGAATTGAATTTGGCGCAGAATTTATAAGAACCTGTTCGTGCAAGCGCTGATTTCTGCATTCTCTTGTTGTTTTTTCTTTCAATGAAATGACAGCTTTATGGGTTGATGTCTGGAGCTTTGGTGGTTGGACCACAAAACACTTTGTGACAACATCTCTGCTGTGCATTATAGCAGAATGATAAACACTGTGTTAATCAAATAAGTAAGATTCACAACACATCCTGAAAAACCTTGTGTAAAAAAATATCAAATATATTTCACAGAAATGTAGCAGGTGTTGGGGATTACCCTGGGGGTCGGGTGTGGGGCTTCACCAGTGCCATGATTACTGTATATATGTGATAACCTTTGTATGCTTGCAATGTACATAGAGGGAAAAGTACTGGGTAAATTAAGGTGTACTGCTTTAGTTCTCAGGCTGAGAATTGTCTGCACCTGCTGATAGTCAAGCAGGCTCAAGGCCGAGATAGAAGGGTGAGAAACCACAGTCTAGAATTTGTATCTAATCCAAAGCAACAAACTTAAAGTATGATTGACAGTAGGTTGTCCACACCACTAGTATAAAGAGCGTTGTCTCCTGTTTCGCCACACAGATCTTTACTATCGACTACTGAGTTACTCTGTATGTGAATCTCTGTCTGCAATTGCATTTTATTACTAAAGAGTTTTATACCAAGGTTCCTGTGTCTGTGTCATCTATCTGGAAGACTGATTGCTAAAGGAAACTTACATCACCCCATGCAAAGGACCAACCAATACAGGGAATTCAAAAGGTTAGCAACAAATCTATTCTGTGTGCTTTATTTCTCCTAAAAACAGTGGGGGATAGGGATTTGAAAAGGTGGTGTGTCGAAGGAGCTTGCATTCCTACCAGGAGAGTTGGAAAGGTCTACATGATCTACATGTGTAGTAGATTATGGATTGTCCCTTCAGGCATTGCCTGTAAACTCCAATGTGCAGTGATCTCATTTGTGATGACCCTGTTTTCACGTTTAGCAGCACAATTCACAGCATGGGACTCAATGGGTTTTGTGGCATCACACTATGTAATGGTCCAGTTTACTTTGACTCAATAGAAAATGAAAGAAAGAAAGAGTTTTGCTGATCAGGATGTGTATTGAGTCCATAGGCCTTGTATGTGTTGTCTGTATGGTGTTCATTTTAGGACCTTCTTCTACTACTGAAACTCCCCTTATACCTCCCTTCATCCATTTAAATGCATTAATTGGTGACTATGGGGACGCTTTACTATATTGATAGAGGATTTGTGTGGATGTTGGTAGTAGGCTTCAACAGTCTTCCAAACAAATGACAGTGAAATAACCCTGTCTGTGTATTCTATTTCAGTCAGTTAATATTGTATATAGTGTAACTTGATCATTTGGTACTTACTCTATGGTAAATTTAATAGCCACAAATTGTATTGTGTTTTTTTTGGCCTTATGAATGTTATTGTCTCTGGCGTCTCAGAGATGAGTTGAGACACAAATGGACCCAAACACAATAGCTTAGGAATGGAGAAGTGAAGTGTAAAAAATAGGCAGGGATCCTCAAGGGATGGTTTTTATGAGTGCTCTGTTATTTTCTGAGTTCCAAATGGCACCCTATTCCTACGTAGTCCACCACGTTTGACCAGTACCCTTGTCAAAAGTAGTGCACTATGTAGGTTAATAGGGTGCCTTTTGGAACACTGCATAATTATTCCTCCGTTCGTTTATAGGGCTTAAAGGATGCCAGCTCCCGGCAGATATTTCCCTTTAAAGATATTTTGTTTTAATCACAAAGGCTTGCCGTTAAAATTTATGAAGGAAGGGAATATGAATAATTAACATTTAAATGCACTGATGGGCTCGTGCTATACGGCCTCATAAGCAATTATTTAATTGGGCCTTTCCTTCACATTACAGATGCATATTTCTGTTATTCCAGGGTCAGGAGTGCTACAAGACTAGACCTAACTGTCTCACCTGTTTGTATGGTTTCCATTTTAGGACATCATAAGTGAGTCAGAAAGTAACAAACGTAGGTTCAGATAAGAAAGTAACGGACATTTTTATTTTTTTATTTTTTATTTCACCTTTATTTAACCAGGTAGGCAAGTTGAGAACACCTTTATTTAACCAGGTAGGCAAGTTGAGAACACCTTTATTTAACCAGGTAGGCAAGTTGAGAACACCTTTATTTAACCAGGTAGGCAAGTTGAGAACACCTTTATTTAACCAGGTAGGCAAGTTGAGAACACCTTTATTTAACCAGGTAGGCAAGTTGAGAACAAGTTCTCATTTACAACTGCGAACTGGCCAAGATAAAGCAAAGCAGTTCGACACATACAACGACACAGAGTTACACATGGAGTAAAACAAACATACAGTCAATAATACAGTATAAACAAGTCTATATACGATGTGAGCAAATGAGGTGAGATAAGGGAGGTAAAGGCAAAAAGGCCATGGTGGCAAAGTAAATACAATATAGCAAGTAAAACACTGGAATGGTAGATTTGCAATGGGAGAAAGTGCAAAGTAGAAATAAAAATAATGGGGTGCAAAGGAGCAAAATAAATAAAGAAATTAAATACAGTAGGGAAAGAGGTAGTTGTTTGGGCTAAATTATAGGTGGACTATGTATAGGTGCAGTAATCTGTGAGCTGCTCTGACAGTTGGTGCTTAAAGCTAGTGAGGGAGATAAGTGTTTCCAGTTTCAGAGATTTTTGTAGTTCGTTCCAGTCATTGGCAGCAGAGAACTGGAAGGAGAGGCGGCCAAAGAAAGAATTGGTTTTGGGGGTGACTAGAGAGATATACCTGCTGGAGTGTGTGCTGCAGGTGGGAGATGCAATGGTGACCAGCGAGCTGAGATAAGGGGGGACTTTACCTAGCAGGGTCTTGTAGATGACATGGAGCCAGTGGGTTTGGCGACGAGTATGAAGCGAGGGCCAGGCAATGAGAGCGTACAGGTCGCAATGGTGGGTAGTATATGGGGCTTTGGTGACAAAACGGATTGCACTGTGATAGACTGCATCCAATTTGTTGAGTAGGGTATTGGAGGCTATTTTGTAAATGACATCGCCAAAGTCGAGGATTGGTAGGATGGTCAGTTTTACAAGGGTATGTTTGGCAGCATGAGTGAAGGATGCTTTGTTGCGAAATAGGAAGCCAATTCTAGATTGAACTTTGGATTGGAGATGTTTGATATGGGTCTGGAAGGAGAGTTTACAGTCTAACCAGACACCTAAGTATTTGTAGTTGTCCACGTATTCTAAGTCAGAGCCGTCTAGAGTAGTAATGTTGGACAGGCGGGTAGGTACAGGTAGCGATCGGTTGAAGAGCATGCATTTAGTTTTACTTGTATTTAAGAGCAATTGGAGGCCACGGAAGGAGAGTTGTATGGCATTGAAGCTTGCCTGGAGGTTTGTTAACACAGTGTCCAAAGAAGGGCCAGAAGTATACAGAATGGTGTCGTCTGCGTAGAGGTGGATCAGAGACTCACCAGCAGCAAGAGCGACCTCAATGATGTATACAGAGAAGAGAGTCGGTCCAAGAATTGAACCCTGTGGCACCCCCATAGAGACTGCCAGAGGTCCGGACAGGAGACCCTCCGATTTGACACACTGAACTCTATCAGAGAAGTAGTTGGTGAACCAGGCGAGGCAATCATTTGAGAAACCAAGGCTGTCGAGTCTGCCGATGAGGATGTGGTGATTGACATAGTCGAAAGCCTTGGCCAGATCAATGAATACGGCTGCACAGTAATGTTTCTTATCGATGGCGGTTAAGATATAATTTAGGACCTTGAGCGTGGCTGAGGTGCACCCATGACCAGCTCTGAAACCAGATTGCATAGCAGAGAAGGTATGGTGAGATTCGAAATGGTCGGTAATCTGTTTGTTGACTTGGCTTTCGAAGACCTTAGAAAGGCATGGTAGGATAGATATAGGTCTGTAGCAGTTTGGGTCAAGAGTGTCACCCCCTTTGAAGAGGGGGATGACCGCAGCTGCTTTCCAATCTTTGGGAATCTCAGACGACACGAAAGAGAGGTTGAACAGGCTAGTAATAGGGGTGGCAACAATTTTGGCAGATAATTTTAGAAAGAAAGGGTCCAGATTGTCTAGCCCGGCTGATTTGTAGGGGTCCAGATTTTGCAGCTCATTCAGAACATCAGCTGAGCAGATTTGGGAGAAGGAGAAATGGGGAAGGCTTGGGCGAGTTGTTGTGGGGGGTGCAGTGCTGTTGACCGGGGTAGGAGTAGCCAGGTGGAAAGCATGGCCAGCCGTAGAAAAATGCTTATTGAAATTCTCAATTATGGTGGATTTATCAGTGGTGACAGTGTTTCCTATCTTCAGTGCAGTGGGCAGCTGGGAGGAGGTGTTCTTATTCTCCATGGACTTTACAGTGTCCCAGAACTTTTTTGAGTTAGTGTTGCAGGAAGCAAATTTCTGCTTGAAAAAGCTAGCCTTGGCTTTTCTAACTGCCTGTGTATAATGGTTTCTAGCTTCCCTGAACAGCTGCATATCACGGGGGCTGTTCGATGCTAATGCAGAAGGCCATAGGATGTTTTTGTGTTGGTTAAGGGCAGTCAGGTCTGGGGAGAACCAAGGGCTATATCTGTTCCTGGTTCTAAATTTCTTGAATGGGGCATGTTTATTTAAGATGGTTAGGAAGGATTTTTTAAAAAATATCCAGGCATCCTCTACTGACGGGATGAGATCAATATCCTTCCAGGATACCCCGGCCAGGTCGATTAGAAAGGCCTGCTCGCTGAAGTGTTTCAGGGAGCGTTTTACAGTGATGAGTGGAGGTCGTTTGACCGCTGACCCATTACGGATGCAGGCAATGAGGCAGTGATCGCTGAGATCTTGGTTGAAAACAGCAGAGGTGTATTTAGAGGGCAAGTTGGTTAGGATGATATCTATGAGGGTGCCCGTGTTTAAGGCTTTGGGGAGGTACCTGGTAGGTTCATTGATAATTTGTGTGAGGTTGAGGGCATCAAGTTTAGATTGTAGGATGGCTGGGGTGTTAAGCATGTTCCAGTTTAGGTCGCCTAGCAGCACGAGCTCTGAAGATAGATGGGGGGCAATCAGTTCACATATGGTGTCCAGAGCACAGCTGGGGGCAGAGGGTGGTCTATAGCAGGCGGCAACGGTGAGAGACTTGTTTTTAGAGAGGTGGATTTTTAAAAGTAGAAGTTCAAATTGTTTGGGTACAGACCTGGATAGTAGGACAGAACTCTGCAGGCTATCTTTGCAGTAGATTGCAACACCGCCCCCTTTGGCAGTTCTATCTTGTCTGAAAATGTTGTAGTTTGGAATTAAAATGTCTGAATTTTTGGTGGTCTTCCTAAGCCAGGATTCAGACACAGCTAGAACATCCGGGTTGGCAGAGTGTGCTAAAGCAGTGAATAGAACAAACTTAGGGAGGAGGCTTCTAATGTTAACATGCATGAAACCAAGGCTATTACGGTTACAGAAGTCGTCAAAAGAGAGCGCCTGGGGAATAGGAGTGGAGCTAGGCACTGCAGGGCCTGGATTCACCTCTACATCGCCAGATGAACAGAGTAGGAGTAGAATAAGGGTGCGGCTAAAAGCAATAAGAATTGGTCGTTTAGAACGTCTGGAACAGAGAGTAAAAGGAGGTTTCTGTTGTCGATAAAATAGCATCAAGGTATAATGTACAGACAAAGGTAAGGTAGGATGTGAATACAGTGGAGGTAAACCTAGGTATTGAGTGATGAAGAGAGAGATATTGTCTCTAGAAACATCATTGAAACCAGGAGATGTCATTGCATGTGTGGGTGGTGGAATTAATAGGTTGGATAAGGTATAATGAGCAGGACTAGAGGCTCTACAGTGAAATAAGCCAATAAACACTAACCAGAACAGCAATGGACAAGGCATATTGACATTAAGGAGAGGCATGCTCAGTCGAGTGATCAAAAGGGTCCAGTGAGTGGAGAGGTTGGTTGGGGGTCACGGCGATTTAGACAGCTAAATCGGTAGCAAGCTAGCATAGGAGCAAGCTAGCATAGGATGGAGGTCTGTTATTAGCCAACTCTTGCGTTCCGTCAGTAGATTAGTGTGTTTCCGTGTGGTAGAGGGGATTAATCCAAATCACACAACAACAACAAAAATAAAAACAATAGATATAGTTATAGAGGCCCAAGAAGAAAAATAAATAAATAAATAAAATAAAATACAAATTGTCCGATTGTCTATTCAGATAGCAGCCGATAAGATAGCCAACGGCTAGCAGGCCGCAGATGGGCGCCCAGGCAACGTTGCGCCGGAGGAGCCAGCCGGACAATTCCCTCGGGTAGACAACGTCGGCAGTCCAGCCGTGAAGGCCCGGTGGGGCTCCGCGTAGGCAGCAAAACGGGTCCGGATACGTGACTGTAGCCCAGGAGTGATTGATGGAACTCTTCAGCTGGCTAGCTCCGGAACAATTGATGTTAGCTCCGGAATCGACGAAAGCCGATAGTCACACGGATAGCAGCTAGCTAGCTGCGAGATCCAGGCATGGACGTCCAGAGCCAGCGGCCGAAATCCAGGGACATGGAGAGAAAAATTGGTCCGATATGTTCCGCTCCGAAACTGCCGATAGATTCTCGAGCCAAAGGACAGCCGATGACCACAAACCGTGGTCAGCTGAGTACCAACGATTAGCCAGTAAATAAGCTAACTAGCTTCTGAACTAGCCCCTGAACCAGCTTCAGAGTAGCTTCTGGACCAGCTTCTGGCTAGCTCCCGGCTAGCTTCTGGCTAATTTCTGGCTAGCCTCTCGGAGGATCACAGATCTGAGGTAAATAATACTTTTATATATAAATATAAATTGGTGAAGCGGATTGCAGGAGAGTGTTCTGAAGATGAGTTTTTGGAAAATTAAAAATGTTTGTGAAAAAAAAGTTGTAAATATATATATATACGGGACACGACAGGACGAGGACAAAAATACGTCTGAACTGCTATGCCATCTTGGGGAGAGGTGACATGAGCTGGACATGAGCTGACCTACTTTATAGTCAGGGCTTGAAATAGCACATAGTACATGATGAAAACAAGACACGCTGGTCACAATGTATTATACATAAAGCTCGTGCTGTTTTATGTATTAGGGTCAGATGGGCGCATATCATATTAAATTAGAAACTGATAAATTCTTAAAAGCTGAAACTGTCGATGTCAATCACCTGCCAACCACTAGGTGTCACAATATTAACATCCAGAGATATCTCAACACACACACACACACACACACACACTTACGGCACACACACACACACACACACACACACGCACGCACGCACGCACGCACGCACGCTTTCGGCACATACACACACACACACGCACGCTTACGGCACACACACACACACACACTCACGGTTGCGTATACACACACAAGCACACGGCACCATTATAGCCTGAATCATCAGTGACATTATTAAATGCTGATAAAGATAAAGGTCTCTGCTGCTCGCTATCTTTCATCACGGCATGTCCCCCTTTCTCTCTCTATCTCCTGCATTCCCTCTTCTGAATTATCTATCCCTCTTCTCCAAGTTTCTCTCCTTACCTCTCTCATACCCCCTCTCTCTCTTTCTTATACGACAGCAGGATTCATTTAATGCTGGCCTTGGCAGGATCTGTAGTTGCCTGACCTTTCTGAGGATGTGAGAGACGGTGAATGTTTTCCCTACTGTGTTTTTAATGTCAGTAAACAACTGTAGTGGTGTGGTGGCTGGTAAGGGTGACCTGAAGGTATAGCAATAGCATCACCGTGGCTGGTATATGGTGAACACCTGATTTATTTAATTAAATCTCAATGCAAATCAAATCAAATGTATTTATAAAGCCCTTCTTACATCAGCTGATATCTCAAAGTGCTGTACCAAAACCCAGCCTAAAAACCCCAAACAGCTAGCAATGCAGGTGTTGAAGCACATGTTAAGTCTCATGTTTTTATCTACTGGTAACACTGCATGTTTTTTCAAATAAACACATTTGAGGAAAACAACACTGAGCCTCTTCCGGGGACCCCCGCTGCTCATGAGGGCTGAGGGCTCCGAATCTCTGTAGCTGACGTGAGTAGAACTTACAAGCGTGGTAACCGTCGCAAGCCTGCTGGCCCGGACGGCATCCCTAGCTGCGCTGACCAGCTGGCGGACATGTTTACGGACATTTTCAACCTCCCACTATCCCAGTGTGTTGTCCCCACTGGCCACCATCAGACTGTTGAACAGCTTCTGCTACCAGACCGTCGGACAGCTTCCGTTACCACCAAGACCTCTGGGACACTCGTGAGCCCCTAAGATTCTTGACCAAGCCTACTCTAATATATCTACTGGATTATTAACCTAGCCTACTCTAATAATGTACATATATCTACTGGATTCTTGACCTGGCCTACTCTAATATATCTTCTGGATTCTTGACCTGGCCTACTGTAATATATCTACTGGATTCTAGACCTGGCCTACTCTAATATATCTTCTGGATTCTTGACCTGGCCTACTGTAATATATCTACTGGATTCTAGACCTGGCCTACTCTAATATATCTACTGGATTCCTGACCTGGCCTACTCTAATATATCTACTGAATTCTTGACCTGGCCTACTGTAATATATCTACTGGATTCCTGACCTGGTCTACTCTAATATATCTACTGGATTCTTGACCTGGCCTAGTCTAATATATCTACAACTGTGTTTTTTTGTGTACATTCTCTCAGTACATATACATATATATTGCATTTGATTACTGCTACAGTGCAATTGGGTTGTTAATCAGATTCGTCCCACTGTTTATTGTCTTTTTTTTAAATCGGTATTTTAAACAGTTTGACATTTAAGTGCATTGTTAGGAGCTAGTAACAAAAACATTTCACTGCACCAGCTATAGCACCTGCTGAACTGTGTAAACGACCAATAAACTTTGATCTGAGAAGTTACTATAAAACTTAATGTTATTACAATGATGTTACTACTGTTATTACTGTACTGTGTAGCAGTAGTAGTAGTATAGTAATAGTAGTAATTTAGTATTGTGTAGTAACATGTATAAGGGCAACTTAAGGTGTTACCTATTTTCTGTTCCTCTCTTGTCTAAGAACAGAAAGATTGTTCCAACTATTATAATTCAGATGAGCTAAATATACAAAACTCTTAGGTTTTCCCAATCTGGCAGGGTCCTGAAATTACTAAATGACATGCTGTGGCAGAAATTGATATTGAGCTCACATTCTCTCGAGTTGACTCATTCACAGCTCTAACACAGTTTCATGTAGAGCATGTGGGAAGATTTAGCTCCCCATGTCTACGTCCCAAATGGCACCTTATTCCCTACATAGTGCACTATATAGATACTAGGGTGCAATTTGGGACACAGATAGGGGAGCAGCACACTAGTAGAACTCCACACAGACATTAGCTTCAGCTCTTCCCTCAGAACTTGGGTACATTTCCATAGCTTGTATTTTCCATGTGTTGCTAGCATTGCTGTACCTGGGCTGGCACTGACCTCCCCGTCCTCTGGGAACTTTGGAATAACCAAAGACACCTCATCCAGGACCTGAATGAGGATTTAGTTTATTTTAATTCAGAGACAGCAGTATATTACTGATTTGAGGAATGAGGAGGAGAAGAGGAGAGTGGGATGAGAGAAAAAGAGTAGAGGCAAGGCCAGGAGTTTTAGGTATTTTTGGAAGAATGTGCAGTTGTATCCCCTACTCCTCTTATCCTTCCCTTCTTTCTCCATCTCGCCATCCCTTACATGAGAAACAGATTGAAAGCCAGAACTGATAGCAGAATGACAGAAATCTCAATCAAGATATTAATTGAATGGGTTTAGAATGTGATTTATTATTTTTGGAAAGACAGTTATTCCCTTATACAGAAAAATAAACTAACCAGAAAACACATCTTGCCCCTCTACACACTGTGACTGTCTGAAGGTTTTCCTGTCAGTGAATGAAAGTCAGCATTGTCTCCAGAGTGATCTGGCATTACTAATTATAGTGTTGTTGGTTAGCAGGCGCCTGCAGAGCCATTGAAGAGGACAAGCATCTGGATGGTACGTCACATCCGTCTGATAATGAGAGAATAGAAAGACAACAGCAGTTGAGAAGATGGAGACGTCTGTCTGCATGCCTTGGTTTAGTTTATTTTGGTGCTGGATCGACCGCCTCCGTATGTTGCTTATTACAGACACAAAGGTATCAATAATACACTTTAACAAAGGCGAACAAAGGAACTAACAAAGGCATGTTTGTTAGAAAGCTTTGTGTTCAGGAAGTAGCAGCAATGGATGACATAGACATTATGTAATAGGCTCCTGTTACATCATGGTAATACATAATAATTAAACAATAATGGACATGAAAAATAAAATGAACCATCACATCCTGCTGTTGCTTGTACTGAATCTCTTACGGTCTTTCTGTCTTCGATTCTTTGATTCCTGACAAAGTTTGTCAAAACATTGGAGTCCTTTGATGCTTTAATGAATTTGATCTGAAAACATTCAAAATATGTGTTTGATGAAGATGTAAGCCTCCCTGGGAGGATGTCCTTATAGTCACTATATAGTTCTTCACAGGAAGTAAAGAAATAATCTCATAGTCACTGTCTTCACAGGAAGTCACAATGCACTTCTTCACAGGAAGTCACTATGTCTGCCTTCAGAAAAAGTCACTACTCTTGTTTCTGATAAGTGGAAAAACAATACTATGCTGTGCTTTTTGGAATGCCGAGGTGATAGATATCTTCTCTTTACTTGCTAGTTGTGCCTGAGGGCAATGGTGTTTGTTAAATAGAGGATTTTTTTTCCCGATTGAATCTTCCCGATTGAGAGAGCAAGTAAGAGTAGGTTCTGTGGGGCTACAGAAAAATAATTTGATTCACAAATTAACTTTAGTCAGTCCCTGTGTTCTTGTCAAGTGTGTCCTTTGACCCAGATACATACTGTAGCTAATAAACAACATCCAGGCCAGGGAGACAATCTGAATTAATAATTCAAATGGAATGCTTTTAATAAATGAATACATTAAAACAAATGAAATAATTCAAATGTAGTTGTTGCTTAAGTATTCAGGGCCTTTGTTAAGGCAAAGGGGTGAATTTGGCTTAACAAAACACACAATACGTTACATGTATTCACTCTGTGTTAAATAGTAGGGGTTGACATGATTTTTGAATGACTACTCTGTAGCGGAATTCCTCTTCTTCAGAGGAGGAGTAGCAAGGATCAGACCAATGTGCAGCATGGTAAGTGTCCATAATGATACATTTAATAAATCAACAGAACACTGAACAAAATAACAAAAGTACAAACAACCGAAACAGTCCCGTATGGTGAAAACACTAACACAGGATACAACCACCCACAAAACACAATAGAAAACAGGCTACCTAAATATGGCTCCCAATCAGAGACAACGACTGACAGCTACCTCTGATTGACAACCATACTAGTAAAAACACATAGAAATATAACAAAAGAACAAAACATAGAAAAACAACATAGAATGCCCACCCAACTCACACCCTGACCAACTAAAATAAAGACAGAAAAAAAGGAACTAAGGTCAGAACGTGACATACTCCTTCCTCAGTCCCCCATACATGCAATTATCTGCAAATTTCAGGAATGCTGAACGCAAACTTGAAAGTTGTGAACATTCTGCACGCTTTTACTGTGAACACAGGCTGTACACTCTTTATGTTAGTTTTAACAGTGGTCAGGTAGGCTGGCTAAGGCTATTTGATCATAACGCAGGCCTAACAGAGTGGCCTACCATTAAAAACAATGGATAAAATACTTCCCATAACATTTTTACATGGAAATAGCTTTTCTATCATTCAGCCCACAGGCCTATATTCCATGACACTTTTGAAAAAAACATCCAGGGCTTGACATTAAAGGAGGTGACTGAAAATATCGGTGTTTGTATTTATGTAGGATGCCCATTAGCTGCTGCCAAGGCAGTCCAAGTGTGACAAAACCAGAGCCTGTAGGACCTGCCTTGTTGAAAGTGTTGTTAAAAAGGCAGAGTAGTGGTTTATTATGGACAGACTTATCCCCATCTTAACTTGAATCAACATCTTTTTACCATGACAGATTACAATCCGGAGTTACTCCAAGCAATTTAGTCACCTCAATTTGCTCAATTTCCACATAATGAATTACCAGATTTAGTTGAGGTTTATGGTTTAGTGAATAATTTGTTCCAAATACAATGCTTTTAGTTTTTTTTTATATTTAGGACTTATTCCTTGAAAACCATTCTGAAACTAACTGCAGCTCTTTGTTGAGTGTTGCAGTGATTTCACTCACTGTAGTAGCTAACATGTATAGTGTTGAGTCATCCGCAAATATAGCCAAACTGTCTTTACTCAAGGCCAGTGGCATGTCAGTAGTAAACATTGAAAAAAGTAAGGGGCCTATGAAGATGCCCTGGGGAATACCTGATTCTACCTGGATTATGTTGGAGAGGCTTCCATTAAAGAACACTCTCTGTGTTCTGTTAGACAGGTAACTCTTTATATACAATATAGCAGGGAAGTAAAGCCATAACAAAGTCGTTTTTCTATCAGCAGACTATGATCGATTATGTCAAAAGCCGCACTGATGTCTAAAAAAACAGCTCCCACAATCTTTTCATCATTAATTTCTCTCAGCCAATCATCAGTAATTTGTGTAAGTGCTGTGCTTGTTGAATGTCCTTCACTTTAAGCGTGTTTACAGTAAAATAGCATTGTATCTGGTCAAACACAATTTTTGTTTGATGCAAGACACAAATTATGCTTCCATCTGCCTATTGGCTACTAAGCTTATTCAAGCCTGTCTCAAAATACAACACTGGCCCTTTAAGACCAAAAAAAGCTCTTTGTCTGACTCGCTATTTAAAAATGTTTGGAAATGGACACATTTTGTGCTCTTGTCGGAAGCAATGACTCTCCCCCCATTGTTGACTACAAAGTATCTACATTACCAGTCAAAAGTTTGGACACACCTACTCATTCAGGTGTTTTTCTTTTTTCCCACTATTTTCTACATTGTAGAATAATATTGAAGACATCAAAACTATGAAATAACAGATACGGAATCAGGTAGTAACCAAAAAAGTGTTATACACATATATATATGTATATATATATATATATATTTTGCATTTGAGATTCTTCAAAGTAGCTACCCTTTCCCTTGATGACAGCTTTGCACACTCTTGGCATTCTCTCAACCAGATTCTTCTGGAATGCTTTTCCAACAGCCGTGAAGGAGTTCCCACATATGCTGAGCACTTGTTGGCTGCTATTTCTTCACTCTTCACTTTTTTCTCATTATAAAAATAAACGAGATGGAGCTAAGCACAAGCAAAATCCTAAAGGAAAATCTATTTCAGTCTGCTTTACTCCAGACACTGGGAGAGGAATTCACCTTTCAGCAGGGCAATAACCTGAAACACAAGGCCAAATCTGCACTGGAGTTACTTACCAAGATTACATTGAATGTTCCTCAGTGGCCTAGTTACAGTTTTGACTTAAATCTGCTTGAAAGTCTATGGCAAGAATTGAAAAATTGGTGTCTGGCCATAATCCTTTAAGAGAGATAAAGAATTTAATTAATTGGTAAATTGGTAAATTTTTCACAATCCAGGTGTGCAAAGCTCTTAGAGACTAACAAACCGCTGCCAAAGAGTTTTCTAGCATGTATGGACTCAGGGGGGTGCATGTGTATCTAATCAAGGTACAGTATATTGTTGTTTTCTTTTTCATTCATCTTTTTTTAAATGGATTTTCTTCCATTTTGACATTACAGAGTATTTTGTGAAGATTATTTAATCCCAATGTAACACAATAATGAACTCAGAAAAAAAGAAACTTCAGGACCCTGTCTTTCAAAGATAATTTGTAAAAATCCAAATAACTTCACAGATCTTCATTGTAAAGGGTTTAAACACTGTTTCCCATGCTTGTTGAATGAACCATGAACAATTAATAAACATGCACCTGTGGAACAGTCATTAAGACACTAACAGCTTACAGACGGTAGGCAATTAAGGTCACAGTTATGAAAACGTAGGACACTAAAGAGGTCTTTCTACTGACTCTGAAAAACACCTAAAGAAAGATGCCCAGGGTCACTGCTCATTATGCATGAATGTGCCTTAGACATGCTGCAAGGAGGCAAGAGGACCGCAGATGTGGCCAGGGCAATAAATTGCAATGTCCGTACTTAGGCAATGACGCCTAAGACAGCGCTACAGGGAGGCAGGATGGACAGCTGATCGTCTTTGCAGTGGCAGACCACGTGTAACAACACCTGCACAGGATTGGTACATCCGAACATCACACCTGCTGGACAGGTACAGGATTGCAACAAAAACTGCCCGAGTTACACCAGGAACGCACAATCCATCCATCTGTGCTCAAACTGTCCGCAATAGGCTGAGAGAGGCTGGACTGAGGGCTTATAGGCCTGTTGTAAGGCAGGTCCTCACCAGACATCACCAGCAACAACGTTGACTATGGGCACAAACTCACCATCGCTGGACCAGACGGAACTGGCAAAAAGTGCTCTTCACTGATGAGTCACGGTTTTCTCTCACCTGGCAGCAAGAACTGGCAAATGCGGTGTAGTCCATGAGGAGGAGATGCACTGCAATACTTAGTATCTGGTTTGGCCACCAGCTGCATTGACTGTTACTTTTGATTTTGACCCCCCCTTTGTTCAGGGACACATTATTCAATTTCTGTTAGTCAGATGTCTCTGGAACCTGTTCAGGTTATGTATCAGTTGTTGAATCTTGTAATGTTCATAGAAATATTAACTCATGTTAAGTTTGCTGAAACCTAACGCAGTTGACAGTGAGAGGACATTTCTTTTTTTGCTGAGTTTATGAGAAGAAATGCAAAGGGGAAAAATATTGTTGCCGGGACAATACCGTAGTTGTACTGGCAATACCAGAGGTGTGAAAGGAATGCATTGCTTATTTTAATATAGTCATTGTAGATTCTTGACATTCCGAAAAAAGGAAAGGTGATAACATCTCCCAAAAATGACCACAACAATGTTGTGTACTCAATGTTTGCATCGCTTGTGGTAATTAACTAGTGATCTCTCGAGTGGTGCAGTGGTCTAAGGCAATGCTTCTCAGCGTAGGAGGTGTCACTATAGTACCTGGTTTGAATCCAGACTGTATCACATCCGGCTGTGATTCGGAGTCCCAATTGGCCCAGCATCGTCCGGGGTAGGCTGTCATTTAAAACAAATAATTCTTAAATGACTTGCCTAGTTAAATAAAGTTTAAATAAAAAATGTAAGTAGGTCTCTCTCTCTCTCTCTCTCTCGCTCTCTCTCTCTCTCTCTCTCTCCTCACTCTCTCACCTCTTTCTCACTTCTCTGTCTCTATCTCCAGCTCAATTGAAGGGCTTTATTGGCATGAGAAAACATTTGTTTACATTGCCAAAGCAAGTGAAATAGATAAAAAAACAAAAGCGAAAAAAACAATAAACGTCTCACAATAAACAAATAAACAATAAACAACACTCAAAGTCCCAAAAGAAAGACGACATGTCAAATGTCATATTATGTCTATGTACAGTGTTGTAACAATGTGCCAATAGTTAAAGTACAAAAGGCTACAAAATTGTGTTTTTATTTATTTTTCACCTTTATTTAACCAGGCCAGCTGAGAACACGTTCTCATTTACAACTGCGAAGATAAAGCAAAGAAGTGCGACAAAAACAACAACTCACAGATACACATGGGAAAAACTCATGTACAGTCAATAACACAACAGAAAAATCTATACACAGTGTGTGCAAATGTAATTGAAAAGGCACACACCTGTCTATATAAGGTCCCACAGTTGACAATGCATGGCAGAGCAAAAACCAAGCCATGAAGTCGAAGGAATTGTCGAGCTCCAAGACAGGATAGTGTCGAGGCACAGATCTGGGGAAGGGTACCAACACATTTCTGCAACATTGAAGGTCCCCAAGATCACAATCGCCTCAATCATTCTTAAATGGAAGAAGTTTGGAACAACAAAGATTCTTCCTTTAGCTGGCCGCCCGGCCAAGCTGAGCAACCGGGGGAGAAGTGCCGTTATCAGAGAGGTGACCAAGAACCCGATGGCCACTCTGATGGAGCTCCAGAGTTTCTCTGTGGAGATAGGTGACCCTTCCAAAAGGACAACCATCTCTGCAGCACTCCTCCAATCAGGCCTTTATAGTAGTGGCCAGACAGAAGACAATAACTGAGGATAATAGCAGACGATATCACCACTCCTATTCGCCATATCTTCAATCTAAGCCCACTAGAAAATGTGTACCCTCAGGCTTGGAGGGAAGCAAAAGTTAAAGGATAGTAAAGCCCCCTTTACTGTGTTGTGTCTTTGGCTATGCCGGATTAAGTGATATGACATGCTATTCTATAAAATCCTTTCTTCGTAATTAATATTATCTGATTGAGCTAATCATGTAAATTAAATTAACTAGAGAGTCGGGGCACCACAAAATAATATTTATAGAGCTATTATCTTCTGAATAAACTCTTAAAGACCTAGTAATATTTTACATCAATAGCAGTCAATATTAATCGTCACCTTAATTCAGTCTCATCTGAAAGTTGTAAATTATTGGTTATCTTCACGAACCCTGGCTAACAAGTTGAATCAGCAATACAAAATTGGGTTTAATTATTGATTTACTAAATACCTACAGTAACTATACACACGGAATTACATATAAACATAATGACTCATACCTTGATTGCAAATTACGTCATAAAGGAAAACATCCCTAGCGGGCGGAACAGATGTGATAGCTGGTTACGTAAAAGAAAAGGGGCTAGGTTTGAGTGAAAGAGCGGAAGACTGAGGAACAAAGGGAGAAGCTGTGCTATCGTAAATACAGTGTCTTATGCATTCTAAATTACCGCCCATTTGGAAAAGGAAAATACAGTAAATATTTACTCTGAGCTGCGCTTCGGTAGGTTGTTGGTAGATGGTAGGCCGTGTTGCCCAACCGAGTCCTTTGTCCTTTGAAGAATGTCTCTGGTGGTAATTTGGATACGTTGTAGTAACATCGTTGTGTGGTAGACGGGATACTCTGTCTGTTCTTTTCTAGCCCATGTTTGCAGCTGCTGTTGCTAACTCAACGGCTAGGAGGGATCACTTCTTTAGTGAATAAGAGTTCAAATTTCATACCATTCGCAACCAAAGCTCACGCTGAGGTTGGCTTAGTTCTGTAGTTGACATGTTAGTCCTTTTAACGCAGAGGCTGCAGACCTCACGTACTTGGAACAGGAGGTTACATTTTCGTCAAGGCTTTATATAGTGGAGCGAGAAGGGTGTGTTTGAAAAGTTTTATAACCAATTTCTCTTCACAGGGGCGGGCCACTGATTGAGCAGAGCCATAACCCAAATCTCTCATTTGGAAGCTAAAATTACATTTAATCTCTTCACCAATAATTTTTTTTTCAAACATTTAATTGGACAACAATTCCATGTGACTCCGATAACTACAATGTGCAGACTTTCCACTGTAGAGTTTATGTCATCTTATCATTGATGAGAATATCCTAGATGACAACCGAACTGACAACATATTCATTAAGTGTTGCAGTCATTTCAGTCACTATGGAAGCTGACGTGTTTAGTGTTGAGTCACCCGCATACATAGACACACTGGCTTTACTCAAAGCCAGTGGCATGTGGTTAGTAAAGATTAAACAAATTAAGGGGAATAGAAAGCTGCCCTGGGGAATTCCTGATCCTACCTTGTTGGAAAAGCTTCCATTAGAGAACACCCTCTGTATTCTGTTAGACAGGTAACTCTTTATCCACATTATAGCAGGGGGTGTAAAGCCATAACCCAGAAGTTTTTTCCAGCAACAGACTATGATTGATAATGTCAAAAGCCGCACTGAAGTCTAACAAAACAGCCACCACAATCATTTTATCATCAAATTCTCTCAGCCAATCAACAGTAATTTGTGTAAGTGCTGTGCTTGTGGAACATCCTTTCCTATAAGTGTGCTGAAAGTCTTGTCAATTTGTTTACTGTAAAATAGCATTTTATCTGGTCAAAGACAATTTTTCCCAAAAGGGAAAAGGGGGTAGGTTCATAAGTCATAAATACCTCTCCCCCCTTTTTCCTCTCTCTCTACCCTACTGATGTGACATTTGAAAATCCTTTGGTTAACATAGAGATTCTGGGAACATCAGAAGGTGGGGGGAAATGAACTATATTCTGGTAATCTGACCAATTGAACATATGCGGTGGTACTTAACAGCACTATCAATAAGGCAGATCATACAGGCCCTAGTCTTGTCGCACCTGGACTTATGTTCAGTTGTGTGGTCAGGTGCCACAAGTGCGACTTAGGAAAATTAAAATTGGCTCAGAATAGGGAAGCACGCATTTGTGAGAGAGGTATTGACATGTTGTGAGTGCACCGAGCATAAGCACAGACACATGCGTACAAACACACAATAAAATACACACTACATACACACATACACTTGGAATTTTGTGTTGTAGATATGTAGTAGTAGAGTAAGGGCCTGAGGGCACACACTTAATATGTTGTGAAATATGTTGTGAATGTATTGTAATGTTTAAAAAAAGTATAACTGCCTTAATTTTGAGCAGTTTCTACCTTGGCAGGAACTAATGAGGATCCATAATAAAGACATACAAATACTCTTCGGAAAAAGACAAATAATAGACACTTGGAGTTTGCTGAAAGGCACCTAAAGGACTCTCAGACCATGAGAAACAAGATTCTCTGGTCTGATGAAAACAAGATTGAACTCTTTGGCCTGAGTGCTAAGCGTCACGTCTGGAGGAAACCTGGCACCATCCATACGGTGAAGTATGGTGGTGGCATACTCACGCTGTGGGGATGTTTTTCAGTGGCAGGGACAGGGAGACTAGTGAGGATTGAGGGACAGATGAATGGAGAAAGGTACAGAGAGATCCTTGATGAAAACCGTCTCCAGAGCGCTCAGGACCTCAGACTGGGTTTATGGTTCATCTTCCAATGGGACAACGACCCTAAGCACATATCCAAGATTATGCAGGAGTGGCTTCAGTACAAGTCTCTGAATGTCCTTGAGTGGCCCAGCCAGAGCCCTGATTTGAACCCGATCGAACATTTCTGGAGAGACCTGAAATTAGCTGTGCAGCAACACTCTCCATCCAACCTGAAAGAGCTTGAGGGGATCTGCAGAGAATAAACTCCCCAAATACTGTTGTGCCAAGCTTTTAGTGTCATACCAAGACAACTCGAGGCTGTAGTCACTGCCAAAGATTTTTCATCAAAGTACTGAGTAAAGGGTCTTAAAACTTACGTAAATGTGATATTTTTATAATACATATCCAAAAATAAAATAAAAAACAGTTTTTCTTTGTCATTATGAGGTATTGTGTGTAGATTGATGAGGGGGAAAAACAATTTAATCCAATTTAGAATAAGGCTTCCTGCTGTTGTTCCCTGCTGTTCTTCCCTGATGTTGTTTCC
This sequence comes from Oncorhynchus mykiss, assembly GCF_057628025.1. Taxonomy (NCBI): domain Eukaryota; kingdom Metazoa; phylum Chordata; class Actinopteri; order Salmoniformes; family Salmonidae; genus Oncorhynchus; species Oncorhynchus mykiss. The sequence continues at coordinate 50,015,683 of NC_143044.1, read as the reverse complement.
TGTTGTTGTTCCCTGCTGTTCTTCCCTAATGTTGTTTCCTGTTGTTGTTCCCTGCTTTTCTTCCCTGATGTTGTTTCCTGCTGTTGTTCCCTGCTTGTTGTTTCCTGTTGTTGTTCCCTGATGTTGTTTCCTGTTGTTGTTCCCTGATGTTGTTCCCTACTGTTGTTCCCTGTTGTTGTTCCATGCTGTTGTTTCCTGCTGTTGTTTCCTGTTGTTGTTCCCTGATGTCGTTCCCTGCTGTTGTTTCCTGCTGTTGTTTCCTGTTGTTGTTCCCTGATGTTGTTCCCTTCTGTTGTTCCCTGCTGTTGTTTCCTGCTGTTGTTCCCTGCTGTTGTTCCCTGCTTGTTGTTTCCTGTTGTTGTTCCCTGATGTTGTTCTCTGCTCTTGTTTCCTGTTGTTGTTCCCTGATGTTGTTCCCTGTTGTTGTTCCATACTGTTATTTCGTGTTGTTGTTTCGTGTTGTTGTTTCCTGTTGTTGTTCCCTGCTGTTGTTCCATGCTGTTATTCCCTGCTGTTGTTTCCTGCTTTTGTTCCATGCTGTTGTTCCATGCTGTTGTTTCCTGCTGTTGTTCCCTAATGTTGTTCCCTGCTGTTGTTTCCTAATGTTGTTACCTAACACTAACTACTACTACTTCTACCTAGTAGTAGTAGGTCGTGTTAGGTAGAAGTAGTAGTAGTTAGTGTTAGGTAGTAGTAGTAGTATTAAATAGTGTTAGGTAGTAGTAGTAGTATAAAATAGTGTTAAGTAGTAGTAGTAGTAGTAGTAGTAGTAGGTAGTGTTAGGTAGTTGTAGTAGTAGTAGCAGCTAGTGTTGGTATATGCCAGGTGAGATGGAGCCACGAGTGTGTTCATATGAGATACTGTATGACTAACTGCAGCTTATTTTTTGACCATATTGAGGTCATTGAACTAGCTTGGTTGTGCTTTCAATATCGCAGTGGACAAAGCCCTTAAGTAAACTGGAATAATATAGGTGTTGACATGGTGGCAGAGCTCAAGCAGTAGAAAAGGTAATGCTGCTCAGCTCCGGTGAGTTCCTGCCCAAGTCAAGCACTGCTAGTAGTAGAATTAATAGCTGTTGTTGGGTGGTAGTAGTACAAGTAGTAGGCAGTATCAGCTAGTGTTAGGTAGTAGTACAAGAATTAGATGTAGTAGTAGTAGTAGTAGTAGTAGTAGTAGTAGTAGTAGTAGTAGTAGTAGTAGTAGTAGTAGTAGTAGTAGTAGTAGTAGTAGTAGTAGCTAGTGTTAGGTGGTAGCAGTAGTTATAGTAGTAGCATAGTAAAACAATTATATTCATGCTTTCTGTCACTTTCTTGTTTCCCTTCTTTGTGATCAACTCTGCTACTGAGAGAGCAGTGGCTGTGAACTAGGTGATCTTATAGAGACTTGTTTGGAAGGCATCACTGCTGCTGTTCTTAGACTCCTGCTGGCAGGCTGAGGCGACAGGCTGCGTTCCATTTTCCACACAGGCAAGATTACTCTCAAGGAGTGAGATTAAAGCGCCTTCTCTGTGAGTTGGAATGAGGTTTCTTTTGATGAATCGCACACGCACACACGCACACGCACACGCACACACACACACACACACACACACACACACACACACACACACACACACACACACACACACGTACAGTGCATTCAGAAAGTATTCACACTCCTTGACTTTTCCAAATGTTGTTATGTTACAGCCTTATTGTAAAATTGATGAAATGTTTTTTTTCTCAGCATTCTAAACACAATACCGCATAATGACAAAGTGAAAACACAGAAATACCTTATTTATGTAATTATTCAGACCCTTTGCTATGAGACTCGAAATTGACCTCGAGTGCCTCATGTTTACATTGATTATCCTTGAGATGTTTCTACAACTTGATTTGAGTCCGCCTGTGGTAAATTCAATTGATTGGACATGATTTGGAAGGGCACACACCTGTCTATATAAGGTCCCACAATTGACAATGCATGTCAGAGCAAAAACCAAGCCATGAGGTCGAAGGAATTGTCCGTAGAGCTCCAAGACAGGATAGTGTCGATATCTGGCGAATTGTACCAAAAAATGTCTGCAGCATTGAAGGACCCCAAGATCACAATGGCCTCAATCATTCTTAAACGGAAGAAATTTGGAATCACCAAGACTCTTCCTAGAGCTGGCTGCCCGGCCAAGCTGAGCAATCGGGGGAGAAGGGCCTTGGTCAGGGAGGTGACCAAGTACCCAATGGTCACTCTGACCATTGGCTTGTTGCCATGGATCATCACTGGAGGCTTCATGCCATGGATCATCACTGGAGGCTTCTTTCCATGGCTCATCACTGAAGGCTTCGTGCCATCGATCATCACTCGAGGCTTCTTGCCATGGATCATCACTGGAGTGAGGAGACATATGGGCAGCCTGGTGCATGGAGCTGCCATAGTGCTTATCAAGCTGGGGAGATACACAGGAGGCCTGGTTCTGGAAGCAGGCACTGGATACACTGAGCCGTGGAGGCGCACTGGAGGTCTCGAGTGTAGAGCCTGCACAACCCATTCTGGCTGAATGGTTATCTTCGCCCTGCAAATGTCGGGCGCTGGCACAGGACGCACTGGGCTGTGCAGACGCACCGGAGACACAGTGCACCGAGCCAGCGCAGGATATCCTGGGCCAAAGAGACGCACTGGAGACCATGCACGCTGAGCTGGCACCATCTATCCTGGCTGGATGCTCACCCTAGCCCGGCAGATGCGGGAGCTGGGATGTAGCGCACCGGGCTAAGAACGCGTACTGGAGACACCGTGCACTCCACCGCATAATATGGTGCCTGACCAGTACGACGCCCGCCATAGTAAGCACGGGGAGTTGGCTCAGGTCTCCAACCTGACCCTCCCACACTCCCCATGTGGGGGGGGGGGGGGGGGGGAGGGGTGGGGGTGGGGGGGGGGGGCTGCCTCTCGGGCTTCCTTGCCAGCCGTGTTCCCTCATAGCGTCGCCTCTCAGCTTTAGCTGCTTCCAGTTTCTCCCGTGGACGGCGATACTCCCCAGCCTGCCTCCAGGGTGCTTTCCAGTCCAGGATTTCCTCCCATGTCCAGGAGTCCATTACACGCTGCTCCTCCTTACCACGCTGCTTGGTCCATTGGTGTTGGGAAGTTCGGTCACGGCTGTTGAAGGATGAGGACCAAGGTGCAGCGTCGTTAGCGTACATTTTCCTTTTTATTTGAAAAAAGACGCAGAACAAAACAATACACACTACAAAACAAACCGTGAAGCTAAAGGCTATGTGCCCTAAACAAAGACAACTTCCCACAAAGAAAGGAGGGAAAACGGGCTACCTAAGTATGGTTCCCATTCAGAGACAAAAATAGACAGCTGTCCCTGATTGAGAACCATACCCGGCCAAAACATAGAAATACAAAAATCATAGATAACAAAACATAGAATGCCCACCCCAAATCACACCCTGACCAAACCAAATAGAGACATAAAAAGGCTCTCTAAGGTCAGGTTGTGACAATATTTGAGATTCATCAAAGTTGCCAAAGTAGCCTTGATGACAGCTATGCAGACTCTTGGCATTCTCTCAACTAGCTGTTTATTTAACATTTTTTTAATTAGGCAGTTAAGAACAAATTCTTATTTACAAAGACGGCCTACCGAAAGGCAAAAGGCCTCCTGCGGGGACATGGTTGGGATTAAAAATAAAATAAAAATATAGGACAAAAATCAAGAGAGACACCACAACACAACATAAATTGAGACCTAAGACAACAACACAGCATAGCAGCAACACACGAATGCACAGCATGGTAGCAACACAACATGACAACAACATGGTAGCGACACAGCATGACAACATGGTAGCAACACAGCATGGCAGTAGCACAACATGGTAGCAGCACAAAATATGGTACAAATGTTATTGGGCACAGTCGAGAGCAAAAACGGCAAGAATGTAGAGACAACAAAACATCACTCGAAGCAGCCACAACTGTCATGAAGAGTGTCCATGATTGAGTCTTTGAATGAAGAGATGGAGATAAAACGGTCCAGTTTGAGTGTTTTTTGCAGCTCGTTCCAGTTGCTTGCGAACTGAAAAGAGGAGCGACCCAGGGATGTGTGTTTTGGGGACCTTTAACTGAATGTGACTGGCAGAACGGGTGTTCTCTATAGAGTATGAGGGCTGCAGTAGGTATCTCTGATAGGGAAGAGTGAGGCCCAAGAGGGTTTTTTAAAAATAAGCATCAACCAGTGGGTCTTGTGACAGGTACACAGTACATACAGTGATGACCCGTTTACAGAGTAGTATAGAGTGCAGTGATTTGTCCTATCAGGAGCATTGGTGGCAAATCTGATGGCCGAAGGGTAAAGAACATCTAGCCGCTCGAGAGCACCCTTGCCTGCCAATCCATAAATTACATCTCCATAATCTAGCATGGGTAGGATGGAATCAGGGTTAATTTGGCAGCTAGGGGAAAGAGGAGCAATTACGATAGAGAAATCTAGACTTGGTTTCAACTTTAGCCTGCAGCTTTGATATGTGCTGAGAGAAGGACAGTGTACCATCTAGCCTTACTCCCAAGTACTTGTATGATGTGACTACCTCAAGCACTAAAACCTCAAAGGGGAATTCATCAAACAGGTGGAAAGAGGGGCATTATTCTTCCCAAACCACATGACCTTTGTTTTGGATGTGTTCAAACAAGGTTAGGGGCAGAGAAAGCTTGTTTGGACTCCAAGAAAGCTTTGCTGTAGAGCGTTTAACACAATATCCGGGGGAGGGCTAGCTGAGTATAAGACTGTATAATCTGCATATAAATGGCTGAGGGAGCTTCCTACTGCTTGAGCTATGTTGTTGATGTAAATTGAGGCCTGGAATGCATTTTAATTAACAGGTGTGCCTTGCATTTAGCCAATCAGTTGTGTTGTGACAAGGTAGGGGTGGTATACAGAAGATATCCCTATTTGGTCAAATACAAAATCCATATTATGGCACGAACAGCTGATTAAATAAGCAAAGAGAAACGACAGTCCATCATCCACATCCGGAAAATTTAAAGAACTTTGAAAGTTTCTTCAAGTGCAGTCGCAAAAACCAGGAAGCGCTATGATGAAACTAGCTCTCATGAGGACCGCCACAGGAAAGGAAGACCCAGAGTTACCTCTGCTGCAGAGGGTAAGTTCATTACCAATCTCAGAAATTGCAACCCAAATAAATTCCTCACAGATTTTAAGTTACATACACATCTCAACCTCAACTTTTCAGAGGAGACTGAGTGAATCACTACTTAATGGTCAAATTCAAAATTCAAATTCCTGCAAAGAACCCACTACTAAAGGACACCAATAATAAGAAGAGACTTGCTTGGCCCAAGAAACACGAGCAATGGATAATAGATTGGTGGAAATCTGTCCTTTTGTCTTTTATTTTATTTATTTATTTTACCTTTATTTAACCTGGTAGGCAAGTTGAGAACAAGTTCTCATTTACAATTGCGACCTGGCCAAGATAAAGCAAAGCAGTTCGACAGATACAACAACACAGAGTTACACATGGAGTAAAACAAACATACAGTCAATAATAAAGTATAAACAAGTCTATATACAATGTGAGCAAATGAGGTGAGAAGTGAGGTAAAGGCAAAAAAGGCCTTGGTGGCAAGGTAAATACAATATAGCAAGTAAAACACTGGAATGGTAGTTTTGCAATGGAAGAATGTGCAAAGTAGAAATAAAAATAATGGGGTGCAAAGGAGCAAAATAAATAAATGAATTAAATACAGTTGGGAAAGAGGTAGTTGTTTGGGCTAAATTATAGGTGGGCTATGTACAGGTGCAGTAATCTGTGAGCTGCTCTGACAGTTGGTGCTTAAAGCTAGTGAGGGAGATAAGTGTTTCCAGTTTCAGAGATTTTTGTAGTTCGTTCCAGTCATTGGCAGCAGAGAACTGTAAAGAGAGGCGGCCAAAGAAAGAATTGGTTTTGGGGGTGACTAGAGAGATATACCTGCTGGAGCGTGTGCTACAGGTGGGAGATGCTATGGTGACCAGCGAGCTGAGATAAGGGGGGACTTTACCTAGCAGGGTCTTGTAGATGACATGGAGCCAGTAGGTTTGGCGACGAGTATGAAGCGAGGGCCAGCCAACGAGAGCGTACAGGTCGCAATGGTGGGTAGTATATGGGGCTTTGGTGACAAAACGGATTGCACTGTGATAGACTGCATCCAATTTGTTGAGTAGGGTATTGGAGGCTATTTTGTAAATTACATCGCCAAAGTCGAGGATTGGTAGGATGGTCAGTTTTACAAGGGTATGTTTGGCAGCATGAGTGAAGGATGCTTTGTTGCGAAATAGGAAGCCAATTCTAGATTTAACTTTGGATTGGAGATGTTTGATATGGGTCTGGAAGGAGAGTTTACAGTCTAACCAGACACCTAAGTATTTGTAGTTGTCCACGTATTCTAAGTCAGAGCCGTCCAGAGTAGTGATGTTGGACAGGCGGGTAGGTGCAGGTAGCGATCGGTTGAAGAGCATGCATTTAGTTTTACTTGTATTTAAGAGCAATTGGAGGCCACGGAAGGAGAGTTGTATGGCATTGAAGCTTGCCTGGAGGGTTGTTAACACAGTGTCCAAAGAAGGGCCGGAAGTATACAGAATGGTGTCGTCTGCGTAGAGGTGGATCAGAGACTCACCAGCAGCCAGAGCGACCTCATTGATGTATACAGAGAAGAGAGTCGGTCCAAGAATTGAACCCTGTGGCACCCCCATAGAGACTGCCAGAGGTCCGGACAACAGACCCTCCGATTTGACACACTGAACTCTATCAGAGAAGTAGTTGGTGAACCAGGCGAGGCAATCATTTGAGAAACCAAGGCTGTTGAGTCTGCCGATGAGGATGTGGTGATTGACAGAGTCGAAAGCCTTGGCCAGATCAATGAATACGGCTGCACAGTAATGTTTCTTATCGATGGCGGTTAAGATATCGTTTAGGACCTTGAGCGTGGCTGAGGTGCACCCATGACCAGCTCTGAAACCAGATTGCATAGCAGAGAAGGTATGGTGAGATTCAAAATGGTCGGTAATCTGTTTGTTGACTTGGCTTTCGAAGACCTTAGAAAGGCATGGTAGGATAGATATAGGTTTGTAGCAGTTTGGGTCAAGAGTGTCCCCCCCTTTGAAGAGGGGGATGACCGCAGCTGCTTTCCAATCTTTGGGAATCTCAGACAACACGAAAGAGAGGTTGAACAGGCTAGTAATAGGGGTGGCAACAATTTCGGCAGATAATTTTAGAAAGAAAGGGTCCAGATTGTCTAGCCCGGCTGATTTGTAGGGGTCCAGATTTTGCAGCTCTTTCAGAACATCAGCTGAATGGATTTGGGAGAAGGAGAAATGGGGAAGGCTTGGGCGATTTGCTGTTGGGGGTGCAGTGCTGTTGACAGGGGTAGGAGTAGCCAGGTGGAAAGCATGGCCAGCAGTAGAAAAATGCTTATTGAAATGTTCAATTATGGTGGATTTATCAGTGGTGACAGTGTTTCCTATCTTCAGTGCAGTGGGCAGCTGGGAGGAGGTGTTCTTATTCTCCATGGACTTTACAGTGTCCCAGAACTTTTTTGAGTTAGTGTTGCAAGAAGCACATTTCTGCTTGAAAAAGCTAGCCTTGGCTTTTCTAACTGCCTGTGTATAATGGTTTCTAGCTTCCCTGAACAGCTGCATATCACGGGGGCTGTTCGATGCTAATGCAGAAGGCCATAGGATGTTTTTGTGTTGGTTAAGGGCAGTCAGGTCTGGGGAGAACCAAGGGCTATATCTGTTCCTGGTTCTAAATTTATTGAATGGGGCATGTTTATTTAAGATGGTTAGGAAGGCATTTAAAAAAAATATCCAGGCATCCTCTACTGACGGGATGAGGTCAATATCCTTCCAGGATACCCCGGCCAGGTCGATTAGAAAGGCCTGCTCGCTGAAGTGTTTCAGGGAGCGTTTTACAGTGATGAGAGGAGGTCGTTTGACCGCTGACCCATTACGGATGCAGGCAATGAGGCAGTGATCGCTGAGATCTTGGTTGAAGACAGCAGAGGTGTATTTAGAGGGGAAGTTGGTTAGGATGATATCTATGAGGGTGCCCATGTTTAAGGCTTTGGGGAGGTACCTGGTAGGTTCATTGATAATTTGTGTGAGGTTGAGGGCATCAAGTTTAGATTGTAGGATGGCTGGGGTGTTAAGCATGTTCCAGTTTAGGTCGCCTAGCAGCACGAGCTCTGAAGATAGATGGGGGGCAATCAGTTCACATATGGTGTCCAGAGCACAGCTGGGGGCAGAGGGTGGTCTATAGCAGGCGGCAACGGTGAGAGACTTGTTTTTAGAGAGGTGGATTTTTAAAAGTAGAAGTTCAAATTGTTTGGGTACAGACCTGGATAGTAGGACAGAACTCTGCAGGCTATCTTTGCAGTAGATTGCAACACCGCCCCCTTTGGCAGTTCTATCTTGTCTGAAAATGTTGTAGTTTGGAATTAAAATGTCTGAATTTTTGGTGGTCTTCCTAAGCCAGGATTCAGACACAGCTAGAACATCCGGGTTGGCAGCGTGTGCTAAAGCAGTGAATAGAACAAACTTAGGGAGGAGGCTTCTAATGTTAACATGCATGAAACCAAGGCTATTACGGTTACAGAAGTCGTCAAAAGAGAGCGCCTGGGGAATAGGAGTGGAGCTAGGCACTGCAGGGCCTGGATTCACCTCTACATCGCCAGAGGAACATAGGAGGAGTAGAATAAGGGTGCGACTAAAAGCAATAAGAATTGGTCGTCTAGAACGTCTGGAACAGAGAGTAAAAGGAGGTTTCTGGGGGCGATAAAATAGCATCAAGGTATAATGTACAGACAAAGGTAAGGTAGGATGTGAATACAGTGGAGGTAAACCTAGGTATTGAGTGATGAAGAGAGAGATATTGTCTCTAGAAACATCATTGAAACCAGGAGATGTCATTGCATGTGTGGGTGGTGGAACTAATAGGTTTGATAAGGTATAGTGAGCAGGACTAGAGGCTCTACAGTGAAATAAGCCAATAAACACTAACCAGAACAGCAATGGACAAGACATATTGACATTAAGGAGAGGCGTGCTTAGTCGAGTGATCAAAAGGGTCCAGTGAGTGGAGAGGTTGGTTGAGGGTCATGGCGATTTAGACAGCTAGCCAAGCCAACCGGTAGCAAGCTAGCATAGGATGGAGTCTGTTGTTAGCCACCTCTTGCGTTCGGTCAGTAGATTAGTGGGGTTCCGTGAGGTAGAGGGGATTAATCCAAATCACACAACAACAACAAAAATAAGAACAATAGATATAGTTATAGAGGCCCGAGAAGAAAACATAATAATAATAAAAATAAATAAATTGTCCGATTGTCTATTCAGATAGCAGCCGGTAAGACAGCTAACGGTTAGCGGGCCGCAGATGGGCGTTCAGGTAACGTCGCGACAGAGGAGCCAGCCGGATCTCCTTCAGGTAGATAACGTCGGCAGTCCAGTTGTGAAGGCCCGGTGGGGCTCCGCGTAGGCAGTGAAACGGGTCCGGATAGGTGACTGCAGCCCAGGAGTGAATGATGGAACTCAGGAGTGATTGACGGAGCTGGCTAGCACCGGAACAATCGATGTTTGCTCCGGAATCGACGAAAGCCGACTGTCACACGGATAGCAGCTAGCTAGCTGTGAGATCCGGGTATGAATGTCCAGAGAGCAGTTGAAATCCAGGGACATGGAGAGAAACATTGGTCCGGTATGTTCCGTTCCGAGCCGCGCTGCGCCGTACAAAACTGGCGATAGATTTTTGAGCTAAAGGATAGCTGATGACCACAAACCGTGGTTAGCTGAATACTAACGATTTGCCAGTGAAGAAGCTAACTAGCTTCTGATTAGCTTCTGGATTAGCTTCTGGATTAGCTTCTGGGCTAGCTCCTGGCTAGCTTCTGGCTAGTTTCTGGCTAGCTTCTTGAAGTTTCTGGCTAGCTTCTTGGAGGATTACAGATCTGAGGTAAATAATAATTTTTTATAAATATAAATTGGTGAGGCTGGTTGCAGGAGAGTGTTTAGAAGATGAGTTGATGGAAAATAAAAATAAAATGTATGTGAAAAAAGTTGTAAATATATATATATATATATATATATATATATACAGGACACGACAAGACGAGGACAAAAGACGTCTGAACTGCTATGCGATCTTGGAGAAGAAACTGAGAAACTGTCTGATAAGATCAAATTTGAGATTTTTGGTTCCAACCACTGTGTCTTTGTGAGACGCAGAGTGTGTGAACAGATGTTATCTGCATGTGTAGTTCCCACCGTGAGGAATGGAGGAGTGATGGTGTGAGGGTACTTTGCTGGTGACACTGTCTGTGATTTATTTTGAATTCAAGGCACACTTATCCAGCATGTCTACCACAGCATTCTGCAGCAATACGCCATCCCATCTGGTTTGCACTTAATGGGACAATTGTTTGTTTTTCAACAGGACAATGACCCAACACACCTCCAGGCTGAGCGAGGGCTATTTGACCAAAAAGGAGAGTGATGGAGTGCTGCATCAGATGACCTCGCCTCCACAATCACCCGATCTCAACCCAAATTAGATATTTTGGGATGAGTTGGATCGCAGAGTGAAGGAAAAGCAGCCAACAAGTGCTCAGCATATGTGGGAACTCATTCAAGACTGTTGGAAAAGCATTGCAGGTGAAGCTGGTTGAGAGAATGTCAAGAGTGTTCAAAAATGTAATCAAGGCAATGTGTTCGCTATTATTCTACAATGTAGAAATATAGTACAAATAAATGGAAATCCATATTGCAGAAACTTGAAGCGATGAATAACCCTGTACCTTTGATATCACTGGGATTTGTACTCCTATTTGTATTTTCCATACAGCCCCATTACAACTTGTTGTCTGTTCTTTTCTTCCCAACACTACCTGTGAACTGCTCTCACATTACCGAAGTGTCAAAACAGGTCATATTCTGTAGGATCATGTTGTTGTCTAGTGTCTGCTAGTTGACTGTGCTTTTCTTGCATTTGTTTTCCAGAAGTGGCCACCTGAATGGGTACAATAAAATAGTATTATGTTGTTGTGAGTTGACTGTGTTTGGCTTACATTAGTATTCTTGTGGAGAACAGCTCAAGGAGTGAAATTCCCATAAGGAGAAAGCCAACAACTAAACCCCCTGGTAAGACTCATCACACTCCTGTCTCCTCATGGTGGGTACCTATCAGGGCAGATAACACTAATTAATTTATAGCGGGCTGACTGCTGTCCTACCAACAAACAGCAATGTTGAGTCCCTAAATTGTGTGTGTGTTTGCTGAATATGCAAACAGCTGCCTAACAGTCTTGTTGTTGTTGTTTCATATACAGAAATTAAACAAAACCCAAAACCCACGGGACAGGGTGTGGACAGGGTGGGGGTAAGGATGGGGTGGGGTTTGATGGCAGGGTGGGGGTTGATGACGGGGTGGTGAATGAGGACGGGGTGGTGGATGAGGACAGGGTGGGAGTTGACGACAGGGTGGGGGTTGAGGATGGGGGTTGAGGACAGGGTGATGGTTGAGTACGGGGTTGTGGTTGAGGACAGGGAGCCTTCAACCAAAATGTGTCTTTCATATTTAACCTCTGAATCAGAGAGATGCGGGGTGCTGCCTTAATCGATATCGGTGTCTGGGGAGCTGTTGCATGGGGGCTGTTGCCTTAATCAACATCCATGTCATCAATGCCCAGAGAGCAGTTGTTGTTAGGGGTTAACTGCCTTGCTCAGGGCCAGAACAACCCATTTTTACCTTTTTACCTATGTGATTCGATCCAGCAACCTTTCGGTTACTGGCCCAACACTCCTACCTGTCAGACTACCAACCGCACCAGTGAGAGGGAGGGAGGGAGAGAGAGATGGAGGGAGAAGGGTAGAGAGAGAGAGATGGAGGGAGAGAGAAAGACAGAGAATGAGATGAGAGAGAGAGACGAGAGAGAGAGAGAGAGAGAGAGAGATAAAGAGAGATACAGAGAGAGAGAAAGATATTTGACAGAGAGAGACGAGAGAGAGAGAGAGAGATAAAGAGAGCTACAGAGCGAGAGAAAGAAAAGCGAAGAGAAAGATTCATCTCTCACCAGGGTGGAAGATGGAAAACCTATTAAAGATTAAGTTCCAGCATGTCCTCAGTAAATGGGGTGAATGACCTGCTGCTGAACACACCTGGGTTCAGATACTACTGGAAATCTTTCAAATGCTTTGAGAGTTTGCTCCAGCCTGCCTAGAGTCCCATAGGCTGAGGTTAGCTATTTACAACTATTCTCTTGGTTCCATTAAGCCATGCAAGCTTAATCAAGCACAGATACAGTATTTGAAATGATTTTGAATAGTATTTGAATTTAGGTCTGCTACCCAGTGGTTGCCATGTTGGCAATGGGTTTCATCACGATCAATAATCACAATTTGGGAGATTAAAGCTGAAGTAACACAATTTATAGTTGGGATGGAAAGAGAGGTATGATTAAATGCATTACATTTAAAGTTTAATCAAGGTATGGATCAGTACCTCACAGAAACAGAAACAGAACACAGAATATAATCTGTCTACTTGTATGTGAATTGATCTGGATTCTAAATAAATAAATAAATATGCCCAGACATTTTGTGTTATGAATTTGAATCTGCCATCATACCACAGCAAAACACAGAATACAATCTGTTTACTTGTGTGCATTTTTATTTCGATAATAAATACAATATGCCCATACATTTTTATAAAGCTGAATCTGAAATCTTGAAGACATAACAGTACTATTGTGTACATATTGACTTAGATAACAAAATAAATATGTACCCATAAATCTGATTCAGAATGTCTTTGAAAACAAAAGGTAATCTGGCAGGTCTGGGAGGCAGCAGCAGGTCTGTGCCAATGCATGTACAGAATACATTATTGTGCTCCATGTTGTTGCCTTGCCTGTGTGTGTGCGTGTGTGTCTGTGTGAGTGCGTGCGTGTGAGCGTGTGTGTGGTGTGTGTGTGTGTGTGTGCATGTGTATGTGCCTTAAACTGTTAGGCTAAATTAGTGTGTGTGTGTGTGTGTGTGTGTGTGTGTGTGTGTGTGTGTGTGTGTGTGTGTGTGTGTGTGTGCATGTGTATGTGCCTTAATCTGTTAGGCTAAATTAGTGTGTGTGTGTGTGTGTGTGTGTGTGTGTGTGTGTGCGTATGTGCCTTACACTGTTAGGCTTAATTGGATTAAGGAAAACACACATAACCAGGCAGGGTGTAACTGATTACATCTGATCTGATATAAACAAAAACGAAACTCCAGCTGTAATCTGTTAAATTACCAGCAAAAATATTGTGATTAATTGCGGATAGTTTTACAGATTACAGATACTTTGAAAAAACTAGATGATTACATATTGGATTACTTTTAATTCAGAAAGGATGTTTGCAAAAAAATACTCTATGACACCTTTCTGTTTTCTCAATGATGTTCAATTCAGCCTTCAAACAAGGTGCAAGTTAATAAAGTTTGTTCCACCTGAGGGAATCTGACATGTCATAGACCACTACGACACACCAAATATGTTTGATGGATCCTTTTTGTCTTCCTCTAATGCCTGTTAAACACTTCTGCGAGCAGGCCTTTCTAATTGACCTGGCCCGGGTATCCTGGAAGGATATTGACCTCATCCAGTCAGTTGAGGATGCCTGGTCATTCTTTAAAAGTAACTTCCTCACCATCTTAGATAAGCATGCCCCGTTCAAAGAATGCAGAACTAAGAACAGATATAGCCCTTGGTTCACTCCAGACCTGACTGCCCTCGACCAGCACAAAAACATCCTGTGGCGGACTGCAATAGCATCGAATAGTCCCCGCGACCATGCAACTGTTCAGGGAAGTCAGGAACCAATACACGCAGTCAGTCAGGAAAGCAAAGGCTAGCTTTTTCAAGCAGACATTTGCATCCTGTAGCTCTAACTCCAAAAGGTTCCAAAATCCATGATAATCGAAAACTTCAACAAGCATTTCTCAATGGCTGGCCATGTCTTCCTCCTGGCTGCTCCGACGTCGGCCCACAGCTCCGCCCCACCCCGCAGCTACTCGCCCAAGCCTCCCCAGCTTCTCCTTCACCCAAATCCAGATAGCAGATGTTCTGAAAGAGCTGCAAAACCTGGACCCATACAAATCAGCTGGGCTCGACAATCTGGACCATCTATTTCTGAAACTATCCACCGCCATTGTCGCAGCCTCTATTACCAGCCTGTTCAACCTCTCTTTCGTATCGTCTGAGATCCATAAGGATTGGAAAGCTGCCGCGGTCATCCCCCTCTTCAAAGGGGGAGACACCCTGGACACAAACTGTTACAGACCTATATCCATCCTGCCCTGCCTATCTAAGGTCTTCGACAGCCAAGTTAATAAACAAATCACTGACCATCTCGAATCCCACCGTACCTTCTCCGCTGTGCAATCCGGTTTCCGAGCCGGTCACGGGTGCACCTCAGCCACGCTCAAAGTACTAAACTATATCATAACCGCCATTGATAAAAGACAGTACTGTGCAGCCGTCTTCATCGACCTGGCCAAGGCTTTCTACTCTGTCAAGCACCATATTCTTATCGGCAGACTCAGTAGTCTCGGTTTTTCTAATGACTGCCTTGCCTGGTTCACCAACTACTTTGCAGATAGAGTTCAGTGTGTCAAATCGGAGGGCATGTTGTCCGGTCCTCTGGCAGTCTCTATGGGGGTACCACAGGATTCAATTCTCAGGCCGACTCTTTTCTCAGTATATATAATTGATGTTGCTCTTGCTGTGGGCGATTCCCTGATCCACCTCTACGCAGACGATACCATTCTTTATACTTCTGGCCCTTCCTTGGACACTGCGCTATCTAACCTCCAAACGAGCTTCAATGCCATACAACATTCCTTCCGTGGCCTCCAACTGCTCTTAAACGCTAGTAAAACCAAATGCATGTTTTTCAACCGTTCGCTGCCTGCACCCGCCCGCCCGACTAGCATCACCACCCTGGACGGTTCCAACTTAGAATATGTGGACATCTTTAAATACCTAGGTGTCTGGCTAGACTGTAAACTCTCCTTCCAGACTCATATTAAACATCTCAAATCCAAAATCAAATCTAAAATTGGCCTTCTATTTCGCAACAAAGCCTCCTTCACTCACGCCGCCAAACTTGCAATAGTAAAACTGACTATCCTACCGATCCACGACTTCGGCGATGTCATCTACAAAATAGTTTCCAATACTCTACTCAGCAAACTAGATGCAGTTTATCATAGTGCCATCCGTTTTGTTACTAAAACACCTTATACCACCCACCACTGCGACCTGTATGCTCTAGTCGGCTGGCCCTCGCTACATATTCGTCGCCAGACCCACTGGCTCCAGGTCCGCCTTATCTCAGTTCACTGGTCACGATAACAACACCCACCTGTAGCACGCACTCCAGCAGGTATATCTCTCTGATCATCCCCAAAGCCAACACCTCATTCGGCCGCTTTTCCTTCCAGTTCTCTGCTGCCTGTGACTGGAACGAATTGCAAAGTTGGGGACTTTTATTTCCCTCACCAACTTTAAACATCAACTATCTGAGCAGCTAACCGATCGCTGCAGCTGTACAGAGTCCATCTGTAAATAGCCCACCCAATCTACCTACCTCATCCCCATACTGTTTTTCTTTTATTTACTTTTCTGCTCTTTTGCACACCAGTATCTGTACTTGCACATCGTCATCTGCTCATTTATCACTCCAGTGTTAATCTGATAAATTGTAATTATTCGCTCTTATGGTTTATTTATTGCCTACCTCTTCATGCCTTTTGCACATTCTGTATGTAGACTTTCTTTTTTCTACTGTGTCATTGACAGGTTTATTGTGTTATTGGTTAGTTTATTGTTTACTCCATATGTAACTCTGTGTTGTTGTCTGTGTCACACTCCTTTGGTTTATCTTGGCCAGGTCGCAGTTGCAAATGAGAACTTTTTCTCAACTAGCCTACCTGGTTAAATAAAGGTGAAATAAAATAAAAAATAAATAAAACTGACTAATATACCACTGCTGCCAGCTCCAAGCTGACTGACTGACTAATATACCACTGCTGCCAGCTCCAAGCTGACTGACTGACTAATATACCACTGCTGCCAGCTCCAAGCTGACTGACTGACTAATATACCACTGCTGCCAGCTCCAAGCTGACTGACTGACTAATATACCACTGCTGCCAGCTCCAAGCTGACTGACTGACTAATATACCACTGCTGCCAGCTCCAAGCTGACTGACTAATATATCACTGCTGCCAGCTCCAAGCTGACTGACTGACTAATAGACCCCTGCTGCCAACTCCAAGCTGACTGACTGACTAATAGACCCCTGCTGCCAGCTCCAAGCTGACTGACTGACTAATAGACCCCTGCTGCCAACTCCAAGCTGACTGACTGACTAATATACCACTGCTGCCATCTCCAAGCTGACTGACTGACTAATATACCACAGCTGCCAGCTCCAAACTGACTGACTGACTAATAGACCCCTGCTGCCATCTCCAAGCTGACTGACTGACTAATAGACCCCTGCTGCCAGCTCCAAGCTGACTGACTGACTAATATACCACTGCTGCCAGCTCCAAGCTGACTGACTGACTAATATACCACTGCTGCCATCTCCAAGCTGACTGACTGACTAATAGACCCCTGCTGCCAGCTCCAAGCTGACTGACTGACTAATATACCACTGCTGCCAGCTCCAAGCTGACTGACTAATATACCACTGCTGCCAGCTCCAAGTTGACTGACTGACTAATATACCACTGCTGCCAGCTCCAAGCTGACTGACTGACTGATATACCACTGCTGCCAGCTCCAAGCTGACTGACTAATATACCACTTCTGCCAGCTCCAAGCTGACTGACTAATATACCACTGCTGCCAGCTCCAAGTTGACTGACTGACTAATATACCACTGCTGCCAGCTCCAAGCTGACTGACTGACTAATATACCACTGCTGCCAGCTCATAGCTGACTGACTAATATACCACTGCTGCCATCTCCAACCTGACTGACTGGCTAATATACCACTGCTGCCAGCTCCAAGCTGACTGACTGACTAATATACCACTGCTGCCAGCTCCAAGCTGACTGACTGACTAATATACCACTGCTGCCAGCTCCAAGCTGACTGACTGACTAATATACCACTGCTGCCATCTCCAAGCTGACTGACTGAATAGTAGAACCCTGCTGCCAGCTCCAAGCTGACTGACTGACTAATATACCACTGCTGCCAGCTCCAAGCTGACTGACTAATATACCACTGCTGCCAGCTCCAAGCTGACTGATTGACTAATATACCACTGCTGCCATCTCCAAGCTGACTGACTGACTAATAGAACCCTGCTGCCAACTCCAAGCTGACTGACTGACTAATATACCACTGCTGCCAGCTCCAAGCTGACTGACTAATATACCACTGCTGCCATCTCCAAGCTGACTGACTGACTAATATACCACTGCTGCCAGCTCCAAGCTGACTGACTGACTAATATACCACTGCTGCCAGCTCCAAGCTGACTGACTGACTAATATACCACTGCTGCCAGCTCCAAGCTGACTGACTGACTAATATACCACTGCTGCCAGCTCCAAGCTGACTGACTGACTAATATACCACTGCTGCCAACTCCAAGCTGACTGACTGACTAATATGCCACTGCTGCCAGCTCCAAGCTGACTGACTGACTAATATACCACTGCTGCCAGCTCCAAGCTGACTGACTGACTAATATACCCCTGCTGCCAGCTCATAGCTGACTGACTAATATACCACTGCTGCCAGCTCCAAGCTGACTGACTAAAATATCACTGCTGCCAGCTCCAAGCTGACTGACTGACTAATATACCACTGCTGCCAGCTCCAAGCTGACTGACTGACTAATATACCACTGCTGCCAGCTCATAGCTGACTGACTAATATACCACTGCTGCCAGCTCCAAGCTGACTGACTGACTAATATACCACTGCTGCCAGCTCCAAGCTGACTGACTGACTAATATACCACTGCTGCCAACTCCAAGCTGACTGACTGACTAATATACCACTGCTGCCAGCTCCAAGCTGACTGACTGACTAATATACCACTGCTGCCAGCTCCAAGCTGACTGACTGACTAATATACCCCTGCTGCCAGCTCCAAGCTGACTGACTGACTAATATACCCCTGCTGCCAGCTCCAAGCTGACTGACTGACTAATATACCACTGCTGCCAGCTCATAGCTGACTGACTAATATACCACTGCTGCCAGCTCATAGCTGACTGACTAATATACCACTGCTGAAGGCTCCAAGCTGACTGACTGACTAATATACCACTGCTGCCAGCTCCAAGCTGACTGACTAATATACCACTGCTGCCAGCTCCAAGCTGACTGACTAATATACCACTGCTGCCTGCTCCAAGCTGACTGACTGACTAATATACCACTGCTGCCAGCTCCAAGTTGACTGACTAATATACCACTGCTGCCAGCTCCAAGTTGACTGACTAATATATCACTGCTGCCAGCTCCAAGATGACTGACTAAGCCTGGGGCCTCAAAGCCTGGGGCCTCAATTATAAAGCTTGGTGCCTCCTTTATAAGTCCTTTGGCTGTGCTGCCAATTGGTGACAGAAAGAGCAGGCATCATATCCGACCTAGAACCCAGGAGGGTCTTGGAGTCATTTGTCTATGTGCTCTATATCTCTTCACTTAAAAAACACATGACAACAACAATAATTGTTTAGCTAATCTGTAGTTTCAGTTCACTTAATATGTTCACTTAATGATTTTATCCAATCCACAGTTGTAATTATATTTCCATCTCCTAATTTGCAATGACAACAAACCCCCAAGCCATAAGACTCCTGAACATCTTGTCAAATGGCTACCCAGACTATTCACATTGGCTACCCAGACTATACCCAGACTATACCTCAATCTCCTCCTCCTCCTCCTCCACTCTACCTCCATCTCCTCTTCCTGGATGGGTCATTGCTTGGCTGACTGGCTGGGAGATGGATAACTCCGTTAGGCATGCCAGACAGGATAGAGCTGCAGTGGCGGGTGTGTGTAACATAGCTGCAGTGACTTGTGTGAGACTGTGACTGCAGCAGTAAACAGGTCTGACCTGAGGCTACGGCACCCTCCCTCTTCTCCCCCCCCCCCTCCCCATCCTCATCATCATCATCCTCCGCTTCCTCTTCTCCTCTCCTCCTGCACCACCGCTCTCTCCCTCCTCACCCTCTTCCCTCCTCCTCTCCTCCACCTATTCTCAAACAATGTGCTCTATGCCCACTCCCTGGCTAATAATGATGAATGGCAATGTACAGATGAAGAAACACACACAGTCACACAACCTCCCCTCCTCTTAGCCTGTGTGCCAGGATCTGATGATGAAATTGTTTATTTTTGTCAATGGAATGGGCATGTCATTCTCACATAGTAAATGGTTTGAAAATGCATTAACCATTTTAATTATGTTATAACACTTGACAATTGGATGTTGACAATTAGTCATTTCTGTGATGTGTTATGACAATTGTAACAATCTGTATGATGGGTGATGATAATTACATTTTATATTTGCATTTTGTCATTTAGCAAACTGTTATCCAGAGCGACTTACAGTTAGTGCATTCATCTTAAGGTAGCTCATCCTGGTCTCATAGACTAGACGTAACATAGTACACATAGTATATCCGGGACACTCTAATTAGTATAATATGTTACATTTTGTATAGTTACATAAGACAGAAGGTTATTTTCGCATTGAGTAATGAAGAATATTACTTAACATGAATATCTATCAACCCTAAGGTTGCTTGTTTGAATCCCATCATGGACACCTTTAAGCATTTTAGCTAATTAACAACATTGCAACTACTTACAACTTTTTAGCTACAGTAGCTACTTTGCAACTACTTAGTTAGTTGCAAAGTAACCCTAACCTTAACCCTTTAACCTAACTCCTAAACCTAACCCTAACCTTAACCCTACCTTAACTCCTAACTACCCTAGCTAACAGCTACCTAGCTAACATTAGCTACAACACATTGGAATTCATAACATATCATATGAATTGGAATTTGTAAAATATACTAAATGGAATTTAAAGAAAAATACGAAATGCTCTGAGGCCAGGTTGGGTAGATAGGTGTGAACCACATACGGTATCTTCATCATCGTAAGTAAACTACTTGTTCACACTACTACTTGACAAGTGCTTGATTGAAATGGTCAAAGCACTCTTGTGCACAAACAATTAGTATAGAGTTGCATGTCAATTTGAATAATTATCTTGCATAAATGATGTGAAAGTTAAAATTTAGTTGAAGGCTTTCTTAATGAGCCTCATCTTATCTTTAGTTTTTTATGCAGAAAAGTGCTCTAGAGGAAGATGATTACATTAATACTGTACTTACTGAAACACTGTAGGAACATGTACTAACATATTTACAGTTATAAGACGACCTAGGAACATATAGTATGATCTTTACAGTTATAAGACAACCTATGAACATGTACTATCATCTTTACAGTTATAAGACAACCTAGCAACATGTACTAGCATCTTTAGAGTTATAAGACAACCTAGGAACATGTACTATCATCTTTAGAGTTATAAGACAACCCGGGAACATGTACAAGCATCTTTACAGTAATAAACAAACCGAGGAACTAACATCTTTACAGTTATAAGACAACCTATGAAAATGTACTAACATTTTTACAGTTATAAGACAACCTAGGAACACACTAACCATATCAAATCTAATTTTATTGGTCACATACACATGGTTAGCAGATGTTAATGCGAGTGTGGCGAAATGCTTGTGCTTTTAGTTCCGGCCATGGAGTAATATCTAGCAAGTAATCTAACAATTTCACAACAACTCTTGATTTTGTATAGTTACTGTGTAGCCTGCAGAACATTACGTTAGTTTATATTTTGTTGTTTTTTTGGTGTTCATCGAATAAAGAAAGATGTACGCTTACCACGCTGCACCTTGTTCTACTCATTCCAACAACGAGCATGTCAGAAGATCCCACCACCAAAGGACCAAGCAGCGTGGCCAGGAGGAGCAGACATCCTAGACCCAGGAGAAAAAGGAGTGGGGGACATCATGGACGTGGGAAGAAATTATGGCAAGGGACAAGACCCTTCCATGGAAGCAGGCGGAGGCAGCGAAGGAGGATCAACGACGACACTGGGGTTCGCAACCACGAAGCAAGCACGAGAGGCAGCCCCAAAACATTTTTTTGGGGGGGGGCACGGAGTGGTCGGAGGAGCCGATGTGTGAACCAGAGCCAGTCCACACGGGATGGTCGGCGGAGCCGAGGGTTGAACCAGAGCCAGTCTGGGAGGGGAAGGTGAACTTGGAGGGGAGTGAAGGGAGTGAATCAGAGACCGTTAAGGAGTTGATGGGGAAATTGGAGGAGAGAGTTATGAGAGAGCTGTTGTGTTGCTGCATGAGGCATGACATTCGCCCTAAGGAGCGTGTTCTCAGTTTAATGCCACCTGAGTCAGCACTCTGTACTCGTCCTGAGGAGCGTGCTAACCGTCTGATGAAGACTGTGCCGGCCCCATGCACCAGGTCTCCAGTACGCCTCCCCAGCCCTGCACGTCCTGTGCCAGCTCTCTGCGCTCGATGTGAGGAGTGTGTTATCGTTCCGGTACAATGTGTGCCAGCTCTATGCTCCAGACCTCCATTCCGCCTCCACAGCCCGGTGCTACCTGTACCGGCCCCACGCATCAGACCTCCAGTGCACCTCCACAGTCCAGTACGTCCTGTGCCTCCTCCCCGCACTCGCCCTGAGGTGTGTGCCACCAGCCCGGTGCCACCTGTACGTGCCCCCATGCATCAGGCCTCCATTGCGCCTCCACAGTCCAGAGCTTCCGGCGACAGGTCCCAGTCCAGAGATTCCGGCGACAGTTCCCAGTCTAGAGCTTCCGGCGACAGTGTACAGTCCGGAACCTCCTGAGATGGTCCACAGTCCGGAACCTCCTGAGACGGTCCACATTCCGGAACCACTTGAGATGGTCTACAGTCCGGAACCTCCAGTGGTGAGCCATGGCCCGATGCCTCGAGTGATGATCCATGGCCCGGAGACTCCAGTGATGATCCATGGCCCGGAGCCTCCAGTGATGATCCATGGCCCGAAGCCTCCAGTGATGTCCTATGGCGCGAAGACTCCAGTGATGATTCAAGGTCCAGAGTCCCCAGCAACGGTCTGCAGTCCAGAGTCTCCAGCGACGGTCAACAGTCCAGAGTCTCTAGCGACGGTCGGCAGTCCAGAGCCTCCAGCAACGGTTGGCAGCCCAGAGCCTCCAGCGACGGTCTGCTATCCAGAGCCTCCATCGACGGTCGTCGGTCCAGACCCTCCAGCGACAGTCTCCGTCCAGATCCTTCAGCGACAGTCTGCAGTCTAGAGCCTCCAGCGGAGGTTCCCATTCTGGATCCTCCTGCGATGGTTCCCTGTCCGGAGTACCCAGTGACGATCTACGGTCTGGAGTCCCCGGCGACGATCCATGGGCCGGAGTCCCCGGTGGCGATCTATGATCCTGTTTCTCCGCCGACGATCTACAGTCCGGTTTCCTCCGGCAATGATCCACTGTCTGGAGCCTCCGGAGACGATCCACGGTCCGGAGCATCCCGCGACGATCCACGGTCCGGTTCCACGGAAGCGGAGGGATCAGCAAGCGGTGTCTACGTCCCGAACCGGAGCCGCAACCGAGGCTAGATGCCCACCCGGACCCTCCCCCATGGAGTCAGGTTTTGCGGCCAGAGTCCACACCTTTGGAGGGGGGGGTCTGTCACGCCCTGACCTTAGACAGCCTTTTTATTTCTCTATTTGGTTCGGTCGGGGTGTGATTTGGGTGGGCATTCTAGTTTTCCTATTTCTTTGTTTGGCCTGGTATGGTTCCCAATCAAAGGCAGCTGTCTATCGTTGTCTCTGATTGGGGACCATACTTAGGCAGCCATTTTCCCACCTCAGTTTTTGGTATCTTGATTTTGTATAGTTACTTTGTAGCCTTGCAGAACGTTACGTTCGTTCATATATGTATATATTTTTTGTTCATCAAATAAAGAAAGATGTACGCTTACCACGCTGCACCTTGGTCTACTCATTCCAACGAGTGTGACAGCGGGTCGTGTCGGTGGTACTGTATTGTCCTCAAAGCGAGCAAAGAAGTTGTTTAGTTTGTCTGGGAGCAAGACATCGGGGTCCGCAATGGGGCTGGTTTTCTTTTTGTAGTCTGTGATTGACTGTAGACCCTGCCACATACCTCTCGTGTCTGAACCGTTGAATTGCGACTCTACTTTTTCTCTATACTGACGCTTAGCTTGTTTGATTGCCTTGTGGAGGGAATAGCTACACTGTTTGTATTCGGTCATATTTCCGGTCGCCTTGTCCTGATGAAAAGCTTACCTTGTTTGATTGCCTTGTGGAGGGAATAGCTACACTGTTTGTATTCAGTCATGTTTCCGGTCGCCTTGCACTGATTAAAAGCACTAGTTCCCGCTTTGAGTTTTGCGGAAATGCTGCCATCAATCCACGGTTTCTGGTTGGGAAGGTTTTAATAGTCGCCGTGGGTACAACATCACTGATGCACTTGCTAATAAACTTGCTCACTGAACAGGCGTTTACATCAATGTTGTTTATCCGGAACATATCCCAGTCCACGCGATCAAAGCAATCTTGAAGTGTGGAATCAGATTGGTCGGACCAGAGCTGAACAGACCTGAGCATGGGAGTTTCCTGTTTTAGTTTCTGTCTATAAGCTGGGAGCAACAAAATTGAGTTGTTGTCAGATTTGCCAAAAGGAGGGAGAGGGAGGGCTTGTATGCATTGCTTATGATGAATTTTGCCAGCTCGGGTCACGCATTCGATATGCTGAAAAATGTAGGGAGCCTTGTTTTCAGATTAGCCTTGTTAAAATCCCCAGCTACAATAAATGCAGTCTCAGGATATGTGGTATCCAGTTTATATAGAGTCCAATGAAGTTTTTTTCAAGGCTTTTGAGGTGTCTGCTTGGGGGAGGGGGGGTGGTATACATGACTGTGATTATAATCTAAGATAATTATCTCGGTAGATAATGCTGTTGGCATTTGATTGTAAGGAATTCAAGCTCAGGTGAACAAAATGACTTGATTTCCTGTATGTTGTTATGATCACACCACGACTTGTTAATCATAAGGCATACCCTTCTTCATAACAGAGAGATGTTTGTTTCTGTCGGCGCGATGCGTGAAGAAACCAGGTGGCTGCACAGACTCTGATAACTTATCCTGAGTGAGCCATGTTTCCGTGAAACAGAGAATGTTACAATCTCTGATGTCTCTCTGGAAGGCAACCCTTGCTCAGATTTCGTCTACCTTGTTGTCAAGAAACTGGACATTGTCGAGTAGTATACTCGGGAGCGCTGGGCGATGTGCCCGTCTACGGACCCTGCTGTTTTGGGTCGCCTGCTGAGATCCGATCCATTTTCCTGGTTGGTGGAACAAACTGAATATAATAAGACTTAAGATTTCCTGGGGTAACAGTGAAGAAATTATACATAAAAAACAAAATACTGCATAGTTTCCTAAGAACGCGAAGCGAGGCGGCCATCTCTGTTGGTGCTTTTGTATTGTACTAGCACCTTTACACTAATTAGACAGCTGAGGAACAAGTACTAACATCTTTACAGTTCTAAGACAACATAGGAACAACATACTAACATCTTTACAGTTGTAAGACAACATAGGAACAACATACTAACATCTTTACAGTTGTAAGACAACATAGGAACAACATACTAACATCTTTACAGTTGTAAGACGACATAGGAACATACTAACATCTTTCCAGTTAAGGGAAAGTCTGGTACACTTTATTTTACAGTAGAGTAATTACTAAGACATTACACGGTGATAACACAGTAACAACCTATCAATTACTGTACTTACATCTCATTGTTACAGTGTGGTGCACTCCATTAGAGCTATGTACATTACCACAGCATTATTGTCAACTTGTGGAATTATGTGGTTGACTACAAAGACTAGTGGCACTCAATAGTCTTCAGGTAACAATAATAAATAATTACATAAAGAAGGGCTGTGCAGATTCAGCTGTGAATCTAAGGATTAGGAAAGGATGGGATAGAATAGGACAGGATGGGATTGGATAGGATGGGATGGGATGGGATGAGATGGGATAGAATAGGACAGGATGGGATTGGATAGGATGGGATTGGATAAATTGGTGTAAGATGGGATAGGATGGGATGGGATGGGATGAGATGGGATAGGATTTGATAGGATAAAATACAGTAGGGCAGTATTTGAACCATTATCAACACTAAACTTGTCATTGTACCAAAGATAACCTGTTTTATCATATGTGCTGTGACTGTGTATCATGAGTAGTTCCATGATTGTGACGAGAGAGAGAGAGATCTGAGAGACAAGGCAAGAAGGGCATTCTATGCCATCAAAATAAACATAAAATTCAACATACCAATTAGGATCTGGCTAAAAATACTTGAATCAGTCATAGAGACCATTGCCCTTTATGGTTGTGAGGTTTGGGGTCTGCTCACCAACCAAGACTTCACAAAATGGGACAAACACCAAATTGAGACTGCATGCAGAATTCTGCAAAAATATCCTCCATGTACCACGTAGAACACCAAATAATGCATGCATAGCAGAATTAGGCCGATACCCACTAATTCTCCAAATCCAGAAAAGAGCCGTTAAATTCTACAACCACCCAAAAGGTAACAATTCCCAAACCTTCCATAACAAAGCCATCACCTACAGAGAGATGAACCAGGAGAAGAGTCCCCTATGCAAGCTGGTCCTGGGGCTCTGTTCACAAACACAAACACAAACACAGCCCACAGAGCCCCAGGACAGCAGCACAATTAGACCCAATCAAATCATGAGAAAACAAAAAGATAATTACTTGACACATTGAAAAGAATTAACAAAAAAACAGCGCAAACTAGAATGCTATTTGGCCTTAAACAGAGAGTACACAGTGGCAGAATACCTGACCACTGTGACTGACCCAAACTTAAGGAAAGCTTTGACTATGTTCAAACTCAGTGTGCATAGCCTTGCTATTGAGAAAGGCCAACGTAGGCAGACATGGCTCTCAAGAGAAGACACCTCACAAAATGAGGTGGAAACTGAGCTGCACTTCCTAACCTCCTGCCCTATGTATGACCATATTAGAGAGACATATTTCCCTCAGAATACACAGATCCACAAAGAATTCGAAAACAAATCCAATTTTGATAAACTCCCATATCTACTGGGTGAAATTCCACAGTCTGCCATCACAGCAGCAGGATTTGTGACCTGTTGCCACAAGAATACGGCAACAAGTGAAGAACAAACACCATTGCAAATACAACCCATATTTATGCTTATTTATTTTCCCTTGTGTACTTTAACCATAT
Source organism: Oncorhynchus mykiss (assembly GCF_057628025.1). NCBI lineage: Eukaryota > Metazoa > Chordata > Actinopteri > Salmoniformes > Salmonidae > Oncorhynchus > Oncorhynchus mykiss. Next base: position 49,989,193 of record NC_143044.1, on the reverse strand, counting down.
ATAATATGACATTTGTAATGTCTTTATTGTTTTGAAACTTTTGTATGTGTAATGTTTACTGTTAATTTTTATTGTTTATTTCACTTTTGTATATTATCTACCTCACTTGCTTTGGCAATGTTAACACGTTTCCCATGCCAATAAAGTCCCTTGAATTGAGAGAGGCGAGAGAGAGAGAGAACAAACTCTCTCTGTGTCTCCACCTGCTGCCCGAGCAATTGGGAGCTTGGTGAGATGGGCTGTGTGCAATGACATCAGTGGGACTGAAACCAGAGTAAACCGTTTATAGCGTGAGTTTGGCTGATTGGCTCTGGCAGAATCTAATCACTAGCTAAACAGCCTCCGACTGTAGCTCTCTGCTTATGTTACTTAGTTAAACACATCACAACAATGTACCCTTTCTCTGTGTGTGTGTCTGTTTCATTGTGATGTTAGTAGGATGTTTTTTCTCATCTCAAACATTCCTCAGTAGCTGTAGGTATTTCCTATTGTTGTATATGTAGCTGTGGGTGTTTCCTCCTGTAGAATACGTATGTCACGGTCGTCCTCCTCTTCATCTGAAGAGGAGAGGCGAGATGGATCGGAAGACCAAAATGCGGCGTGGTAAGTGTCCATGGTAAATCTTTAATAAAGAAAATACTGACACTGCATACAAAACAATAAACAAATAACGACCGTGAAGCTACAAACTAGACCTGTGCTGACACAAACCACTAACATAGACAATCACCCACAAACAAACAGTGCAACCCAGGCTACCTAAGTATGATTCTCAATCAGAGACAACTAATGACACCTGCCTCTGATTGAGAACCATACTAGGCTGAAACATAGAAATGCCCCAAAACATAGAAAAACAAACATAGACTGCCCACCCAACTCAAGCCCTGACCATACTAAATAAATACAAAACAAAGGAAATAAAGGTCAGAACGTGACAACGTAGCTGTATGTGTTTCCTGTTGTTTTATATGTAGCTGTGGGTGTTTCCTGTTGTTGCATATGTAGCTGTGGGTGTTTCATGTTGTGGGCAGTGCTTAATTTGTAAATCTGAAGGTGCTGGAGCAAAATGTGAGATTGAGAGGGTGGTGACCTCGGGAGCTCCGGAACGCATTAGAGAAAAAAAGCTTGTACAGTGCCTTGCGAAAGTATTCGGCCCCCTTGAACTTTGCGACCTTTTGCCACATTTCAGGCTTCAAAAATAAAGATATAAAACTGTATTTTTTTGTGAAGAATCAACAACAAGTGGGACACAATCATGAAGTGGAACGACATTTATTGGATATTTCAAACTTTTTTAACAAATCAAAAACTGAAAAATTGGGCGTGCAAAATTATTCAGCCCCCTTAAGTTAATACTTTGTAGCGCCACCTTTTGCTGCGATTACAGCTGTAAGTCGCTTGGGGTATGTCTCTATCAGTTTTGCACATCGAGAGACTGAAATTTTTCCCATTCCTCCTTGCAAAACAGCTCAAGCTCAGTGAGGTTGGATGGAGAGCATTTGTGAACAGCAGTTTTCAGTTCTTTCCACAGATTCTCGATTGGATTCAGGTCTGGACTTTGACTTGGCCATTCTAACACCTGGATATGTTTATTTTTGAACCATTCCATTGTAGATTTTGCTTTAGGTTTTGGATCATTGTCTTGTTGGAAGACAAATCTCCGTCCCAGTCTCAGGTCTTTTGCAGACTCCATCAGGTTTTCTTCCAGAATGGTCCTGTATTTGGCTCCATCCATCTTCCCATCAATTTTAACCATCTTCCCTGTCCCTGCTGAAGAAAAGCAGGCCCAAACCATGATGCTGCCACCACCATGTTTGACAGTGGGGATGGTGTGTTCAGCTGTGTTGCTTTTACGCCAAACATAACGTTTTGCATTGTTGCCAAAAAGTTAAATTTTGGTTTCATCTGACCAGAGCACCTTCTTCCACATGTTTGGTGTGTCTCCCAGGTGGCTTGTGGCAAACTTTAAACTACACTTTTTATGGATATCTTTAAGAAATGGCTTTCTTCTTGCCACTCTTCCATAAAGGCCAGATTTGTGCAATATACGACTGATTGTTGTCCTATGGACAGAGTCTCCCACCTCAGCTGTAGATCTCTGCAGTTCATCCAGAGTGATCATGGGCCTCTTGGCTGCTTCTCTGATCAGTCTTCTCCTTGTATGAGCTGAAAGTTTAGAGGGACGGCCAGGTCTTGGTAGATTTGCAGTGGTCTGATACTCCTTCCATTTCAATATTATCGCTTGCACAGTGCTCCTTGGGATGTTTAAAGCTTGGGAAATCTTTTTGTATCCAAATCCGGCTTTAAACTTCTTCACAACAGTATCTCGGACCTGCCTGGTGTGTTCCTTGTTCTTCATGATGCTCTCTGCGCTTTTAACGGACCTCTGAGACTATCACAGTGCAGGTGCATTTATACGGAGACTTGATTACACACAGGTGGATTGTATTTATCATCATTAGTCATTTAGGTCAACATTGGATCATTCAGAGATCCTCACTGAACTTTTGGAGAGAGTTTGCTGCACTGAAAGTAAAGGGGCTGAATAATTTTGCACGCCCAATTTTTCTGTTTTTGATTTGTTAAAAAAGTTTGAAATATCCAATAAATGTCGTTCCACTTCATGATTGTGTCCCACTTGTTGTTGATTCTTCACAAAAAAATACAGTTTTATATCTTTATGTTTGAAGCCTGAAATGTGGCAAAAGGTCGCAAAGTTCAAGGGGGCCGAATACTTTCGCAAGGCACTGTATATCAGCTCATTTGCATAGTGGCATAGAGCAGTAGAGTAGATGCACTTACAGAAGTTGCACACATGGAGAACATTTTTAGTGACCTGGGTCTGGGAAAAATGTGGCCTTTAGTAAACACATTTCACACAATTCTACATAGTTTTACATGACTGGAGACTTTAGGATAATATTTTTATTGCCGCGTTCAAAACATCTCTGAAATCTCTGGGAAATCTCTGACTTCCGATTTCAGTTTGTTCAAGACACCTGGATCTGACTGGGAAAATACGCTTTAAACGGTCATCCAGCTCGGAATTTCAAGTCGTGAACTCAGGCCTCTTTATAGAGTCTTTCCAACCTGAAGATCACTGACGTCATGTTTCAACCTAGTCTTTTTCTGAGTTCCCAGTTCTCATTAAAGCTCCATAATACCGTACAAATGATCAGAATGACTTGCAACTTTGACACTGACAAACGGATAATCTGAGATCAATAAAAACGAACTCACCTTGAATCCATCAATAGCCTAGGCCTAGGTGTGTGGAGAAACATATTGTAGCTACAATAAGAGGAGGAAATTATAGTCCTAGAAATGCTTTGCAGTATCTTTGACTCACCCAATGATGCACAGCTCACTCACTGGTGATGGCCGATGCGCTCGTGCCAAAAGCTTTGCAAAACAATAGGCTTATTTTGAAGCTGATCAAATATTTTGGAAGCATTTGCTTTCCAACCTGTGTTTTCCAGTGATTGTATTTGCAATATTGTGAACGTCCTGTTTTGTCTGCATGCTGTTTGTTCACTGACAGATTTGCACCTATGCTTTCTTAATGGCCTACAGCACCACAGCTAGGCCAATTTCTTTAGAAAGAAGCTGTTGATCCTCTGTGGCTAAATTATTAGCTTTCTCAGGGTATAGCAGGCTATTCTGAAGGATTTCATTTCTTTCTGAACAGACAGCAGAAACTATAATTTTGACAAATCTATTTAAATTTATCAAGGGTGCTGCAGCTCCTCGAGAACCTTTCGCGTAGCTATGATTCTGTGCTGAAATACGTAAATGATGAAGTTCAAAGCTGGAGAGATGAGATTTGGAGGCTAATTCATGTCTATCAGAGCAGAGAGGGAGAGAGATTAGTGAATCTCCTTCCAGTTCTGTGAGAGACACAGGCGTGCTTCTCACACAGCCACAGTCACGCATTGGTCTCAAACATAGGTTACAATGTTGCACAAAACAGAAGCCTGAGCCGGCCCAACCTGAATCAATTTGTACAATATCAGGGCTTGGGTTGGGGAATGGGGGGGGGGGGGGGGGGGGGGGATAACTAGCAAAGAGTTGACTCAAATAAACTTTGATCGCTTTTCTTATAATTTTTACATTGCAATAAGTGAGAGAAAAAAAAGAATGCCATTAGAGGTACTGGAACCGGCCAAAAAGGTCCCGGAACAAAACAGTCCCGGAACCAACACAAATTAGGCCCTGGCTGTGGGTGTTTCCTGTGGTTGTATGTGTAGCTGTTCAGTGCTCTGGCCCCCGGGCCCTCAGCCAGACAGTGTTCAGACAGACAGACAGACAGACGGACGGACGGACGGACAAAAAAAAAAAAAAAAGGTTAGGAGCTAATCTGCTCCGCCCACTGCATCATTCACCTTTCACTGCCACCTGATACAGAATGACACAGGATGTGTCTCAAATGGCACCCCATGCCTTATATTTAGTAGTCCACTACATAAGGAATAGGGTTCCATTTGGGACGCTATAACAGCGTTTACCAAGAGAAACAAGGTGGCACACGCTCTAGGAAAGGAGGAGGAACATGAGAAGATGGAGTCTGGGCTGAAGGTATAGATCAGTGGCATAGAGAGCAATGTATTCAAGTGAGATTATCAGAGAACAACAGCTTTTATTTATATACAGAGTTGAAGACCACAAACATTGAAGTGATTTTTCTTCATGGTTTGATAAAAGCCTATTATAAAATCTGACAAATGTATTTTACCATGAGAGGCTTTGGTATATTCAACCTGCTTTAATGATGCTTTAATCTTATGTAATAACAAATTAAAATACATTTTTCTTTCATTCAATTTGTGCCATCACCTTTCTTGTACATAGCCTCATTCTCTTATTTCTTAAAGACTGTTGTAATTCACAGAACGATCGTCTCTCCATACCACATCACCCAATGAGCACTATGTGAAAAAGAAAAACACATTTTCAAGTTCTGTGACCAATTATCTGCAGAACTCAGTCATGACCTTCAGTCACTTTATTGATCTGGGCGAAGATAAACAGAAATCTAGGTTTATTATGTGATAAAAAAATGTTATGTCTTCCTTGACTAGGTTTCATGGAACCTTTACACACTGTAAAGAGAGCAAGCAGAGCTAGAGAGAGAGAGGTGCATAGCCAAAAACATACCATTTGAAATGTCTATATTCTTTTAAAACTTTTGTGAGTGTAATGTTTACTAATGTGTCTCTTGTTTATTTCCCTTTTGGATATTGTCAATTGCATTTACTTTGGCAATGTAAACATATGTTTCCCAAGGAAATAAAGCCCTTCAGAGAGAGAGAGAGAGAGAGAGAGCGAGAGCGAGAGCGAGAGAGAGAGAGAGAGAGAGAGAGAGAGACGAGGTCTTAATTGACAAAACTTTACATCTCCACCTGATCTGTCCGTCCTTGGGCTTTGCTCCTCTGGCTGTCTGGAGGTCAGAATGGAACTGAATTACTGATATCACAATATTTACAATCCAGCAACCTAATGACCCAGCTGGTGAAAATAAACAGACGGAGGAGACAGGGTAAACAAACAAGGACTGCGTAACAAATGGGACCCTATTCCCTATTTACACTATTTTTGACCAGGGCTTTGTGTACAATATAGGAAATAGGGTGGCATTTGAGGACGCAAAGACTAATATACTGACAGGCAAGGCTAGCTAACAGTTGTAACGTTTGCTACATTTGGAAAATGAATTTTATCTCTGTTTGGTTCCAAATAAGAACTTCAAATTAGGGACAGATAATAAAGGATTGTTACTGACTCAGAGACTGTAAGTAACTGTAAGGACCAGCAAGGGACAGACAGGTTTCTCTGGCCCTTTTTAAACTTCCTCTATCCTCTTCTACCTCTTCCTTCATATTCCTCTACCCTCCTCTACCTCTATATTCCTCTTCCTCTATCCTCCTCTTCCTCTACCCTCCTCTTCCTCTACCCTCCTCTACTATCCTCTTCCTCTACCCTCCTCTACCTTTACCATCCTCTTCCTCTACCTTCCTCTTCCTCTACTATACCATTGGTCCAGAACATAGACAAAACCCCCATACCCTCCTTGACTGATCCATGGGTCCATGATCCAGGCCACAAACACAGACATCTCTTTCCCCTCCTTCGCAGATTGCCCGAGGAGAGTCCTACACTGTGCTCTGATAAGAGCATCCCTAGACAGATGTGCCAGTGGTAATACTGTGTAATGGCTTTATTAGATAGTCTGTGCAGGATCTGCTCCTTTGTAATGACGTCATTTGAAATAAATAATATGGTTAATATGGGAGGGCTTTTTCTCCATTTCAGAGGCATTGGTGTAATTCATCATTTAATCAACCTACAGGATAATTCAGAGGCAATGGTGTTATTAATATTTGAATCAACCTACAGGATAATTCAGAGATATTGGTGTAATTCATATTTTAATCAACCTACAGGATATGTAGATCATTCTATTGATAGTAATGCTCTTAATATGATTATTACACACACACACACACACACACACACACACACACACACACACACACACACACACACACACATGCACACACGCACAAATGCACACGCAGGCACACACACGCATGTACGCACATGCAGGCACACACACACAAGTATACACACACAGACATAGACACAGAGACACACACAGTAGTCTGAAGTGATATAATATTTGTTCATTTGAAGTCTCTGAACCAGCCTCAGCCCTCCTGCTCTGTATGGTCGGTCCTTCTAAATGACAGTAAATCCTCTATATATGGTCTGTGTGTGTGCACGTGTGCGTGTGCATTTGCGTGATTGTGCGCCTGTGTTTGTGCGTCCTGGTTGAGAGCCTCTGTTAATTCATGAAGAAACAGGTGAACTAGTCTAGATCAATCAGCATCCTCCTAGAGCTAGGACAGTAACATTAATCGGACATAGCAACAATACACATCTTTTCAGGAATATATTGATGAGCTACAGTGGGGTCCATAATTATTGGCATCCTTAATAAAGATGAGCAAAAAAGATTGTATACTATAAATTATATAAATACTGAGCTATATTGTATGATCCAAATGTTTTTAAACCTTATTATTTTATAGTAATACAACTGCTGGGAGAATGTGAGATTTTGTTTACGTAATACATTTCTAAAAAAAGACAAGGGTCAAAACTAATGACATGCCTGTTTTCATTACTCATTATTCATTGCACCCTCTCCCCCTGCGAGGATAACAACACTGAACATTTTTCTTAAATGTTTCATGAGTTGGACAACACATTGGGAGGGATCTTAGACCATTCCTCCATAGAGCATCTTCCCAGATCCTTGATATCCTTCGTCTACGTGTATGGACTGCCCTCTTCATTTCAAACCACAGTTTTTCAATGGGTTTCAAGTCTAGAGACAGAGATGACTATTGCAAAATTATGATTTTGCAGTCAATTAACCAGTTATTTGTGGAATTTGGTTAGTGCTAAGGCAGTAGGAAGCTCTCTCATCCATTTATATACAGATGATACAGCCTTATACTCAGCTGGCCCCTCCCCTGATTTTGTGTTAAACGCTCTAGAACAAAGCTTTCTTAGTGTCCAACAAGCTTTCTCTACCCTTAACCTTGTTCTGAACACCACCAATACAAAGGTCATGTGGTTTGGTAAGAAGAATGCTCCTCTCCCCGCATGTGTGATTACTTCCTCTGAGAGTTTAGAGCTGGGAGTACTTAGGAGTATGGCTAGATGGTACACTGTCCTTCTCTCAGCACATATTAAAGCTGCAGGCTAAAGTTAAATCTAGACTTGGTTTCCTCTATCGTAATTGCTCCTCTTTCACCCCAGCTGCCAAACTGATCCTGATTCAGATGACCATCCTAACCATGCTAGATTACGGAGACGTAATTTATGGATCGGCAGGTATGGGTGCTCTCGAGCGGCTAGATATTCTTTACCATTCGGCCATCAGATTTGACACCATTGATCCTTATAGGGCAAATCACTGTACTCTATACTCTTCTGTAAACTGGTCATCGCTGTATACCCATCTCATTTATAAAACCCCTTTAAACCTCACTCCCCCTTATCTGAGATATCTACTGCAGCCCTCATCCTCCACATACAATACCCGTTCTGCCAGTCACATTCTGTTAAAGGTCCCCAAAACACACACATCCCTGGGTCGCTTGTCTTTTCAGTTCGCTGCAGCTAGCGACTGGAACGAGCTGCAACAAACACTCAAACTGGACAGTTTAATCTCAATCTCTTCATTCAGAGACCCAATCATGGACACTCTTACTGACAGTTGTGGGTGCTTTGCGTGATGTATTGTTGCCTCTACCTTCTTGCCCTTTGTGCTGTTGTCTGTGCCCATTAATGTTTGTACCATATTTTGTGCTGCTTCCATGTTGTGCTGCTGCTTTGTTGTGTTGCTACCATGTTGTGTTGCTACCATGTTGTGTTGCTACCATGCAGTGTTGTCATATGTCTTAGGTCTCTATTTATGTAGTGTTGTGTTGTCTCCCTTGTTGTGATGTACATTTTGTCCTTTATTTGTATTTAATGTATTTGTATTTTTAATCCCATCCCCCGTCCTCGCAGGCCTTTGCCTTTTGGTAGGCCGTCATTGTAAATAGGAATTTGTTCTTAACTTACTTGCCTAGTTAAATTAAGGTTTAATACACTTTTATACAAAATATTGTCTTATTGGAAGATCCACTTGAGGCCAAGTTTCAGCCTCCTGGCACAGGCAACCAGGATTCTGGCTAAATTGTCCTGGTACTGGGTAAAGTTCATGATGCCGTTGACCTTAACAAGGACCACAATTGACCTTAAAAAGGGCCCCAGTATCAGTGGACGCGAAATAGCCCCATAATATTATAGATCCACCACCATATTTTACAGTAAGTATGGGGTTCTTTTCTGCAAACAAATCTGGAAAGATTCTGTATGGAGGAATGGTCTAAGATCCTTCCCAATGTGTTCTCCAATATCATAAAACATTTAAGAAAAAGGCTCAGTGTCGTTGTCCTCGCAAGGGGAGGTTGCTAGAGTTCTGAAAACAGGGGTGTCAATCATTTCTACCCCTATCTATCTTCTTTCTCTGAGCAATTGTATTAGTATATTATAATATAACATTTTCAATTTTTTCATAGCATACAATATTGCTCAGTGTTTGTTATTTATTTTATACAGTATTTTTTGCTCATCTTTAAGAAGAGGTGGCAGGACTCCTGAGTGGCGCAGCAGTCTAAGGCACTGCATCTCAGTGCTAAAGGTGTCACTACAGACCCTGGTTCGATTCCAGGCTGTATCACATCCGTACGTGATTGGGAGTCCCGTAGGGAGGCACACAATTTGCCAACTGACAAACTGACACCTTGTGAATCCAACATCCATTAATGGAGGTGGTCAGTTGCCACATAGTTGGGGATCAGTCTGGGCCAGGGGTCTATAGGAGCTCAGCCAGAGGGAAGCTAACAACAGCCCTGCCCTAGGGTCTATTACCCTATCCTGTCACAGAGAATATATTTTATAATGGAGAGATTCACTGCTTACCTCATCCTGATAGAGGTTTCCCCTCCACCCATTAATCATGTAGCCCCTACGCATTACTTTAAACCAGAGCCCTATGGGCCCTGCTCCAAAGAAGTGCACTATTTAGGGAATGGTGTGTCATTTGAGACGGAGATCTTAGTTACAGAAGCAGCTAGCACGTTGCATTGGGTTTAGGTTTCATACACACCTACATCTTTCACTGGCTGGTAGTGTCATGGCATTTTCCATGTAAACATGTGTACATATATTTGGGTCTTTCACCCTGAAACCCAAGGTCTTTGTCAGTGTTCCAGATGGTGCTGGCCGATTGTTAGCTACAGTTGCTATGGATACGATGGGGCGTGCTGAGGCTATAGACAACCATGAGGGTATAAGTAGTCCCTCTCTGGGACTCTTCTCTTATGGTTGAGTGGCTTAAAGATGTGTTATGAAGGTTTGTATCATCTCAGCCAGTGATTTTGAAAGTAGTGCTCACAAGCCAGAACAGGTCCACAAAAATTGTGCACAATTGTGTACAAATCATCCATTTTGGATGATGTTACATACCGCAAACAATAAATAATAATACAATTTGTAAAATATCCCATTCAATCTCTTGAATATCAATTCATACCCTGGCTAGCTCACAGCAGACACAACGGTCCTGTTCTCCTGCTCAGACGTTGCTGACGCATGACAGATTTTACAATGCCTGCTTAGGTGTTTTACGTATCAGCTAACATCTGTAGCTTTTCCGTTGGGCACCAGATTGCTATAGCATATGATGATATGCTATAGCAATCTGGTGCCCAACGGAAAAGCTACAGATGTGTCACGCAACCATTGGTTGATACATACAACGTCTGAGCAGGGAAACACGACCAATGACTGAAGGACTGACTGACTGACGGACTGACGGACTGACGGACTGACGGACTGACGGACTGACTGACTGACTGACTGACTGACTGACTGACTGACTGAAGGACGGACGGACTGACGGACAAAGGCTCAATAATAACAAAGACTGAATAGAAAAACAGTCTGTAAATAAGACTGTTAGCACACTGATCTAGCAGAGGTTACACATCACATGGGAGTGAATCACTGAAGGGCTTCCACTCCAATAGCATGTTCAAAATCATTTTCACCATTAGACACCATCCGTTGGTGTCCAACCATTACAAAGGGTGGAGACTGAAATGGAAGTGCCTAACAGCCCGTTGGAGTATAAAGCTGTAGTATTTAATGGAGTCTATCTGGAACAGGAGGACGGAGTCCATCTGAAACATGATTAATAAAGCTGGAGTATTTAATGGAGTCCATCTGAAGCAGGATTAATAAAGCTGGAGTATTTAATGGAGTCCATCTGAAACAGGATTAATAAAGCTGGAGTATTTAATGGAGTCCATCTGAAACAGGATTCATAAAGCTGGAGTATTTAATGGAGTCCATCTGAAACAGGATTAATAATGCTTGACCATTTCAAATCAAATCCAATTTTATGGGTCATGTACACATGGTTAGCAGATGTTATTGCGAGTGTAGCGAAATGCTTGTGCTTCTAGTTCCGACAATGCAGCAATATCCAACAAGTAATTTATCAATTCCACAACAACTACCCAATACACACAAATATAAGTAAAAGAATGGAATAAGAATATCAACATATAAATACATACAGTTGAAGTCAGAAGTTTACATACACTTAGGTTGGAGTCATTAAAACATTTTTTCAAAGACTCCACAAATTTCTTGTTAAAAAAACTGTAGTTTTTGCAAGTAGGTTAGGACATCTACTTTGTGCATGACACAAGTCATTTTTGGTTGGTTTACAGACAAATTATTTCACTTATAATTCACTATATCACAATTCCAGTGGGTCAGAAGTTTACATACGCTAAGTTGACTGTGACTTTAAACAGCTTGGAAAATTCCATAAAATGATGTAATGGCTTTAGAAGCTTCTCATAGGCTAATTAACATAATTTGAGTCAAGTGGATGTGTACCTGTGGATGTATTTCAAGGCCTACCTTCAAACTCAATGCCTCTTTGCTTGACATCATGGGAAAATCAAAAGAAATCAGCCAATACCTCAGAAAATAAATGGTAGACCTTCACAAGTCTGGTTCATCCCTGGGAGCCTGAAGGTACCACGTTCATCTGCACAACCAATAGTGCCCAAGTATAAACACCATGGAAACATGCAGCCGTCAAACCGCTTAGGAATGAGACGCGTTCTGTCTTCTAGAGATGAACGTACTTTGGTGCAAAATGTGCAAATCAATCCCAGAACAACAGCAAAGGACCTTGTGAAGATGCTGGAGGAAACAGGTACAAAGGTATCTATATCCACAGTAAGATGTGTCCTATATCGACATAACCTGAAAGGCAGCTCAGCAAAGAAGAAGCCACTGCTCCAAAACCTCCATAAAAAAGCCGGACTACGGTTTGCAACTACAAATGGGAACAAAGATCGTACTTTTTGGAGAAATGTCCTCTGGTCTGATGAAGCAAAAATGGCAATAATGCCCATAAGACCATCTTTATGTTTGGAGGAAAAAGGGGGAGGCTTGCAAGCTGAAGAACACCACCCCAACCATGGAACACGGGGGAGGCAGCAGCATCTTGTGGATGTGCTTTGCTGCAGGATGGACTGGTGCACTTCACAAAATAGATGGAATCATGAGGTGGGAACATTTTGTGGATATATTGAAGCAACATCTCAAGACATCAGTCAGGAAGTTAAAGCTTGGTCGCAAATGGGTCTTCCAAATGGACAATGTTTGTCCATTTGGAAGAACATTTGTGGAAAAATGGCTTAAGGACAACAATGTCAAGGTATTGGATTGGCCAACACAAAGCCCGGACCTCAATCCTATAGAAAATGTGTGGGCAGAACTGAAAAAGCGTGTGCGAGCAGGGATGCCTACTAACCTGACTCAGTTACACCAGCTCTGTTAGGAGGAATGGGCCAGAATTCACCCAACTTATTGTGGGAAGCTTGTGGGAAGCTAACTGACACGTTTGACCCAAGATTAAACAATTTAAAGCCAATGCTACCAAATACAAATTGAGTGTACTTCCCCACTGGGAATGTGATGAAATAAATAACATCTGAAATAAATAATTCTCTCTGCTATTATTCTGACATTTCACATTCTTAAAACAAATTGGTGATCCTATCTGACCTAAGACAGGGAATTTTTACTCGGGTTAAACGTCAGGAATTGTGAAAAACTGAGTTTAAATGTATTTGGCTAAGGTGTATGTAAACTTCCGAAATCAACTGTAGATGAGCAATGACCTTAGCGGCATAGGCAAGATGCAATAGATGGTATAAAATACATTAAATATATATAGGATGAGTAATGCAAGACATGCAAACATTATTAAAGTGGCATTATTAAAGTGACTAGTGATCCATTTGTTTACCTGTCTACTCCCCTTCTTCTACACTGATCAAAGTGGATTTAAGAAGTGACATCAATAAGGGATCATAGCTTTCATCTGGATTCACCTGGTCAGTCTATGTCATTGGAAGAGCTTTGTACACTCAGTGTATATTGCCTTTAGCTAGAATGTCAACTTTCAGTCTAGTAGTGACATGTTCTATGTACACTTAACTTTGGAGAACATAAATGTATCACATTGTCTGAGAGGTGATATCAGAGGGGTTGAAATTTGTTTAAAGATCCTATAGAAAGCATGAGAGGCTTTCTTGGATGCACTTTCCTTGTCTATCCTTGTTAGAGGAGTGGGTTCTCCGGGTTTAGTAAGAAAAGGAAGTCTTTTGAATGAGATAAAATGATTGTATGTCAAAAAGGATATTGAATTATACAATTGATTTGGGAGGTGTAAATTATTTTTCTGTCATAAATCCATCCGAGGTGAGTGAGTCATAGTTTGAGTTCCAAATGGTACCCTATTACCCATGTAGTACACTAATGGTCATAAATTGGCCGAATTAACTAAATAGGGAAAAGGGTGCCATTTGGGATACAAAAAATGTTTAATTCAGAGCAATGCTTAATATAAGAATCATCAATAGAAAAACCTGATTGATGTGTATTTCTTTTTTTACAATAGCTCAGAACATAACTGGACTTGATAGCATTTAGGATTCAATATCTTGATTCTTGAGGATAAATATAAATTTCAGAAAGCCACAATGTACCTTTTATGGATGGATTGCTGTGTTGGTAGAGCACTATTATACAGCACAATATTTACGTGCCTGATAGATTCATTCAATAAACCAATCATTCTTAAGGATCGGGCGTCCCGGACAGTTGTAAATCTTTCAGCGCGTTATGTCAAGATCACTGATTTTAGACAAACAACAAATGTCGGTACATAGAAGTGTCTTATATTGTCTGAAAGCTCAAATTCTTGTTAATTTGACTGCACTGTCCAATTTACAGTAGCTATTACTGCAAAAAAAGGCCATGTTATTGTTTGAGGAGAGCTCCTAACAACAAAACACTTTCTTTCACCGGAATAGGTTTGATAAATTCACCTCTGAAGGTGAAATGTGTACTTACATTCTAAAATCATGCTCTGATTTCTCATCCACAGCGTCCCAGAGATAACATAAAGTGTTGCTTTGTTAGATAAATTCCTTAAAAGGTCCATATAGCAAGCATGATCGATTTTGCATTTCCACTCCACTTTCAATTTGCAAAGAAAGGAATCTCACCCTAAACTCTGTTTCAACGAGTCAAATCACATTTGTATCTATTCCTCAGAGATCCTAGAAGATAACAACACTTCACTATTTCATTAAGGGTGTAGTATATCCTATAGGACACCATATTTGGTCAGAGAGCGACGCCTTCATGGCACGCCGATGACGCGGGAGACAGTCACCATCACCAAATAAGCACCAATCGGTGTCAAACAAAGCTAGCTAGATAGCCAATCACCTGGTCTTTACAGGATTATGTATATGTCGTAAAATGTAGCTTCTAACTTTGTTCAACAGCATGCCTTTTCATTTTGGACAAAAATTATATGAATATTCAGAGTTATGAAGTTATGAAAACTGGTTGTTTTGCAAATGTTGAACTTATAATATGGCTACTAATACTTGGTAAGCTATATCAAAGTCCAAGTATACAGATTTGATGATATTCTAGCAGAGAAACTAAAGAAGAATGCGACCGTCTTCTTCATGATTTCCCCAAATGTACCTGGGGACATCACACTAAAAGTCTTGAGGATCAGTCAAATTCCAAGTTATCCATCTGAACTTTGCAAATACACTGTTGCTCTCTTGTGGATACTATTGGAACTACAACCAGAGCATTGGCTATAACAGTGACCTTTCTCTTGCATTTCAGAGATGGTGATAAAAAAAACACTGGTTATTTTTTCTTTGTATTGTCTTCTCCCAGATATATTGTGTTACATTCTCCTACATTAAATTCACATTTCCACAAACCTCAAAATGTTTCCTTTCAAATGGTACCAAGAATATGCATATCCTTGCTTCAGGGCCTGAGCTACAGGCAGTTAGAGTTGGGTATGTCATTTAGGCGAAAATTGAAAAAAGGGGGCTATCTCAGAAGGATTTTTAAGCCTTGATACAATTGAGACATGGATTGTGTATGTGTGCCATTCAGACGGTGAATGAGCAAGACAAAATATTTAAGTGCATTTGAACTTGGTATGATAGTAGATACCAGACGCACGTTCAGCAGTTTCCATGTTTATCACGAATGGTCCACCACCAAAGGACAGCCAGCCATCTTGCCACAACTGTGGGAAGCATTGGAGAACATGGGCCAGCATCCCTGTGGAATGATTTCTACACCATGTATAGTCCTATTTTGTTTCAAGATGATGCTGCCACCCCCGTGCGTCACGGTTAGGATGGTGTTGTTCGGCTTGCAAGCCTACCCCTTTTTCCTCCAAACAATGCAATGGCCATTATGGCCAAAAAGTTATATTTTTGTTTCATCAGACCAGAGGACATATCTCCAAATAGTTTGATCTTTGTCCCTATGTGCAGTTGCAAACCTCAGTCTGGCTTTTTTTATGGCAGTTTTGGAGCAGTGGCTTGCTGAGCTGCCTTTCAGGTTATGTCGACATAGGATTCGTAATACTGTGGCTATAAATACTTTTGTACCTGTTTCCTCCAGCATCTTCACAATGTCCTTTGCTGTTGTACTGGGATTGGTTTGCACTAGTCACACCAAAGTACGTTCATCTCTTGGAGACAGAACGCGTCTCATTCCTTAGAGGAATGACGGCTGCGTGGTCCCATGGTGTTTATACTTGGGTACTATTGTTTGTACAGATGAACGTGGTACCTTCAGGCGTTTGGAAATTCCTCCCAAGGATGAACCAGACCTGTCTACCATTTTCTTTCTGAGGTCTTGGCTAATTTCTTTTGATTTTCCCATGATGTCAAGCAAAGAGGCAAAAAGTTTGAAGATAGGCCTTGAAATACATCCACAGGTACAGCCACAGGTACACCTCCAATTGACTCAAATGATGTCAATTAGCCTATCAGAAGCTTCTAAAGCTATGACATCATTTTATGGAATTGTCCAAGCTATAACCTCCCTCTAGCGACTCCCAAACCCGCATGTGGGAGCGTAAATCATTGCCTGAAACTAATTAGCATAACGCAGCGGACATAAATATCCCTAGAAAATGTCCTATTCATAAAAAAAAAAAATTGAAAATATTGAGACACAGCTTAGCCTTTTGTTAATCACCCTGTCATCTCAGATTTTCAAAATATGCTTTACAGCCAACGCTAGACAAGCATTTGTGTAAGTTTATAATAGCCTAGCATAGCATTCTGCCTTGCTAGCAGCAGGCAACCTTGTCACGGAAATCAAAAAAGCAATCAAATTAAATTGTTTACCTTTAATGAACTTCGGATGTTTTCACTCATGAGACTCCCAGGTAGATAGCCAAAGTTCATTTTTTCCCAAAATATTATTTTTGTAGGTGAAACAGCTCCGTTTGTTCTTCACGTTTGGCTGAGAAATCGCCCGGAAATTGCGGTCACCACAGTGCCAAAAAATATTCAAAATTAGCTCCATAATATCGACAGAAACATGGCAAACGTTGTTTAGAATTCATCCTCAAGGTGTTTCTCTAATATCTATTTGATAATATATCCGTCGGGACAATTCCTTTTTCTCTAGGACCGATTGGAGTAATGGCTACCTTTGTACTTTACGCGAGAATCTCTCTCGGGGCCACCATGTGCGCGCATACGGATATTCTTCAACAGAAATGCGTAGAACTACTTCAAATGCTGTAGACACCTTGGGGAATACGTAGAAAGCGTAAGCTCGTTGATGGTACATTCACAGCCAAATAGGGACTCATTGGAACGCAGCGCTTTCAAAACCTGGGCACTTCCGGATTGGATTTTTCTCAGGCTTTCGCTTGCAACATCAGTTCTGTTATACTCACAGACAATATCTTTACAGTTTTGGAAACGTTAGAGTATTTTCCATCGAAAGCTTCCTGACAAAATATCTTGTCTAAAACGGGAACATTTTTTTTCCAAAAATGAAAATACTGCCCCTAGAGTTCCAAGAGTTAAAGGCACAGTCAACTTAGTGTATGTAGATTTCTGACCCACTGGAATTGTGACACAGTGAATTATAAGTGAAATAGTCTGTCTATAAACAATTGTTGGAAAATGACTTGTGTCATGCACAAAGTAGCTGTCCTAACAGACTTCCCAAAACTACAGTTTATTGACAATACATTTGTGGAGTGGTTGAAAATGTCATCAAAGCCAAGACCAAGACCAACTAAATTTGCTCGGCAATATATAAACTCAGTAAAAATCCAAATAACTTCACATATTCTCATTGTAAAGGGTTTAAACACTGTGTTGTTCAATAAACAATTATTGAACATGCACCTATATATATATATATATATATATATATATATGTCATCAAAGCCAAGACCAACTAAATTTGCTAGGCAATACCTTATTAGCCTCTACAGGATTGGTGAGTCCCCCTCGGGACGGTTGAGCTAACGTAGGTTAATGTGATTAGCATGAGGTTGTAAGTAACAAGAACATTTCTCAGGACATAGACATATCTGATATTGGCAGAAAGCTTACATTCTTGTTAATCTAACTGCACTGTCCAATTAACAGTAGCTATTACAGTGAAATAATGTCATGCTATTGTTTGAGGAGAGTGCACAGTTAGGAACTTGAAAAGTTACTAATAAACCAATTTGGCACATTTGGGCAGTCTTGATTCACAATTTTGAACAGAAATGCAATTATTCATTGGATCAGTCTAAAAATTTGCATAAACACTGCTTCCATCTAGTGGCCAAAATCTAAATTGTGCCTGGGCTGGAATAATACATTATGGCCTTCTCTTGCATTTGAAAGTTGATGGTACAAAAAATATTAAAAAACATATTATTTTTCTTTGTATTATCTTTTATCAGATCTAATTTATTACATTGTACTACATTCATTTCACATTTCCACAAACTTCAAGGTGTTTCCTTTCAAATTGTATCAAGAATATGCGTGTCCTTGCTTCAGGTCGAGAGATACAGGCAGTTAGATTTGGGTATGTCATTTTAGGCGAAAAATGAAAAAAAGGGTCTGATCCTTTTAAGTTATAAACCAATATGCCTGTGCGTAACCCTTGCCAGCGATCTTGTCCACAACACACCTTTTTACAATACATGTTTTCAATACTACATGTACAGGTAGCTACAGTTGAAGTCGGAAGTTTACATACACTTAGGTTGGAGTCATTAAAACTCGTTTTTCAATGACACAAGTAATTTTTCCAACAAATGTTTACAGACAGATTATTTCACTTATAATTCACTGCATCACAATTCCAGTGGGTCACACTAAGTTGACTGTGCATTTAAACGTCTCGGAAAATTCCATACAATTATGTCATAGCTTTAGAAGCTTCTGATAGGCTAATTGACATAATTTGAGTCAATTGGAGGTGTACCTGTGGATGAATTTCAAGGCCTACCTTCATACTCAGTACCTCTTTGCTTGACATCATGGGACATTTAAAAAAATCAGCCAAGACCTCAGAAAACAAATTGCAGACCTCCACAAGTCTGGTTCATCCTTGGGAGCAATTTCCAAACACCTTAAGGTACCACGTTCATCTGTACAAACAATAGTATGTAAGTATAAACACCATGGGACCACGCAACCGTCATGCCGCTCAGGAAGGAGATGAGTTCTGTCTCCTCGAGATGAACGTACTTTGGTAAGAATAGTGCAAATCAATCCCAGAATAACAGCAAAGAACATTGTTAAGACGCTGGAGGAAACACGTACAAAGTATCTATATCCACAGTAAAACGAGTCCTATATCGACATAACCTGAAAGGCAGCTCAGCAAGGAAGAAGCCACTGCTGCAAAACTACCATAAAAAAAGCCAGACTACGGTTTGGAACTGCACATGGGGACAAATATCGTACTTTTTGGAGAAATGTCCTCTGGTCTGATGAAACAAAAATATAACTTTTTGGCCATAATGGCCATTGCATTGTTTGGAGGAAAAAGGAGTAGGCTTGCAAGCCGAACAACACCATCCTAACCGTGACGCACGGGGGTGGCAGCATCATCTTGTTGGGATGCTTTGCTGCAGGATCAACTGGTGCACTTCACAAAATAGATGGCATCCTGAGGGAGGAAAATGATGTGGACATATTGAAGCAACATCTCAAGTTAAAGCTTGGTTGCAGCTGGGTCTTCCAAATTAACAATGACCCCAAGCATACTTCCAAAGTTGTGGCAAAATGGCTTAAGGACAACAAAGCCCTGACCTCAATCCTATAGAAAATTTGTGTGGAGAATTGAAAAAGAGTGTGAGAGCAAAGAGGCCTATAAACCTGACTCAGTTACACCAGCTCTGTCAGGAGGAATGTGCCAAAATTCACCTCAGCTTTTTGTGGGAAGCTTGTGGAAGGCTGACCGAAACGTTTGACCCAAGTTAAACAATTTAAAGGCAATACTACCAAATACTAATTGAGTGTATGTAAACTTACGTTACACTGGGAATGTGATGAAATAAATATAAGCTGAAATAAGTTGTTCTCTCTACTATTATTCTGACATTTCACATTCTTAAATTAAAGTGGTGATCCTATCTGACCTAAGACAGGGAATTTTAACTAGGATTAAATGTCAGGAATTGTGACAAAGTGAGTTTAAATGTATTTTACTAAGGTGTATGTAAACTTCAACGGCATCTGTGTTGCTCGTTTAGGACTTGCAAAGATACATCCTATTAGATAGAACTCATATCTGTTAAAAACTAGGATAGATAAAACAACTGCTTTCACATGAGCTAAAAAATATGCATTCTTATGCCTGCATCTCAAAACGCAACCTATGCCCTATATAGTGCAGTACTTTTGACCAGGACCCATGAATAGGGTGCCATATGGGACACAAACAGAGTAAAATCAGCATGAGTAGACAAAAGAGGGTGGTGAGGTTTCCAGACAGGCAGGCACAGTTGCCAGACAGTTTCAGCATGTCTTCTTGAAACAGTAGAAAACCTATAGAATATCACTAAGAAACTTGGCTTCCTTCAACTGAGTTCTGGGCTGATGGTGACATTTAAAAATCTCATTTTAGACCAGGCAAATTTTCACTGTGCATAGTTCAGCAAGGATTTCCATTGCTGTGCTTGGAAACTATTCATGTGAAGAATTCCAACTGTTAAAGCTGCACTCCAAAGTGTTTCCTAAGACAGCAATGGAAGTACTTCAACCATCACCGTCAAAATTCCACAATATTTCCCAAAATATTTTGGGATTTCAGAGAAAATACAACATTTTCTCTCAATCCTTTGAGTGCATCAATAGTAAATAATACTGTTTTGCAAACTGTGTTTATTTCCATACTTCTCCTCAACTCCTAAGGAGTGAAAGCTTTTAAAATTCAGACATCCTCTCCATTAGGATATCCTTCCTCCAACTCTGTCACCCCTGAAGGATGTCTGAGAACCCAAGAGCGTCCTCGGTCAGCTATGTATCCATCCTCCTCCCCTTCCAGCACTTCAACACCCCATTTTCCTTGTTTGAAGTGCTACTTTACCTTATCCTTCTTCCCCATATTCTATTCTTATCCATCTCTCACATCTTCTTCTGTGGTGCTCATGTTTGGTTTTTGTTGTGTTTGTCCTTCAAAAGAATAGCTAAAACTTTATTTTTTCAGCTGAATGTCAAGGGCCTCTTAGGCCACTTACAGATGTCTGTGTGCTCAATGGGGATGCCAATTTAACTGAACTCTCATGTAGAAAACATAACATGTTTGTTTATTTACTGTAGTCTATGCCAGCGTGTTCTCTTCTGCATTCAAGATGTCTGATGGGTAATATTTAATCTAAGTGATAGACCTACTTAATTTGTGAATGTAAGATTATACCTTCTACCTTTTTGAATATCCCTTAGCTACAGTACGGTCCCTCTCCCACCCCCTCCTCCGATCCATATCCATGCAACCCCACCCAATCCTCTCCCATGTGCCCATACGTCCTCTCCTCCACAGCCTCCCACACCTCTTAGCTCAGCACAATGAAGGATCACACAGGCCTG
Organism: Oncorhynchus mykiss; assembly: GCF_057628025.1. Lineage (NCBI taxonomy): Eukaryota > Metazoa > Chordata > Actinopteri > Salmoniformes > Salmonidae > Oncorhynchus > Oncorhynchus mykiss. The sequence continues at coordinate 49,968,083 of NC_143044.1, read as the reverse complement.
TCATTTTGACCACACCATAAAAGCTATCCTCTCCTCCACACTCCACCGGGTCCAGATGTACCAGCCCGCAAACAGAATGGTTACATCCCAAATGACAATCTATTCCCTGTATGGTGCACTATTGTTGACCAAAGTCCCTATGGGTCCTGCTCAAAAGTAGTGCAATATTGGGAATAGGGTGTAATTTGGGACGCAGGCGATACCTTTACTGTGACTTTCCACGAAAAAGAGTAAAAGGTTGGTTACTGCTGGAGAATACCAACCAACCCTGTACTCATGTATAATGGATTGGATCTCAGTTACTAGAAGCCTGCTGGTCTCCTGGGCTTTATGCCAAATGTCACCCTATTTCCTATATAGTGTACTACTTTTGATCAGGGCTCTAGTCAAATGTAGTGCACTATATAAGGAACAGGATGTGATTTGGGATGCAGCCTGGACTCTCAGGACAGAGCTAGCCCGAGCCAAAGGGCCATGATAATAAAACCTAAATAAATAATGGATGTGGGAACCAGAGTATGTGAGTGGAGTTGAGCGGTAGGAAATCCTGTGATGAGCAGTGTTTGCTCACTGCTCTGGCGCTCCACATCATTTCCAACCTTTCCTACCACTCTGATAAAAACCACTCCTCGCTCACAAAAAAAAACTGCACATACAAATTCGCTCCATTGTCACGTTCTGACCTTTATTTCCTTTGTTTTGTATTTATTTAGTATGGTCAGGGCGTGAGTTGGGTGGGCAGTCTATGTTTGTTTTTCTAGGTTTTGGGAATTTCTATGTTTCGGCCTAGTATGGTTCTCAATCAGAGGCAGGTGTCATAAGTTGTCTCTGATTGAGAATCATACTTAGGTAGCCTGGGTTTCACTGTGTGTTTGTGGGTGATTGTTCCTGTCTCTGTGTTTTGCACCAGATAGGGCTGTTTTTGGTTTTCCACGTTTATTGTTTTGTAGTGTTCATGTTTATAGTTTTTTATTAAACATGAATCAATATAACCACGCCTCTACTTCACCACAGGAAAACCCTTACATCCATTTAATTAAAATTGCAATTTAACCAACACTCATCTATTTTTGTGACAACCTGGACCTATCATTTGGTTTGTAAGTATTGAAACCAAACCATATGGTTTGAAAAAAAAGTGTTTCAATAAACAACAGGAAAAGGTGACTAAGAAGCACTCATCATTTCAAATAGGCTGCATGTAATATTAAACAGCGTATAAACACTGTAAATAGGTCAGGAGCCAGGCAGGAAGACAATGAATTAATTATTTAATCTGTATTATTTCAATTATTTCAAGGCTATAGCCTACAAATAAATATTTCCTAAGCATTTGCTAGTGCGACAAACTAGGCTGGCAGGGACATTACGCTCTCAGTATTTAAACAATGTTAAGTTGTATTAAATAATTATAGTCTATAAATTTTGCACAATGTAGGCTATGACTTACTTAAAATTAAATACAAATTAAATGAAAAATGTTTTATTAGGCTCAGCCAGAGTCTGTAGATTCAGGCCATTGCAATGGTGCCTGGAGAGCAGGCCAGCAGCGGAGAATACCCTCTCAGGGCTTTCAGAGCCACTGGGGATACTAATCACCCTTCAGGACACTCTTGCCAGGCTTGGCAGTATGTGTAGTTGTTTTTTTAATTTACCTGTATGTAAGCCTAAAGAATTTTAAAAAATTACCCAACGAGGAAAATAAAGTCAGTAAATTCAAGTAAATATACTGTAAATGAGAGATACTGTAAATGAGAGACTGCACATTAAATATACTGTAAATGAGAGATACTGTAATTGAGAGAAACTGTAAATTAAATATAACGTAAGGGAGAGATACTGTAAATTAAATATAATGTAAGGGAGAGATACTGTAAATGAGATACTGTAAATGTGAGACTGTAAATTAAGTATAATGTATTGGAGAGATACTGTAAATTAGAGAAACTGTAAATTAAATATACTGTAAATGTGAGATACTGTAAATGTGAGACTGTAAATTTGATATACTGTAAATGAGAGAGAGTGTAAATGAGAGATACTGTAAATTAAATATAATGTAAGGGAGAGACTGTAAATGAGATACTGTAAATGTGAGATACTGTAAATTAAGTATAATCTATTGGAGAGATACTGTAAATGCGATAAACTGTACATTTGATATACTGTAAATGAGAGATACTGTAAATGCAAGATACTGTAAATTAAATGTAAGAGAGAGATACTGTAAACAAGAGATACTGCAAATGAGAGATACTTTTAATCCACAAACATGTTATGATCTTGGAAAACACGCTTGCCATTTCACATTCCTGCAGTTTTCTTAATAACGTGTTTTAGTTTCTTTACAACGGGTTAATGTTTCCTAATAACAGCTTAACGTTTGAGTATCCATGGCAGAAGAAAGAATCCATTGAAAAATATTGAATCAATCAGATCGCTATCTATCAAGGTCATTATTGTAAAGATAATGTGTTTCTCAATAACTTACCTGATGAAATATAGGTAATCAATCAATAAACCAATGTTTAAGTCAAACAGTAAACCTGCTGCTCGATGCTCAAAATTATTCATTGAATAGTACTATTCATCTGGACTGTGTAGGTGTAGATATTACTCAATGACTGAGATGTATTTGTTTTTACTTGTCTCTTTGCCCACTTATGTCCACTGACTAAAGTAGCATGCTTTCATTGCATGGGAAAAACCTAGTCACTGGCCCACATCGAACATATGGACTCCAGGAAAAGATGTGTGCAAATTGCAGTCTATAAAAAGAAAACTAATAAAGCGAGGGCTTAGTGGATCAGGCTCCATTTTACAGAACATTACACCTCAAGACAGTGACAGAGAGAGGAAGAGAGGCGGTGCATTACACTTAGAGAAGGAGAGAAAGAGAGAGAGAGGGGGGGGGGGAGGAGAAGATAGAGAGAAGGGTGGGGAGGTAGTAGAAAGAGTGACAGATAAAGGAGGAGAGGAAGTGCATCACACCTAGAGAAAGAGGGGGAGAGAGACAGAGGAGGAGGAGGTGGAGAGGAATAGGGAGATAGGAGCGCCAGAGCAGGCGGGGAGGGGGCGAGGCGATGGATGAACCCACCTACCTCACTACAACACTCATCCTGTTTCAAATAGACTCCATTAAATACTCCAGCTTTATTCATCCTGTTTCAGATGGATTCCATTAAATACTCTAGCTTTATTCATTATGTTTCAGATGGACTTCATGTTTCAGTCCTTAGGAATCTTTGCAGTGTTTTTTTTATGTATTATTTCTTACATTGTTAGCCCAGAAAATCTTAAGTTCATTTTTTTTATTTAACCAGATAGCCGTTATAAGTTATGAGCTCCAGTGCTACACAGGCATTAAAATCCTTGTCTTGCTTAGGTGCTTTGGATTCATCAAGCAGTTTGTTATATACATAATGGTCAATTGCCCACAGAGAATGCCACAATAGCATGAAAGTTCACCCCAGCAGGTGAAGCCATTACAACCAGATTTACCCATCACTCCCAGGATCTGGCACCTCTACTGCTCTAACCACACCACTTTACCCAAAACAATGACATCATCACTCCTAGGATCTGGCACCACTACTACTGTAACCACACCCATTTACCCAAAATAATGGCATCATCACTCCCAGGGTCTGGCACCTCTACTGCTCTAACCACACCCCTTTACCCAAAACAATGACATCATCACTCCCAGGATCTGGCACCTCTACTGCTCTAACCACACCCCTTTACCCAAAACAATGACATCATCACTCCCAGGATCTGGCACCTCTACTGCTCTAACCACACCCCTTTACCCAAAACAATGACATCATCACTCCCAGGATCTGGCACCACTACTGCTATAACCATACCCCTTACCAAAAACAATGATGTCATAATTATTTAAAGGAGGAGATCAAGCTGATCCTAACTGTTATAGACCAACTTCTATTTGGCCCTGTTTATCAAAAGTAGTGGAAAAACTTGTCAATAATCAACTGACTGGCTTTCTTGATGTTTATAGTATTATCTCTGGTATGCTAACTATCTCTCTCAAAGAGTACAGTGTATAAAATCAGAACATCTCCTGTCTTAGCCACTGCCTGTCATCAACGGAGTACCCCAAGGCTCGATCCTAGGCCCCACAAACTTCTCAATTTACATCAACACCATAGCTCAGGCTGTAGGAAGCTCTCTCATTCATTTATATGCTGATGATACAGTCTTACCCTCCCCTGAATTTGTGTTAAACACTCTACAACAAAGATTTCTTAGTGTCCAACAACCTTTCTCTGCTCTTAACCTTGTACTGAACACCTCCCAAACAAAGGTCATGTGGTAAGAAGAATGCCCCTCTCCCCACCGGTGTGATTACTACCTCTGAGGGTTTAGAGTTTGAGGTAGTCACCTCATACAAGTACTTTGGAGTATGGCTAGACGGTACATTGTCCTTTTCTCAGCACATTTCAAAGCTGCAGGCTAAGGTTAAATCTAGACTTTGTTTCCTCTATCGTAATTGCTACTCTTTCACCCAGCGGACAATCTGACCCTGATTCAGATGATCATCCTACCCATGCTAGATTATGGAGACATAATTTATAGATCGGCAGGTAAGGGTGCTCTCGAGAGGCTAGATGTTCTTTATCCTTCGGTTATCATATTTGCCACCAATGCTCATTATAGGACATCACTGCAGTCTATACTCTTCTCTAAACTGATCATCTCTGTATACCCGTCACAAAATCCACTGGTTGATGCTTATTTATAAAATCATTTTAGACCCAATCTGAGATACCTACTGTAGCCCTAATCCTCCACATACACACCCATTCTGCCAGTCAAATTCTGTTAAAGGTCCCCAAACCACACACATCCCTGGGTCCCTTCTCTTTTCAGTTAGCGACTGTAACGAGCTGCAAAAAAAAACACTTAAACTGGACAGTTTTATCTCCGTCTCTTCATTCAAAGACTCAATCATGGACACTTACTGACAGTTGTGGCTGCTTCGTGTGATGTTTTGTTGTTTCTACCTTCTTGGCCCTGGTGCTATTTTCTGTGCCCAATAATGATTGTACCATGTTTTGTGCTGCTACCATGTTGTGCTGATGCCATGTTGTTCTGCTACCATGTTGTTGTCATGTTGTGTTGCTACCCATGCTTTGTTGTCATGTGTTGCTGCCATGCTATGTTGTTGTCTTAGGTCTCTCTTTATACAGTGTTGTGGTATCTCTCTTGTCTTGATGTGTGTTTTGTCCTATATTTTTATTACATTTTTAAAATCCTTTTGCCTGGTAGGCCGTCTTTGTAAATATGAATTTGTTCTTAACTGACTTGCCTAGTTAAATAAAGGTAAAACAAAAATCACTTCCAGGATCTGGCACCCCTACTGCCTTAACCATATAATTTCACCTTTACCAAAACAAAATTTCTCCTTTCCATCCTGTTTGTGCCAGTGCCTCTGGTGAACTTAGGGGTCAGAAAGGGGTCATGCTGACTCTCTAATAACATGAAGCATCCAAACACACTGAGATGAACTACAAACACACACACGGACACAACCCACACAAACCCCCCCACACATACACACACACACACACTAACACAGACACAGACACACACACAAAGGGAGATAGCCAAGTCTCCTGAAGGCTTTGGCCGTGGTGGACTGGGCCATTCAATCCTCTCCTCTGATAACAGTAATCAGAACAGACCACTGCCGCCAGTGAAAATAAACAATTAACCTTGGCAGTCAAGCACACGCTCACCGTCTACCCCATCTGTTCATTCAGAGTACATACTGAGAGCATTATGAAACTGTTACCAAACAGTACAGTTCACCCATCATTTTCTCTTATTCCTTTCTGACATTATTAGTATCAAAGGCCTAGTGCAGTCAAAAATTTGTTTTATATATATTTTCACACTATGAGGTTGGAATAATACTGTGAAATTCTGAAAATGATGACAATGCCCTTTTAGTGTAAGAGCTGTTTGAAAAGACTGCCCGAAATTTCTGCCTGTTCTGGTGGGATTGAGTTTTGACCTGCCTGGCGACATCACCAGATGGCAAATTAGTTCATAGACCACTAAGAAAGTTCCAAACCTCTCTGCCAAAAACAGCTAGTTTTCCATTTTCAGGCTGCATTGGACCTGGGCTAACACTCAATTTTTTTGGTCCATTCATCTATGGAAACATTGTAACCCAGCTTAATAATGTGTAGCTAGCTATGTGTCTGTGAAATTCAAATCACATTTTATTGGTTACACACATATTTAGCAGATATTACTGCAGGCGTAGAGAAATGCTTGTGAGTGAAATGCTTGTGAGTGAAATGCTTGTGCAATTGAGTGTGCTACCTCAAAATGTATTTTACTTCGGTGTATGGTAGAATCTTAACTTGAGATACTGACACATCTATAATTTTATAATTTTACAGTACACTGAATGATTCATGTTCAAGTTAATTAATTTCAAGTTAAGAATTGGATTCAGCCATAAGTTTCTTAGTCCCACATCTTACTCTCTGCAGGGCCTAAATTGGAGTATCATCCAACTCCTCGTGGAGTGAAAAGCAATGAAAGCAATTATGGGGAAATATTTATGAACATATGAACATTTTAATAAGTTATACACTGCTCAAAAAAATAAAGGGAACACTAAAATAACACATCCTAGATCTGAATGAATGAAATATTCTTATTAAATACTTTTTTCTTTACATAGTTGAATGTGCTGACAACAAAATCACACAAAAATTATCAATGGAAATCAAATGTATCAACCCATGGAGGTCTGGATTTGGAGTCACATTCAAAATTTAAGTGGAAAACCACACTACAGGCTGATCCAACTTTGATGTAATGTCCTTAAAACAAGTCAAAATGAGGCTCAGTAGGATGTGTGGCCTCCATGTGCCTGTATGACCTCCCTACAACGCCTGGGCATGCTCCTGATGAGGTGGTGGATGGTCTCCTGAGGGATCTCCTCCCTGACCTGGACTAAAGCATCCTCCAACTCCTGGACAGTCTGTGGTGCAACGTGGCGTTGGTGGATGGAGCGAGACATGATGTCCCAGATGTGCTCAATTGGATTCAGGTCTGGGGAAAGGGCGGGCCAGTCCATAGCATCAATGTCTTCCTCTTGCAGGAACTGCTGACACACTTCAGCCACATGAGGTCTAGCATTGTCTTGCATTAGGAGGAACCCAGGGCAAACCGCACCAGCATATGGTCTCACAAGGGGTCTGAGGATCTCATCTCAGTAGCTAATGGCAGTCAGGCTACCTCTGGCGAGCACATGGAGGGCTGTGCGGCCCCCCAAAGAAATGCCACCCCACACCATGACTGACCCACTGCCAAACCGGTCATGCTTGAGGATGTTGCAGGCAGCAGAACGTTCTCCACGGCGTCTCCATACTCTGTCATGTCTGTCACATGCTCAGTGTGAACCTGCTTTCATCTGTCACATGCTCAGTGTGAACCTGCTTTCATCTGTGAAGAGCACAGGGTGCCAGTGGCGAACTTGCCAATCTTGGTGTTCTCTGGCAAATGCCAAACGTCCTGCACGGTGTTGGGCTGCAAGTACAACTCACACCTGTGGACGTCGGAACCTCAGACCTACCTCGTGGAGTCTGTTTCTGACCGTTTGAGCAGACACATGCACATTTGTGGCCTGCTGGAGGTCATTTTGCAGGGCTCTGGCAGTGCTCCTCCTGCTCCTCCTTGCACAAAGGCGGAGGTAGCGGTCCTGCTGCTGGGTTGTTGCCCTCCTACGGCCTCCTCTACGTCTCCTGATGTACTGGTCTGTCTCATGGTAGCGTCTCCATGCTCTGGACAATACGCTGACAGACACAGCAAACCTTCTTGCCACAGCTCACATTGATGTGCCATCCTGGATGAGCTGCACTACCTGAGCCACTTGTGTGGGTTGTAGACTCCGTCTCATGCTACCACTAGAGTGAAAGCACCGCCTGCATTCAAAAGTGACCAAAACATCATAGGAACTTAGAAGCATAGGAACTGAGAAGTGGTCTGTGGTCACCACCTGCAGAACCACTCCTTTATTGGGGGTGTCTTGCTAATTGCCTATAATTTCCACCTGTTGTCTATACCATTTGCACAACAGCATGTGACATTTATTGTCAATCAGTGTTGCTTCCTAAGTGGACAGTTTGATTTCACAGAAGTGTGATTGACTTGGAGTTACATTGTGTTGTTTGTGTTCCCTTTATTTTTTTGAGCAGTGTATATCAGGCTCCCCAATCATTGAATCAATGCTCATTGGGTGTGTAGCCTTGTCTCATAGACTAGACGTAACATAGTGAAGTAATTCCGGGACACTCAAATTAGTAGATATGTTATGTTTTGTATGATTACATAAGACAGATGGTTACTTAAGGCAAAAAACTAAAGTAGGTTTGCTGGGGTGGATTGATGTACAGTGAGGGGGAAAAGTATTTGATCCCCTGCTGATTTTGTACGTTTGCCCACTGACAAAGAAATGATCAGTCTATGCAAATAATTTTATAACATTTTTGACATGTTAAAATAAACCTACCATTAAAATTATAGACTGATCATTTATTTGTCAGTGGGCAAACGTACAAAATCAGCAGGGGATCAAATACTTTTTTCCCTCACTGTATAACGCAAATGTCTAGCAACCCAAAGGTTGTGAGTTTTAATCTCATCATGGACAACTTTGGCATTTTAGCTAATTAGCAACTTTTCAACTACTTACTACTTTTTAACAAATTTTCAACTACATAGAATGCTATCCAACTCTTCCCCTAACCCTAACATTAACACTTTTAGCTAACCCTTCCCCTAACCCTAACCTTAAATCTTTTACCTAACCCTTCCCCTAACCCTAACCATAACGCTTTTAGATAACCCTTCTCCTAACCCTAACCTTAACCCTGACACTTAAACTTAACCTTAACCCCTAGTCTAGCTAATGTTAGCCAGTTAAGAACAATTTCTAACATATCATACATTTTGCAAATTCGTAACATATTGTATATGGACATTTAGTCATATAATATGAATTGTAATTCGTCACATATCAAACGAAATGGGTGATGGACATCCAGAAATTAATACATAACATATCAAACTAAATGAAGCATCTCAGATTTACATTCAGAATAATACGAAATGCTCTGAGACCAGGTTGGCGTGTGTTGTGTTGGATTATTTCAGCCAGAGCATGTGATAAATGGTAATACAACATGCTTAACAAAATTATTTGTTAATGTGCCCTAATAAACTGAGTCTCACCTCGTGCTCTCTGCTCCCCATTGCATTGCAGTCAAGAGGCATCATTTAAATCCTATTTGGTTCATACATGACCTTAATCACACGTAACAAATCAGCATGCATGGCACTGTAGAAACCCAAGAGCCCCATGCTTTTGTTCACTAGCAGATTGTCAGTCGCTATGCCCCCACACACACTTAAGTTGTACAACTGATGTAGTACTAATATGGTCTGTGCAGTGATGACATAGGCCCTGTACATGTTCAATTAGGACAACAGATTTACAACGCACTTGACACTGAGCTAGTGTGCACAGAAATTGGTTATGTAAAACATTTTTGTGTAGACAAACTCTGTCGTATCACAAAAATATATGTTGTTATCTATAGTCATTGTGTCAAATGCGTTTTAAATCAGTTGTCCTAATTGAGTGTATACAGGGCCTATGTCATCACGTCACAGACCATATTAGTAGCGGTGAATTACAACAGAGGATGCTCATAAATGGCAACACTATATGCCTAAGGAAATGAAAGTATAGTTTGATTCTTTCACAATCCTCTTGGAAAACAAGAGCAACATGATCAAGTATTTCTCATTGTTAGGAACCACAGAGTTAAAGATGACTGCAAATTATTTCAAGCATCATTATATTTTTACATTCTGTCCTATGTTATGCCACATTTTGTTAGAGCAATTGAATATGTACATTTAGTCACATTTGTATTATCCCCCAAAGGAATCAAGTGATGTGTTAGCATTGGGCCCAGACAACAGAAGCCCAGGGGGGGAGTGAGGCAGATCCAATACAAATGTGACTCGGATCCTGAAAACTTAATGTTTGCTTGAACATTGGCTTCGTCCCAAATGGCACCCTATTCCCTTTATAGTACACTACTTTTGACCTGGGCCCATAGGGTAGTGAACTAAATAGGGGACAGGGTGCAATTTGGCTTTGTGGGTTACTCTGTGGCTAAATGGCTGCTTTCACATTGGCTCTGTCTGTCAGTTACTTACACTCATGGGAGGTGCACACAAAGTTCTTTAGACAGAGTCCTGGCTCATACAACTAACATAGTGTGTACGAGAGAATGATAGGTCAGAGGTTAAGAGAGGTGAAGTGATATTAACACGGTGGCTCTTAGGGGCAAAGTAACTTTTCAAATAGCACTACATTTCAAAAACCACTCTGGCTATTAGGGCCACCATCATTAAATATAGATGTGACCGCCTAGTGTAACCGAACAGGGTTCCAACCAGGATCTGTTTCAAGGACAGCTTTTTTCCATCTACGTAACATTGCAAAAATCAGAAACTTTCTGTCCAAAAGTGATGCAGAAAAATATATCCATGCTTTTGTCACTTCTAGGTTAGACTGCTGCAATGCTCTACTTTCCGGATACCTGGATAAAGCACTAAATAAACTTCAGTTAGTGCTAAATACAGCTGCTAGAATCCTGACTAGAACCTAAAATTTTTATCATATTACTCCAGTGCTAGCCTCCCTACACTGGCTTCCTGTTAAGGCAAGGGCTGATTTCAAGGTTTTACTGCTAACCTACAAAGCATTACATGGGCTTGCTCCTACCCATCTCTCTGATTTGGTCCTGCCGTACATACCTACACATACGCTACGGTCACAAGACGCAGGCCTCCTTATTGTCCCTAGAATTTCTAAGCAAACAGCTGGAGGCAGGGCTTTCTCCTATAGAGCTCCATTTTTATGGAATGGTCTGCCTACCCATGTGAGAGACGCAAACTCGGTCTCAACCTTTAAGTCTTCACTGAAGACTCATCTCTTCAGTGGGTCATATGATTGAGTGTAGTCTGGCCCAGGAGTGTGAAGGTGAACGGAAAGGCTCTGGAGCAACGAACCGCCCTTGCTGCCTCTGCCTGGTAGGTTCCCCTCTCTCTACCGGGATTCTCTGCCTCTAACCCTATTGCAGGGGCTGAGTCACTGGCTTACTAGGGCTCTTTCATACCGTCCCTAGGAGGGGTGCGTCACTTGAGTGGGTTGAGTCACTGATGTGATCTTCCTGTCTGAGTTGACACCCCCCCCCTTGGGTTGTGCCGTGGCGGAGATCTTTGTGGGCTATACTCAGCCTTGTCTCAGGATGGTAAGTTGGTGGTTGAAGATGGTGCTTTGGCAAATTGGGTGGGGTTATATCCTTCCTGTTTGGCCCTGTCCGGGGGTGTCATTGGATGGGGCCACAGTGTCTCCTGAACCCTCCTGTCTCAGCCTCCAGTATTTATGCTGCAGTAGTTTATGTGTCGGGGGGCTAGGGTCAGTTTGTTATATCTGGAGTACTTCTCCTGTCCTATCCGGTGTCCTGTGTGAATTTAAGTATGCTCTCTCTAATTCTCTCTCTCTCTTTCTTTCTCTCTCTTGGAGGACCTGAGCCCTAGGACCATGCCTCAGGACTACCTGACATGATGTCTCCTTGCTGTCCCCAGTCCACCTGGCCGTGCTGCTGCTCCAGTTTCAACTGTTCTGCCTGTGATTATTATTATTTGACCATGCTGGTCATTTATGAACATTTGAACATCTTGGCCATGTTCTGTTATAATCTCTACCCGGCACAGCCAGAAGAGGCCACCCCACATAGCCTGGTTCCTCTCTAGGTTTCTTCCTAGGTTTTGGCCTTTCTAGGGAGTTTTTCCTAGCCACCGTGCTTCTACACCTGCATTGCTTGCTGTTTGGGGTTTTAGGCTGGGTTTCTGTATAGAACTTTGAGATATCAGCTGATGTACGAAGGGTTATATAAATACATTTGATTTGATCTCCTGTGGCGAAAGATTGTGTTAGCCTGCTGAGCTAAAGCCTAGACATTAGATCAGCAGGCTTCAAGTCTTCAGCTGAACCACCTCCTTTATACAGACAATGAGCTACCTGTAGAGACAGACATGCACATTATGTTTCTGTTACTTTTCTAATTATATCTCACAGCTTGTTGTTTTGCTCCATTCCAATGAAGACTAAAGAAAATGCACAATGAAAACATCCTTTTTGCATTCTTTACACTGTACTGTACATCTTGTAATGCTACGACAGCATGCGTTGCTAGCTAAACAATGGGTCACAAGATTAGTGATCCATGTGGTATCTTTACATTGTACACCTTGTTAATGCTTAAGCAACCGTAAAGTAGTTGACCAAGAAGGGTGCTACAATATGTAGGGAATAGGGTCCCGGTGACAGTCAGTGCAGGTTGTTGCTGTATATGGTATAGTCCCAAATGGTACCCTATTCCCTACATATGTAGTGCACTACTTTTGACCAGAGCCCAGTCGGACGCAACCATTGTCTCCAGAACGGCGCTGTGACAGTTTGCGTACAGGTTGCTGTATAGCTCCATGTGGTATTGTCTACCTCATAGCCCAGCAGTAGGAAACTCTGTTTACAAAGAAGGCTGAAGGGACAGAGAGGAAATCTTCTTTTTAATGGCTGCCAGAGTAATTAGTTCCTTATTGAATTATGCAGAAGTGTCAGGGACTTTTAATCTGCAGGAAGTCTGCTTGGACTCATTGGCAGCAGGCAGGTAGTGAGAGGTAGCTACAGTGAGAGGGATGCTGCACTAGGCCGTCCAATTATCAGAACTGCTCAGTAGGGCCTGGCATGGTAACCAGTTGGGTAAATGTGACAGGAGTGGAGTTTGAACCCACGTCACAAGTCTGTATTAGCCTAGTCTTGTGTTGCCATACCTCCAAAATTACATCTCCCTTGGAGTTCTGGATCATTTTGTGTTGCAAAAGGTACGGCTATGTGTGGAGAGAGGTATGTGGGGTGGGATGTGTGTTTATATTGCCATGTGTGTGAGTTTTAAGTTTTAATGTCATGTGCCCAAGTACAGTGAAACTTTTTGAGGATTTGAGGGCCCATGCCAACCCTTTTCAACCACAGGAGGGGAAGAGATGCTGTCGTGCCTTCTTCACGACTTTGTGTGTGTGTGTGATTTAGGCACCGTGATTTGGACACCAATAAACTTTATTCGACACTCAACTGTGTGTGCTCGCCCCTCTGTTTCCTGTAGTCCATGATCTTACTCACGTTAAGGGAGAAGTTGTTGTCCTGACACCACACAGCCAGGTCACTGACCTCCTCTCTGTAGGCTGTCTCATCATCGCCGGTGATCAGGCCTACCAACGTTGTGTCGGGTGTTGCAGCACCCTCAGCACCCCTCCTTCCAGCAGCTATGGTGTTAGAGTCATGTAATGGTGTTGGAGTCATGCTATGGTGTTAGAGTCATGTAATGGTGTTGGAGTCATGCTATGGTATCGGAGTCATGCTATGGTGTTGGAGTCATGCTATGGAATCGGAGTCATGCTATGGTGTTGGAGTCATGCAACGGTGTTGGAATCATGCTATGGGGTTGGAGTCATGCTATGGGGTTGGAGTCATGCAATGGTGTTGGAGTCATGCAATGGTGTTGGAGTCATGCAATGGTGTTGGAGTCATGCCATGGTGTTGAAGTCATGCTATGGTATCGAAGTCATGCAATGGTGTTGGAGTCATGCAACGGGGTTGGAGTCATGCTATGGTGTTGGAAAAATGCAATGGTGTTGGATTAATGCTATGCCATTGAAGTCATGCTATGGTGTTGGAGTCATTCTGTGGTGCTGGAATCATGCTATGGTGTCAGAGTCATTCTATGGTGTCGGAGTTATGCTATGGTGTTGGAATCATGCTATGGTGTTGTAGTCATTCTGTGGTGTTGGATTCATGCTATGGTGTTAGAATCATGCTATGGTGTTGAAATCAGACTACGGTGTTGGAGTCATGCTATGGTGTTGGAGTCATGCTATGGTGTTGGAGTCATGCAATGGTGTTGGATTCATGCTAGGGTGTTAGAGGTATGCAATGGTGTTGGAATCATGCTATGGTGTTGGAATCATGCCATGATGCTGGAGTCATGTAATGGTGTTGGAATCATGCTATGGTGTTGGAGTCATTCTGTGGTGTTGGATTCATGCTATGGTGTTAGAATCATGCTATGGTGTTGAAATCAGACTACGGTGTTGGAGTCATGCTATGGTGTTGGAGTCATGCAATGGTGTTGGATTCATGCTAGGGTGTTAGAGGTATGCAATGGTGTTGGAATCATGCTATGGTGTTGGAATCATGCCATGGTGCTGGAGTCATGCAATGGTGTTGGAATCATGCTATGGTGTTGGAATCATGCCATGGTGCTGGAGTCATGCAATGGTGTTGGAGTTATGCTATGGTGCTGGAAACATACTATGGCGTTGAAGTCATGCTATGGTGTTAGAATCATGCTATGGTATTGGAGTCATCCTGTGGTGTTGGATTCATGCTATGGTGTTAGAATCATGCTATGGTCTTGAAATCAGACTGGTGTTAGAGTCATGCAATGGTGTTGGAGTCATGCTATGGTGTTGGAATCATGCTATGGTGTTGGAGACATTCTATGGTGTTGGAATCATGCTATGGTGTTAGAATCATGCTAAGGTGTTGAAATCATGCATTGGTATTGGAATCATTCTATGGTGTTGGAGTCATGCAATGGTGTTGGAATCATGCTGTGGTGCTGGAGACATGCTATGGTGTTGGAGTCCATGCTATGGTGTTGGATTAATGCGTGGCCACGCAGTTGTGGGTGAACAGAAGCGATTAAGCACACTCCCTTGTGGGGCCCCAGTGTTGAGGATCAGTGTGGCGGAGGTGACATTGCCTACCGTCACCGCCTGGGATTGGCCCGTTAGGAAGTCCAGGAGCCATTTGAGGAGGTGTTAAGGTTCAGGGTAATAAACTTGGGGATGAGCTTGGAGGGGACAATGGTGTTTAATGCTGAGTTGTGGTCAGTGGGTAGCATTCTCACATAGGCATTCCTCTTATCTAGGTGCCTGAGAGCAGTGTGGAGTGCAATTGAGATTGTGTCGACTTTGGATCTGTTGGGGCGGTATGCAAATTTAGTGTGTCTAGGGTGTCTGGGATGATGGAGTTGACGCATGCAATAACCAGCCTTTCAAATCACTTCATGATTACAGATGTGAGTGCTACAGGGCGGTAGTCATTGTGGAACTAAGCCTTAGAATTCTTGGGAACAGGAATGATGTTGGATAGTTTAGGACATAGGGGGATTACAAAGAGAGGTTGAAAATTACTGTGAATATGCCTGCCAGCTGTTCTGCGCATGCTCTGAGAATGCACCCTTACACAAGGCAAGGTGTTTTTTTTGTCGAGGCATGCATAAAATGCATTGAGTATGTCTGGTAGATAGCAGAGCCTGTGAGCAGAGCTGAGCTGTTGGAAATCCCGGAATCCTGCTCATCCACTCCAGTGCTCCATGACCTTCAAACCACTCCGTGCTCACAAGAAGAAAAAAAAACAGCCACACCAAATTCGCTCCATTCAGTAAAATCCCAATTGTATTTAAACTACACCCATCTATTTTTGTGACTACCTGGACCTACCACTGGTTTTGAAGTATTGAAACCAAACCATATGGACTTGCATGAAAATAATTTGAATAAACATGAAAAGGTGAACTTAAGAAGCGCACATCATTTCAAATAGGCTACATGTGATATTAAACAGCATATAAACACTCTAAATAGGTCAGGAGCCAGACAGGGAGGATAAGAAGGCTCCCCCTATCGATTCCCCTGACTCCACTATCCTGTCCGCTCAGTGAATTGAGCAATGTGGGGTGTCATATCAGAAAGCAATGTTTCAGAAAAGCATAGAATATTGCAGTTACGATAGTCCTGTTGTAACAAATCTGCGATCCGAGTTTGTCCATCTTCTTATCAATAGAATGTAAGGAAGAGGTGGACAGTTTTCCCTTCTCCTTAAAATCTTGCCAGGACTCCCCTTTCCTTGCCTCTGTAACACCAGTGTTTACTCTTAGATACCTTGACATTTGGGTCGATTACAGAAAGAGCCCAGAGCAGATGAGTCGAAGTTGAAGTTGAAGCAGGAATTGAGGTAAGTAACTGCCAATCTGATGTTAAACTGTAATCTTTGGTCACAAGAAATGATAGTGGATACATTTAGTAAAAATAAAGTTAAAATAAATGCCAAAATAATCTCAAAATAGCAAATTTAGGTAGGAGCTCACAAAACGGAGAACACCATCACGTTTGTGAGAATCTCCCCTTTCCACAGTGGGGTCACATTAGTTTGTATCCCAAACAGTGTGTATGCTACGAACAGAAGTTTGCACATTGACGGTACTGACTTCAGACCAGTCTCCTGACACTTGTGAGACCAATGTCTCATGGTCTGCCAAACCATTCTAAGTCTGCCACCTTTCACTGCAGCGGAAGTACCACATCGGTGGATGTGGTGGATTGAGACGCATCCAATGCTAAAAACAGACATCTCTAGCTTTAACTGACGGATTATGATGGTGATTTATTTCATTGTGTTACTTAGATTGACGCACCGGTGCCTCAATTGACTCTAGGACATTATACAGGACATTATACATTAACACAATGGAACCAGTATTACTTAGTCCTTTATTATTTAGCCTTTTATTATAACAGCATATTTTCTTGTTTTTATTCCATTTCCTTTTTTTTCGGGATTGGTCACTCGTACCAGTACCAGTTCCTGTATTGGCCATCACAGCTATAGCTTCCAAGGCTACAAGGAAAACATAATGAAGCACCTGTGCATACACCATTGTGTTGAGGTGATGAACACTGGACATGCAGCAATGTGTTGAGGTGGTTATAAAAGTTGTGATAGGGACAACATCGAACTGGCAGAGAAAAAGGTGTCCTATGAGCTTGTAGAGACATTTTCATGGTTGGGGGGGCTTTCATTCCCAAGGACTGTAATTTACTGTAATATAATTGAAGACTGTTCTTTGTTGTCGAACAAGGTTTTTTAGCTTTTCCTTGTAAAACAGGATTTGGGACATGTACCACTCAGAGACACCCGAGCACAAAATACTGCACATCCTCACAGTCTTGAAAGATGACTAATCTAACCTCAGAGTTGTGATGGCTACTTCAGTACTGGGAATAGCAGAAGACTTTTAGGGTGTTCAACACGTAGAGCAGGTATTCCCAAACTGGGGTAAGGGTACGCTCAACGCTGTCAGGGGTACGCCAAATTAAAAATATTTTAAAATGTATTTTATTTGACTTTTTTTTACTTCACATTTTCAGACAGTCCATTGATATTTTCCAATGGGGCCATACATTTGGGTCCGTTTTTTTTTCTAGCCTGAGTAGCCTCGTTTCACAACCAAAAATAAAATTAAAACAACTAGTGTTCAGCCAAATAACAACACAGTGTCAAATGCAGGTAGCCTAGTCAAATAATTAACATCCAATCACATTAACCGTTACTCTCTCACAGGAATTCCATTAATGGTCCGTATGTAGCCAAAATTAGCTGCTGCTCATTCCGTTTGCTCGATAAATTGATGAATTGTTAAAAAGAAGTAAGGCCCGCGTCCTGCAGTACTACACCTGCACCTGTCTACGACAAGTTGTTCTGCTTCCAGGAGCATATCCAATGCTAGGGAGTTTTTGGAGTGAGAATTAGTAAAACACGTATAAAAGCAACAGATAACATTGATAAGAAGGGGCTAGAAGCATCTTATATGGTGAGCTACTGCGTGGCTAGGACAGGCAAGCCCCATACTATTGTGGGGAATTTGACAAAGACGGGCTCTCCAATAGTAGAACCAAAACATTGAAAGACGGTTTTCTCAAATGTGAGTTTATCACCTTTCAAAGCAGAATGACTTTACCATTGTTTATTCAAATGCAGTATATGATAAACCATTTTGTAGCTCTGAGTCTCTACTTTTATCCAATGTAAAAAAAAAAAGAAATTCAAATGTTGCCACATAAGACCAAATCCAGGTGGTGAGTCACATATGGTGAGCTACCGAGTGGCTAGGACAAGTAAGCCCCATACTATTGTGGAGGACTTAATTCTTCCTGCAGCCACGGATATGGCTGGGACAATGCTGGGGGAAAAGGGCCCAAAAAAACGATACAGACAATGCCTACATCAAAAAACACAATTTCACGATGCATCAGTGACATGGCAGGAGATGTTTTGAAACAATTACTGCTTTGCATTCAAGCCAGTGAATTCTAAGCATTACAGCTGGATGAGTCAACAGATGTGGCTGGCTGGGCACATCTCCTGGTATACAGTATGTCTGTTACCATTACGGGGGTCAATTAAGAAATACATCCTCTCCTGAAAACCACTGGGAAATGCACTGTCCATTTGCAATATGTTTCAATGGGAATTTAGCATCACAAATTTGACATGCTCAAAAATACTGCAGAAATGCGAAAATGACTGGCCCACTGAACTCGGGATGACCGAGCAGTGATGGTGGTTCATCTCCATCGCTCGTTGTGTGGATTTCATCATGTCCATTTGGTGATGGTTTTTCACTATTTAACGAGAGGTATATCTATAATTCCATGTGTATAACTTGTATTATCATCTACATTTATGATGAGTATTTATGTTGAATGATGTGGCTATGCAAAATCACTTGATGTTTTTGGAACTAGTGAATCTAACGCGCCAATGTAAACTCTGATTTTTTTTTATATTAATATGAACTTTATCAAACAAACATGCATGTATTGTGTAACATGAAGTCCTATGAGTGTCATCTGATGAAGATAAATCAAGGTGTGTGATTCATTTTATCTTTATTTCTGTTTTTTATGCTATATTTTGCTGGAAAATGGCTGTGCTTATTGTGGTTTGGTGGAGACCTAACATAATCGTTTGTAGTGCTTTCGCTGAAAAGCCTATTTGAAATCGGACACTTTGGTGGTATTAACAACGAGCAAAGCTTTAAAATCATATATGACACATGTATGTTTTAGGAATTGTAATTATGAGATTTCTGTGGTTTGAATTTGGCACCCTCTATTTTCACTGGTAGTTGTCATATCGATCCTGGTATTGGGATTGAAGCCATAACAGGATAATGCAGACAGAGAAGAGCTCCAACTTCTAAAGCATGGCCTCAATTTTGTCCCTCACATTGAATATCGTTGCAGAGAGTCTCTGTAATCGTAGATTAAGATCACTCTGCGAAAAAAAACATCATCCAGATAGGCCAGTCGTGTGAGAGACTTGTCATCATGCAAGCAGTCAGACAAGTGAAAATGATGGTCATTAAAGAACTTTATGCTCGTCTCTCATTTAAAGAAAATGGTTAATACTTTGTCACTTGATAACCAGTGCACTTCTGTATGTTGTAAAAACATTGCATGGTCGCTGCCCATATCATTGCAATGTGCAGAAAACACACAAGAGTTCAGGGGCCTTGCTTTAAAAAAGTTTACAATTTTCAGTGTAGTGTCCAAAATGCCTTTCAAGGTGTCAGGCATTCCCTACATAAGGGACGCAAATTGCATTTGCTGTATGATTAATGAGAATCTCCATATTGCAAATGTACGGCCCCGTACTAGACGTCCACAAATGTTTTTAAAATTCGCCAATGGACTCGGGCAGTGCCCCAGGGCCAGATCTGCCGGGAAGTTATCAAATAAAGTCTCTCGGACATTTGCTTTCCGTTTTATAAAAATGTCAGATTTTGGTCATTTTCCCGCTGTCTCAGTAAATTCCACCAGATGGCAAATGGCTTCCTATTGCAAATGTACAAAACATCACCAATAATGACGTGGCCATTTCTCCTAAACGGAAAGACTTCGAAGACGAAACTTGGTGAGCATACGTTTGGCCTAATGGGCTGTTAGCACAGAAACAAGACGGCATCGAGGCCTCAACGCTTTTTAAGTTAACACTTTTTTGATTACTACATGATTCCATTTTTGTAATTTTTGTTGTCTTCACTTTTATTCTACAATGTAGAAAATAGTAAAACATTAAGACCCTGGAATGAGTAGGTGTGTCAATATTTTTGACTGGTGCTGTACATATTTAGCTATCTAGCAAAACAATGAACCATAATCCCAATTTATAATGTTACTACCCTGCATGAATCTGCAGGTAGAAAACCAACCAGGTTCAATGTTAATTGAAATGCATTCCAGGTGACTATCTCAGGAAACTGCCAAGAGCGTGCAAAGCTGTCATCAAGGCAAAGGGTGGCTACTTTGAAGAATCTCAAATATAAAATATATTATGATTTGTTTAACACTATTTTGGTTACTACGTGATTCCACATGTGTTATTTCATAGTTTTCATGTCTTCACTATTATTCTACAATGTAGAAAACAATTTAAAATAAAGAAAAACCCTGGAATGAGTAAATGTGTTCAAACTTTTGACTGGTACTCTATTTGTTCCAGAGCAGAGAGTGTTCCAGAGTAGAGTCCCACAGTAGCAATTGTAATTGAATACTGTCAGTGTCTGCTGTGGCAGGTGGGAAGGTGCAAGTTACCTGAAAAATATTTCATCTCTCAATGTTCAGATCTCTCAATGTTCATCTCAAAGTGCACCAAATTCATGCATTTGGCTGCTGAAATGTATTTTTTGGGGAAGGGGAGAATGCCCCCAGACCCTTACTGGCTTTGGACTAAGCCCTGAATGTCTTAAAATCCTCTACATCAGTGGATCCCAAACTTTTTTAGTCCCGTACCCCTTCAAACATTCAGCCTCCAGCTGCGTACCTCTTCTATTACCAGGGTCAGCGCATTCTCAAATGTTGTTTTATGCCATCATTGTAAGCCTGCACTATACATTTATTAAACATAAGAATGCGTGTGGGTTTTGGCACAACAGGGCTTGTGGGAAGTGACAAAGAGCTCTTATAGGACCAGGGCACAAATAATAGTATAATACTAGTCAACGGTTTTGCTCTATATTTAACCATGTTACATATAAAATCATATTTGTTCATCAAAAATTGTGAATAACTCACCACAGGTTAATGAGAAGGGTGTGCTTGAAAGGATGCACATAACTCTGTAATGTTGGGTGGTATTGGAGAGTCTCAATCTTAAATCATTTTCCACACACAGTCTGGGCCTGTATTTAGTTTTCATGCTAGTGAGGACTGAGAATCCACTCTCACATAGGTACATGGTGGCAAAGGGCATCAGTGTCTTAACAGCGCGATTTGCCAAGGAAGGATACTCTGATCGCAGCCCAGTCCATAAATCTGGCAGTGGCTTCTGATTCAATTCAATTTTCACATAACCTCCTGTTGCAATTTCGATGAGGCTCTCTTGTTCAGATATCGGTAAATGGACTGGAGGCAGGGCATGAAAAGGATAACGAATCCAGTTGTTTTTGTCATCCGTTTCGGGTAAGTTCCTGTGTAATTGAACACCCAACACACTCAGGTGCTTCGCTATATCACATTTGATGTTGTCCCTAAGCTTGAGTTAATTTGTACACAATAAATCATGACGGAAAGACTTGCCTGTTGTCCCTGTTAAAACTTTTTATGGCTGCAGGGGCAGTATTGAGTAGCTTGGATGAAAGGTGCCCATATCAAACGGCCTGCTCCTCAGTCATAGTTGCTAATATTTGCATAGCATTATTAGTATTTGATAGAAAACTATCTGAAGTTTCTAAAACTGTTTGAATGATGTCTGTGAGTATAACAGAACTTATATTGGCAGGCATAATCCTGAGTTGAAATCAAAACAGGAAGTCAGAAATCTGAGCTTGTATGTATTCACCAGAGTCCCCAATGAAATCCCCTTGAGATATGAATGATGTGCGCCTAGGGGTTCCACTAGATGTCATCCATCAATAGAAATTATAATGAGGCTTCTATGTTGTTGTGGGAGTGAATGAGAGCAGAATATATCAGATGTCCATCAAGCAGCCATTTTGTGATCGCACTTTTTCCTCATGGTAGTCACTTGCGTTCCATTGCTCACGTAGACAAGAAGGAATACTCCGGTTGGAACTTTATTGAAGCTATATGTTAAAAACATCTTAATGATTGATTCTATACTTAGTTTGAAATGTTTCTTCGAACCGTAATATCACTTTTTGAAGTTTTTGTCCTTTATAACGCTGACCAGAATTTGCGTTTTGATATGTATACCAAACGAGCTAACAAAAGAAGGTATTTGGACATAAATATTTATCATGTAATTTCTTGTTTATGTTGACGCCATCTTTGCGGCTGTGGTGTTTTTACTTTTGAGCGCCGTCTCAGATTATTGCATGCGTTTCATTTTCCGTAAAGTTTTTTTGAAATCTGACACAGCGGTTGCATTAAACAAGTCAAAATATATTTTATATTTGCTGTACATATATATTTATTGTATACTTTTTTTACATTTCATTTAGATATGAGTTTCGATAACCACACATCACTTGCACTATGCAGTATTGAAAACAAAATGTTTTACTGAAAATCTCTAGGATTACTAATTTTAAAGGGTTGAATATGTTGTCATACAACTTCAGTCCAGAGAGGGGCACTGGGTAACTTTCAGAATATATGTGCTTCAGTCAGAAAAACGCTATTTCATCTCTTTAGTCTCAGCTAGCTAGCTAGCCATTAGCTACCGAAGCGGCTAGCCAGCCAAGCTAGCTACAGAAACGAAACCCTTCAAATACACTCGCTGGAAATAAACACTGGGTCAGATGGTTTAGACCCTTTCTTCTTTAACTTCTTCGATATAGGGGGCGCTCTTTTAATTTTTGGATGAAAAACGTTCCCGTTTTAAACAAGATATTTTGTCACGAAAAGATGCTCGAATATGCATATAATTGACAGCTTTGGAAAGAAAACACCCTGACGTTTCCAAAATGATATTGTCTGTGAGTGCCACAGAACTGATGTTACAGGCAAAACTGAGATAAAAATCCAATCAGGAAGTGCCACATTTTTTGAAACTGCCTCATTCCAATGACTCCTTATATGGCTGTGGAGGAGCTAGGAGTCAGCTTACGTTTTCCACGTTCTCCCCAAGGTGTCTGCAGCATTGTGACGTATTTGTAGGCATATCATTGGAAGATTGACCATAAGAGACCACATCTACCAGGTGGTCGCTTGGTGTCCTCCGTCGCAATTATTGCGTAATCTCCAGCTGCAGTATTTTTCCGTTTGCCTTTGATGAGAAACCGACTGCCAGGAATGATTTTTCATCGAATAGAATTGTGAAAACACCTTGAGGATTGATTCTAAACAACGTTTGCCATGTTTCTGTCGATATTAAGGAGCTAATTTGGAAAAGAGTTTGGCGTTGTGTTGACTGCATTTTCGTTTTTTTTCTTAGCCAAATGTGAACATTTCTCTTACATTTCTCTTACACAAATAATCTTTTTGGAAAAAATGAACATTTGCTATCTAACTGAGAGTCTCGTCATTGAAAACATCCGAAGTTCTTCAAAGGTAAATGATTTTATTTGAATGCTTTTCTTGTTTTTGTGAAACTGTTGCCTGCTGAATGGTAGGCTTAATGCTATGCTAGGCTATCAATACTCTTACACAAATGCTTGTGTAGCTTTGGTTAAAGCATATTTTTAAAATCTGAGATGACAGTGTTGTTAACAAAAGGCTAAGCTTGTGTTTCAATATATTTATTTCATTTCATTCGCGATTTTCATGAATAGGAAACGTTGCGTTATGGTAATGAGCTTGAGGCTATGATTACGCTCCCGGATACGGGATTGCCCGACGCTAGAGGTTAACTTCTTGGCGCTACCCATCCCTTAAGCGGGATAATTGTCATCAGCAACCGCTGAATAGCATAGCGCCTCAGTCAAATAATATTACCAAAAATATTCATATTGAGCAATATTGCAAAACACAGCTTAGCCTTTTGTTAATCCACCTGTCGTCTCAGATTTTTTAAATTATGCTTTACAGCGAAAGCAATTCAAGCGTTTGTGTAAGTTTATCGATCGCATGACAAAACATTAAGTACACTTAGCATCAGGTAGCTTGGTCACGAAAATCTGAAAAGCAATCAAATTAAGCGTTTACCTTTGATGATCTTCGGATGTTTTCACTCACGAGACTCCCAGTTACACAACAAATGTTCCTTTTGTTTCATAAAGATTATTTTTATATCCAAAATACCTCCGTTTGTTTGGCACATTATGTTCAGAAATCCACAGGAAAGAGCGGTCACGACAACGCAGACAAATTCCAAATAATATCCGCAATGTCCACAGAAAAATGTCAAACGTTTTTTATAATCAATCCTCATGTTGTTTTTATAATATATAATCGATAATATATCAACCACAAATGTCTTTCACAGTAGGAGAGGGATTACGGAGATGTAATTTGTAGATCGGCAGGTAAGGGTGGTCTCGAGAGGCTAGATGTTCTTTACCCTTCAGGCATCAGATTTGCCACCAATGCTCCTTATAGGACACATCACTGCAGTCTATACTCTTCTGTAAACTGGTCACCTCTGCATGCCTGTCACAAAACCCACTGGTTGATGCTTATTTATAAAATCATTTTAGGCCTCACTACACCCAATCTGAGATACCTACTGCAGCCCTCATCATTCACATACAACACCCGTTCTGCCAGTCACATTCTGTTAAAGATCCCCAAAGCAAACACATCCCTGAGCCGCTCCTCTTTTCAGTTTGCTGCAGTTAGCGACTGTAACGAGCTGCAAAAAAACCCACTTAAACTGGACAGTTTTATCTCCGTCTCTTCATTCAAAGACTCAATCATGGACACTCTTACTGACAGTTGTGGATGCTTTGTGTGATGTATTGTTGTCTCTACCTTCTTGACTTTGTGCTGTTGACTGTGCCCAATAACGTTTGTACCATGTTTTGTGCTGCTACCATGTTGTGTTGCTACCATGCTGCATTGTCATGTGCTGCTACCTTGCTATGTTTTTTTCTTAGGTCTCTCTCTACGTAGTGTTTTGTTGTCTTTCTTGTTGTGATTTGTGTTTTGTCCTATATTTATATTGTATTTATTTCTTATTTTAATTCCAGGCCCCTGTACCTGCAGGAGGCCTTTTGCCTTTTGGTAGGCAGTCATTGTAAATAAGAATGTGTTCTTAACTGACTTGCCTAGTTAAATAAAGGTTAAATTAAGAAAAATAAATACAAAATGACAGCTATGCACACATTTGGCATTCTCTCAACCAGAATCATGAGGTAATCACCTGGAATGCATTTCAATTAACAGGTGTGCATTGTTAAAAGTTAATTTGTGGAATTTTGATCCTTGTTAATGTGTTTAAGCCAATCAGTTGTGTTGTAACAAAACTGTGGTGGTATACAGTAGATAGCCCTATTTCGTAAAAGACCAAGTCCATATTATGTCAAGAACAGCTCAAATAAGCAAAAACAAATGACAGACACATGCATACACACACACACACACGATAGCATACGCAGTATACACATACGTACACATGGGTTTTGTACTGTATTCATGTGGTTGTTGTGGAGAATTGGCCTGAGGGCACACAGTCTGTGAATATATTGTAATGTTTTTAAAATTGTAGAAATTAATTTTGCTGGACCACCGGAAGAGTAGCTGCTGCCTTGGCTGGGGATCCATAATAAATACAAATACAAAAGGTCAGTCAATGGACAACATTTCATTAACGTTGTAAGTTTCTTCGAGCTCAGTCACAAAAACCATCAAGAGCTATGATGAAACTGGCTCTCATGAGGACCGCCATAGGAAAGGAATACTCAGAGTTACCTATGCTGCAGAGGATAAGTGCATTAGAGTTACCTAATGGAGAAGGAGTTGTGATGGTGTGGGGGTGCTTTGCTATGATTTATTTATAATTCAAGGCACAGTTAACCAGCATGGCTACCACAGAATTCTGCAGCGATATGCCATCCCATCTGGTTTGCGCTTAATAGGACTATCATTTGTTTTGTAACAGGACAACAGGCTGTGAAAGGGCTATTTGACCAATAAGGAGAGTGATGGAGTGCTTTTTCAGATGACCTGGCCTCCACAATAACCCGAACTCAAACCAATTGAGATGGTCTGGGATGAGTTGGACTGCTGAGTGAAGTAAAAGCAGCCAACAAGTGCCCAGCATATGTGGGAACTCTGTAAAGACTTTTGGAAAAGCATTTCAGGTGAAGCTGGTCGAGAGAATGCCAAGAGTGTGCAAAACTGTCATCAAGGCAAAGGGTGGCTACTTTGAAGAATCTTAAATATATATTTTTTTAAAACATGTATATTTATATTTTTCTACTATCAAAGGTTTTGGGACTGGATCAAAAACACCCTGGGCTTAATCCTGGAGGCCTAGGCCTAATGATGTCACTGCCATCATGTGGTCAACTATGGACAACGTCAAACCATGAGTACTACATGCAGGCATATAGAAAAGTGGGGATGGACATCAGGAGCTCAAATTCACTTATATTGTACCATGGAAGACAGCTCAGATAAGATTGGACTGTATTTACCAAACAGTACCAGCTGCAGGTGGGTGAAACTGTTACAGCTCTTTGATGATGAGGTCTCGCAACGAATGTCACCCCAAATATGACTACTGTGACAATTGTGCTACTTCATCCAACTGCAAGGACAGTGGTGAGGCCCATAAAGCGTATTCCTACATAACATTTCAGACAGCAACAACAGGGAAATATTAACAGTACATAACATTGTAAGTGAAAATAATTACGCAAATAAATGGTACAAAACTGTAATTTTCTGCGAAAAAAAAGTCAACATAGTGGTTTAAAAGTAAATACCAATGGCGCAAAGTACTTAACTAAAAATACTTTAAAGTACTACCTAAGTTGTTTTTTTAGAGTATCTGTACTTTACTATTAATATTTTTGGTTTTACTATGACTTTTACTTCACTACAAATTATGTACTTTTTACTCCATATGTTTTCCCTGACACCCAAAAGTACTCATTGCATTTTGAATGCTTTGCAGAACAGGAACATTGTCTAATTCATACACTGATCAAGAGAACATCCCTGGTTATTCCTACTGCCTGATCTGGTGGACTCACTCTACTCACTCATGCTCTGTTTGCAAAAATTATGTGTTGGAGCGTGCCTCTGGTTTGCTTAATTTAAGAAATTTGAAATTATATATATTTTTACTTTTACTTTTGATACTTAAGTATACTTTAGCAATTACATTTACTTTTGATAGTTACGTATATTTTAAACCAAATACTTCTAGACTTTTACTCAAGTTGTTTCATTTTCTATTAAGGTATCTTTACCTTAACTCAAGTATGACAATTGGTTACTTTTTCCACCCCTGGTAAATACACATGTTTTGTGAGTCTACATTGTGATTGGTTTCAGTACTACGTCTTCTTTCCTCTTTCTTACATTACTTCTCTAACTGTGGCATTTACGAGACCAATTCCCATGGTCTCAGCACTACAACTGAAATCAGCTGTCAACGTTTGTGCCTCTGTCTGTGTGCCAAACGAGCAGACAGTTTGTTCTTCTCACGGTAAGTTCAGTTTGTGGTTGTCAACACTAGTTCCTCATAGTCCAATTTGTTTAACAGGTTTATTTGGAAGTTCTGGAAGCTTGGGTAGAACCTGCCAGGTGTCAAAGCAAACACCTTCTGATCAAGAAGCACACTTACTATATGGTTGATGTCTCAGATGTTCTTGAGATTGAGTGCTTTCTAGACTCTGGCTTCAGCTCACAGTCTTTATCAAATCACTGCATGACGTCTGTTCGCTCTCCAATGGTCCTGCTGACTTTCTGTGCAATGTCAAACTGAACATTGGCCCATCGATGTTGGATGAGGTCTTTTGTTAGGCTCACATGGTGTTCGCAGTTCAAGTCCAACGCTATGTTGTTTCCTGATCTTGCATTCACTGTGCGGTTCAACCGGAGTCTATGAGACACACTGATGCTTCGTAGGGCTACATCTGGCTTAAATATTTGCTTGATTATCAACTACTGACATCTTGTGTTCTTTTTGCTCATGATGACTCAGTTGTTTCTGACTTCTGAAGGTCGGATGGCTACAGCCAGGATAGTGACAGTTAGTCCATGGATAGTCCATGGATTCAAGGCCTTTTTTCAAATGTCCAATTGCTGCATCTGCATTTTGTTTTGTTAACTGTTTACCTGTTAATGTACAGTTCACAAGCAGTCTCTGCAGTATTGCCATCTACTTCAATGGAAGAATATAGGACATAATGTCCATTAAGTAGTTTGATCCTTCTCATCATGTCTTCTGGCTGTCTTTCATCTCCACCTAGTAGCCCTAAAGGTATTATATCTGATGTACAGTACTTGTCATTACATTTTTGTATTTGTTAAGTAAGTGCCATTTAACATTAGAGGTGTAGTGATTCAATTGTCTCACAACGACACGTCCCACAAGTCATTTAATTAGTTCCTGAGTATTGTTTGTCTTCAGTGTTTGGCACAAATTTAGATAAAGGAACTACAAGTACTGATCTGGGGACTTGTTGTGAGAGGTGATCTGCACCAACCCATTAATAACACCAACATGTTCCTGAAATCAACGCGTTCCTGACAACAACGCGTTCCTGACACCAACGCGTTCCTGACACCAACGCGTTCCTGACACCAACGCGTTCCTGACACCAACGCGTTCCTGATACCAACGCGTTCCTGACACCAACGCGTTCCATTATGATTCAGTGGTAGTCCTTTTTTTTATGTTATAGTGAAATTATGTGTTATGCTACTGTCAAAGTTGTCAATTGTAAAATACTGTGGATTTCTCCATGCATAGGCCTATGAAAGGAGCACAGAAACATTTTAATTAATTCCCTTGAATACCGAATATCAGCCCAATCTACAGTGCCTTGCGAAAGTATTCGGCCCTCTTGAACTTTGCGACCTTTTGCCACATTTCAGGCTTCAAACATAAAGATATAAAACTGTATTTTTTTGTGAAGAATCAACAACAAGTGGGACACAATCATGAAGTGGAACGACATTTATTGGATATTTAAAACTTTTTTAACAAATCAAAAACTGAAAAATTGGGCGTGCAAAATTATTCAGCCCCCTTAAGTTAATACTTTGTTGCCACCTTTTGCTGCGATTACAGCTGTAAGTCGCTTGAGGTATGTCTCTATCAGTTTTGCACATC
Organism: Oncorhynchus mykiss; assembly: GCF_057628025.1. NCBI lineage: Eukaryota > Metazoa > Chordata > Actinopteri > Salmoniformes > Salmonidae > Oncorhynchus > Oncorhynchus mykiss. The sequence goes on along the minus strand of NC_143044.1, from coordinate 49,938,865 downwards.
GAGAGACTGACATTTTTTTCCCATTCCTCCTTGCAAAACAGCTCAAGCTCAGTGAGGTTGGATGGAGAGCATTTGTGAACAGCAGTTTTCAGTTCTTTCCACAGATTCTCGATTGGATTCAGGTCTGGACTTTGACTTGGCCATTCTAACACCTGGATATGTTTATTTTTGAACCATTCCATTGTAGATTTTGCTTTATGTTTTGGATCATTGTCTTGTTGGAAGACAAATCTCCGTCCCAGTCTCAGGTCTTTTGCAGACTCCATCAGGTTCTTCCAGAATGGTCCTGTATTTGGCTCCATCCATCTTCCCATCAATTTGAACCATCTTCCCTGTCCCTGCTGAAGAAAAGCAGGCCCAAACCATGATGCTGCCACCACCATGTTTGACAGTGGGATGGTGTGTTCAGCTGTGTTGCTTTTACGCCAAACATCACGTTTTGCATTGTTGCCAAAAAGTTCAATTTTGGTTTCATCTGACCAGAGCACCTTCTTCCACATGTTTGGTGTGTCTCCCAGGTGGCTTGTGGCAAACTTTAAACAACACTTTTTATGGATATCTTTAAGAAATGGCTTTCTTCTTGCCACTCTTCCATAAAGGCCAGATTTGTGCAATATACGACTGATTGTTGTCCTATGGACAGAGTCTCCCACCTCAGCTGTAGATCTCTGCAGTTCATCCAGAGTGATCATGGGCCTCTTGGCTGCATCTCTGATCAGTCTTCTCCTTGTATGAGCTGAAAGTTTAGAGGGACGGCCAGGTCTTGGTAGATTTGCAGTGGTCTGATACTCCTTCCATTTCAATATTATCGCTTGCACAGTGCTCCTTGGGATGTTTAAAGCTTGGGAAATCTTTTTGTATCCAAATGCGGCTTTAAACTTCTTCACAACAGTATCTCGGACCTGCCTGGTGTGTTCCTTGTTCTTCATGATGCTCTCTGCGCTTTTAACGGACCTCTGAGACTATCACAGTGCAGGTGCATTTATACGGAGACTTGATTACACACAGGTGGATTGTATTTATCATCATTAGTCATTTAGGTCAACATTGGATCATTCAGAGATCCTCACTGAACATCTGGAGAGAGTTTGCTGCACTGAAAGTAAAGGGGCTGAATAATTTTGCACGCCCAATTTTTCAGTTTTTGATATGTTAAAAAAGTTTGAAATATCCAATAAATGTCGTTCCACTTCATGATTGTGTCCCACTTGTTGTTGATTCTTCACAAAAAAATACAGTTTTATATATTTATGTTTGAAGCCTGAAATGTGGCAAAAGGTCGCAAAGTTCAAGGGGGCCGAATACTTTCGCAAGGCACTGTAAGTCATAGACTGTTCTCTCTGCTATCGCACGGCAAGCGATGCCGGAGTGCCAAGTCTAGGACCAAAAACAGTCACCCAGACTATTTACACATTGACTCAGTACCGGTACCCCTTGTTATTATTTTGTATTTTTTACTTTAGTTTACTTGGTAAATATTTTCTTAACTATTTTTCTTGAACTGTATTATTGGTTAAGGGCTTGTAAGTAAGCATTTCACGGTAAGGTCTACACCTGTTGTATTCGGTGCATGTGACAAATGTAATGTGATTTGATTTGTCCAGATGGAATAGGATAGTATGCATAGTGATGGCGATTGTATCATGCGTGGATCTATTCGGAGAGTATGCGAACTGCAGTGGTTCTAGGGTTTCGGGTAAGGTGGAGGTGATTTGATCCCTAATTTGCCTCTCAAAACACTTCATGATGACAGAAGTGAGTGCTACGGAGTGATAGTGATTTGGTTCAGTTACCTTTGCTTTCTTGGGTACAGGAACAATGGTAGACATCTTGAGGCAAGTGGGGAGAGAAAACCAGAGAGATTGAATACGGTTTGTGTGTGTGTGTGTGTGTGTGTGTGTGTGTGTGTGTGTGTGTGTGTGTGTGTGTGTGAATGGATGGGAAAGTCCTCTGCATGTGACAAGGATGGTAGAAACATTGCTGAAATATTTCTGTTGTTCTCTATTCTGTCATTTTCTGTCTCTGGCTCTTTTCTCCCATTACTGGCTGCAACAAGAAAGGATAGACTGAGGGACAAATGCAAATACAAAAATATTTTGGAACATCAAACATCTATCAACTAGCATGCTTCATTTTCAAATCATTACCCTATAAACTGGGTTCATCGTAAGGTTATTTTCCTACACATACTTTATAGCTCACACACTGGATTGAGACAGATGGGTTGAGATAGATGAACGTTTCAGTAAATTATTACCATGAGAGAAATGGATGTTTCAGTAAAATATTACCACGGGAGGAGTGGCTGTTTCAGTCAAATATTTCCAATCAGAGAAATGGATGTTTCAGTAAATTATTACCATGAGAGAGATTTATGTTTCAGTAAAATATTACCATGAGAGAAGTGGATGTTTCAGAACAATATTACCATGAGAGAAATTGATGTTTCAGTAAATTATTACCATGAGAGAAGTTGATGTTTCAGTAAAATATGTCCATGATAGAAAAGGATGTTTCAGTAAAATATTACCATGAGAGAAGTGGATGTTTCAGAACAATATTACCATGAGAGAAATGTATGTTTCAGTAAAATATTATCACGAGAGAAGTGGATGTTTCAGTAAAATATTTCCAATTAGAGAAATTGATGTTTCAGTAAATTATTACCATGAGAGAAGTGGATGTTTCAGTAAAATATTACCATGAGAGAAATGGATGTTGGTGTGTGTGTGTACGTCTATTACCATCCGGCATGCTCGGCTCTCGGCAGCACCCCAGGGGTGTCTCATTGTAGTAATGAGTCTTTTGAAGTGAGGAGAAGTGATTGAATGGGATAACCTCAGCACACAAAGACGGGGAGGATTGCTATTAGCTCTGTCCTCTGGACTGGAGGAGCAAGTGGTTCAGTCACTGTCTGTTCTCTGGACTGGAGGAGTTAGTGGTTCAGTCACTGTCTGTTCTCTGGACTGGAGGAGCAAGTGGTTCAGTCACTGACTGTGCTCTGGACTGGGGGAGTTAATGGTTCAGTCACTGTCTGTTCTCTGGACTGGAGGAGCAAGTGGTTCAGTCACTGTCTGTCCTCTGGACTGGAGGAGCAAGTGGTTCAGTCACTGTCTGTTCTCTGGACTGGAGGAGCTAGTGGTTCAGTCACTGTCTGTTTTCTAACTGGAGGAGTTAGTGGTTCAGTCACTGTCTGTACTCTGGACTGGAGGAGCAAGTGGTTCAGTCACTGTCTGTCCTCTGGACTGGAGGAGCAAGTGGTTCAGTCACTGTCTGTTCTCTGGACTGGAGGAGCAAGTGGTTCAGTCACTGTCTGTTCTCTGGACTGGAGGAGCTAGTGGTTCAGTCACTGTCTGTTCTCTGGATTGGAGGAGTTGGTGGTTCAGTCACTGTCTGTTCTCTGGACTGGAGGAGCTAGTGGTTCAGTCACAGTATGTCCTCTGGACTGGAGGAGCAAGTGGTTCAGTCACTGTCTTTTTATTCTCCCCTTGATATTCATGGTTGCTAAACATACCCAGATTTTAATTAAGGTATTCGTGATTTAGTTTCAATGCATATCTACCTCTCTCATTTCAGCATATTAATAATCATTCTTAATTGATCTTGCCATCCTTCTTTGGTCAGTATGTGCCCAACATAGCAGGTGGTGGTGGGCTGGACACTGTCACTCATCTAGATATAGATGTCTATAGAGCCTGTCTGTATTCCTGATGTCTGTAACCATTAGCTAAACTGTAATGTAATACTGACATCTCAGAACCACTTGTTTTGCAAGCTGATCAACACACAGTTAAGTGTCTCTGTCAAATGAATATGTAGCTTAAATGTATGTTTGTACTTGTTCCAATAAAGGTAGTGACACTCCAACAAAACACTTTTACAATAAGCCTAAATCTAAAAACACATACAACCTATTGATATAATACATCATTTTAAAAGCAGGACACTAATCCCTCCAAAGAGTAGGCATTAGGCTGTTTGAGAAAGTTTGAATGCTAAGCAACCTGCCTACAAATTCTTTGAAGTACAATAGACCAACATAGCTAGTGTAGTAGGGCAAAGCTGTGTGCTAAAAATACCTGGTAGAGCATGGGTGAAGTAGGCATTGTGGTGGTCATGTGAATGTCCTTCTTTTTTCGGCTTCAGACCAATGCCTACTTTCACTTAACTTAGTTTTCGTGTTTCATTTTCATGGTTTTTAGAAAGAAAGCGGATTGTACAACATTTCCACATGCAAAAGGTCCCTTTCAAAAATGTAGTAATTTGCTCTTCAAATCATGTCATAAAAATGTTTTGTCTCACAGAATGTATTGTTGTAACTATTACTTTACAGACATGGAGATTTGCAATTATGCAAAACAAATAGATTCACCCTTTAAAGAGGAGAGGGGGATCATTCCTGTAAGTGACTGTCAAATGTATTTTTAATTTAGCTGAGTGAGCATTAGGAAAGACATCTCAACCTTTTTGGCGGGGAATCCCCTAGGCCTCCCTCCAGTGTTTTACTTGTTGATGACTACTTCAGATTTTCGGTATCACAATGAAAATGAACTTGACAATTTTGATCAGTCAGCGAGAATTTGGAATCAGTCAATTGAAATACATTAATTAGGCCCTAATCTATAGATTGCACATGACTGGACAGGTGCACAGCCATGGGTGGGCCTGGCAGGTCATAGGCCTACCCACTAGGGAGAAAGTTCCACAAACTGGGGAGCCAAGCCCAGCCAATCAGAATACGTTTTCTCTAACACGATGTTGGAGGTGCCATATTGTATAGAAATTAACATTAAATTCTCTGGCAACAGCTCTGGTGGACATTTCTGCAGTCAGCCAATTGCCAATTGCACGCTCCCTCAACATTTGAGACATCTATGGCATAGTGTTGTGTGACAAAACTGCATATTTCAGAATGGTATTTTATTGACCCCAGCACAAGGTGCAGCTGTGTAATGATCATGCTTTTAAATCAGCTTCTTGATATGCTACACCTGTAAGGTGGATGGATTTATTTTGAATTCAAGATGGTTTGGGATGAGTTGGACCGCAGAGTGAAGGATAAGCAGTTTGCTGTTATGATGCAATTTGCATCTCTGATGAGTTGATTTGCATCTCTGGCAAATAAATGTTCATCTAAAAACTGGCACCCTGCTGATCAAGTTTACTGACGGCACAGCAGAATTATTTGAGGGCTACCTGCCTGCCAACTGCTCATTGCTAACTGGGATGTAACTAGATATGTAGCTGTTTTAACTGTATACTCTTACCTGTGTATGGATTAATGATTCACAACAGACTGAAACATTTAAAAAATATCATTCTCATCAGGCATCGACAAGGCATTCCATATTCCTTATCCCACCGAGATGTGTTGGATGTCACCAATTCAGGGCAACACTATTATTGAAAGAGGAGGATGAGAACAGAGGAGAGAGAGAGTCAGCTTTTCCAATGCGGAGATCCTCCGTGACATAGAGAAGAGCAGTCTCGGTTGAGTGACCCATCTTCAAGCCTGACTGGTTAGGGTCAGGTAGATCATTCTGAGAGAAATAACAAAAAAGTTCATCAGACAGCACGCTCAAGTGCTTTGTAAAGAAAAGAAAGGGATACGGGTCTATAGTTTTGACATCAGTTGAGTCGACTGTTGGTTTCTTGTGGAGGGGAACAACATTTCGAAGTCAGAGGGAACACAGCCAGTGGTCAGGGATGAGTTGATGAGGGCAGAGAGGATTGAGATAAGGTCTCCAGGAATGGTCTGGAGAAGGGAGGAGGGGATGTGGTCAAGCGGGCAGGTTGTCTAGCGGCCAGACCTCACTAGTCGCAGGATGTCCTCTGGAGAGAGAGGGGAAAAAGAGGTCAAGGCATAGGGTAGTTCTGTGTGAGTGGGTCGAGTGGACTCAATAAACTGAGTGAATGAGGAGCTGATGTCATCAACATTATTTTCAAAGTTGTTGACAAAGTCGTCCGCAGAGAGGGTGGAGGTAGGGGGAGGGGGTGGAGGATTAAGGATGGAGGAGAAGGTGGAAAAGAGTTTCCTAGGGTTAGGGGCAGAAGCTTGAAATTTAGATTTGGTGAAAGTGGCTTTAGTGGTGGATACATAGAGAGAGAAGAAGATAGAGATTAGGGAGTGGAAGAACGATAAGTCCTCTGGAAGTTTAGTTTTCCTCCTTTTTCGCTAAGCTGCACACAGCCCTGTTCTGTAAGTTCACAATTAGTCACTCAACCACAGAACAGAATGGGAGGAAGGGGAGAGTGTGACTCATAGGATGCTGAAAGGGAGGAGAGTTGGGTCTAAGAGGCAGAATCAGGAGACAGGAGGGAGTGAAAGTAGTGATCAGCGACCTGTAGGGGGGTTGCAGTGAGATTAGTAGGCAAGCAGACTTTATTAAGTACAAAACAATCCAAATACAATATGATAGCCAGCTAATGTTTACTTATTGTTAAATATAGAAAGGTTAGCAGCTAACGTTAGCTAGCAAGTAGCTAGCAGACTAACTTGATTATGAAGGCAGCAGTCTCCACACTGACCTGAATAGGAGAACGTTGGCCATTCATTTGTGAATTTCTCACTTGCCTGTGCCAAACCCCCATGTTTTCGTTCAAACTAAATGGTGGGGCGGCATCATGTGGGAATTGATGCATAGGTACTTTTTTAAACCGATCAAACTGCTTTGAAAATGTTACTCAAGCCTCAAAGCTTCTGTGACGTGTGTCCCAATGCTACATCAAGCCTCTTTCCCACAAATTTGAACGTTTTCTTCATTATATTGTTCTGGAGACAGCTCTGCAGAGTGGTCACTAGCTACCACAGCCACAAAGTTATAAAATCTGATTTTAAACCTCACCCTAACCTTAACCACACTGCTAACGTTGATGAGTAACCCTAACCTTAAATTAAAACCAAAAAGCACATTTTGTTTTATACACTTTTACAATACATACACCTTTGACTTTGCAGCTGGCCCATCTAGCAGAAATTGCTCAGTGCTGCCTCCAGGGCAATAAACGTCAACCTGCCTTTCAGAACAACTCAGAAGCATGGAATCCTCCAGGGGCCTCATTTATAAACGTTACGCACAAAATATGCCCCAAAACATCCATGCGGCAGTTGGTATTTATAAAAACTGAACTTGACATGAAATTGTGCTTATCCTCTTGCATTGCAATTATAGCAACAGTAACCTAGTAGTAGCCTTGAGCAGGAATATATGATGACACTCTTATTCCTAAAAAAAATTACCTAGCTAAATATAATAAGATAAGCGAAAATTCATTTATTTTATCTCTGCATTCTAAAATAATGATAAATATTTCCTATTATTTTATTTCAAATCCATGATCATTGCATAATACATTCCTCATCTTTTCTGACTAGGCCTGCAAAAAGTTAGGATAGGTTACCATTCATCCCATCTCTCATTTAATTGGACCCACTTCCCAGTGGTAAATAGAGAACATTATTGAATTCAAAGGATCTGTTACAGATCCTCAACAATTTGCAATTGTTTTTGTCTTTCAGAAATGGTCAGATTTTAACGGTTTTCCTCCTCTTCTGAGGAGGAGTAGGAAGGATTGGACCAATATGCAGCGTGGTAAGTGTTCGGGAAGGACCGGACCAATATGCAGCGTGGTAAGTGTTCGTCATTTTATTAAACTGAACTGAACACTACAATACAAAGTAAACCAAAAGAACAACCGAAACAGTTCCGTATTGTAACTAATACTAAGACAGAAAACAACTACCCACAACTCATAGTGGGAAAACAGGCTGCCTAAGTATGGTTCTCAATCAGAGACAACGATAAACAGCTGCCTCTGATCGGGAACCATACCAGGCCAAACACAGAAATACAAAAACATAGAACAACACATAGAATGCCCACCCCAACTCACGCCCTGACCAAACTAAAATAGAGACATAAGAAAATAACTACGGTCAGGACGTGACACAGATACAGAACGTGTAAAAGAAAACATTCTGCCAACACCCCCAAAGACATTTGATCAAGTTCACCATTATCCTTTAAATACTGTCTTGGCCTAATTCCAATACTTCCAAAGTATACAGCAAATAAGAGTGTTACTGTCACCATGAAAGTTGAATGAGAGACATTTTTCAGACAGAGTTATAATGCTTGTTCACGCACACACAGTTTTATGATAAGACTGATTTATAATGTGAAACGTGAATGCATGGCCTGTGCCAATTTTATAAATCTCTATATTTTTGTTTGTGCCTTAAAAAATAAGAAGTATTTCCTGATATTTAGTGTAACATGTATGCAACGGTTATAAATGAGGCTCCAGATGTGTATGCTAAAAGTGAGTAGCATACAAATGTGTCGTGTGTCGGCCAACCTTATCCTTTTTGTGTTGTTATGTAGCCTAGATTTATCAACAAGCTCTCAAAGTCTCACTGTAGAACTCACATTTCGAAGTTGCTCAAAACATCAAACTTTAAAGTATACCCTGGGTTGACTTCTCGTTTCATTTCTCCAAACATAAAAATATTACGTTTAGACACTCATTCCAAATGGCTAAGGTTTGGGATAGGGTTAAAAAAAATACAAACATATTAGTGTCTACCACTGGGATCGAACACGCAACCACAGATAGAACATAAACTTGATATTTCACCAGATGTATACATCTGAAGTATCCATTTCCACTACCAGTGGCAGGCCATGGGAGAAGATGGAGCAAACATTCTGCAAATCTGGCAGGAGCAGTCACTCGAGCACTTGGGCAGACAGACAGAGGGTAAGCCCATAACTCAGAAGAACTGGAATGAGTATGATAAGCGACTCGATCCAACACCAAAGAAGATACTAGGTATTGTTTGACTCACCTGTCTCTCTCTTCCTTTTCTTTGCCCCAAAGGAAGAGGACCCATTCCCAGGCAGCATGCCTGTTGAGAGCAAGTATTGGAACCCAGGACTCATCCCTCTCTCTCTTTTTTTTGTTAATTAACTTCTTATGGCTAGGGGCTCCGTTAGCGCCACCCCCACCCCAACATTCCGCTGAAAAGGCAGCGCAGGATATTCCAAAATATTTTTTTGAAATATTTAACTTTCACACATTGACAAGTCCAATACAGCAGATGAAAGATAAACATCTTGTTAATCTACCCTTTATGTCCGATTTTTTAAATAATTTACAGCGAAAACACAACATATATTTATGTTAGATCACCACCAAATCCAAAAAAACACAGCCATTTTTCCCACAAAAGCAGAATTAGAGATACAATTAATCACTAACCTTTGATAATCTTCATCCGATGACACTCATATGACATCATGTTACACAATACATTTATGTTTTGTTGGACAATATGCATTTTTATATCCACAAGTCTCGTGTTACATTGACGCCATGTTCAGAAATGCCTCCAAAATATCTGGAGTAATTACAGAGAGCTACGTCAGATAACAGAAATACTCATCATAAACTTTGACGAAAGATACATGTTTTACATATAATTAAAGATACACTGGTTCTTAATGCAACCGCTTTGTCAGATTTTTATAAAACATTATGAAAAAAGCATACCATGCAATATTCTAAAACGGTGCTAAAATGTAACAATATTTCTCCGCCATGTTGGAGTCAACAGAAATACGAAATTCATCATAAATATTTCCTTACCTTTGATGATCTTTCATCAGAATGCAGTGCAAGGAGTTCTAGTTCCACAATAAATTGTTGTTTTGTTCCATAATGTCCATTACTAGTGTCCAATTAGCTGCTTTTGCTAGCACGGTTAGTTCACATGTCCAAAAGCTGGCGCTGGTCCAGGCGAACTCGGACGAAAACTTCAAAAAGTTATATTCCAGGTCGAATAAACTGGTCAAACTAAGTAGAGAATCAATCTTCAGGATGTTATTTTGATATATATCCAATAATGTTCCAACCGAAGCATTCGTTTTTGTCTACAGAGTCGTGGAACGCAGGCAATATCAACATAAATGTCCGCAACCAGGAACTGGCATTCTGACAGACCAGTGACTCATTCCCCTCCCATCCGGTCCCACGTTCTACTGACTGTTGACATCTAGTGGAAGGCGTAGGAAGTGGGAACATACCCATATGTTGTTTGGATGTGAAAAGGCGATGACTTGAAATTCGGCCAGACCCAAAATTTCCACTTCCTGTTTGGAAATTTGCCTGCCCTATGAGTTCTGTTATACGCAAATACATAATTCAAACAGTTTTAGAAACTTCAGATTGTTTTCTATCCAATATTAGTAATAATATGCATATATTAGTATCTAGGACAGAGTAGGATGCAGTTCACAATGGGCACGTAATTCATCCAAAGTGAAAATGCTGCCCCCTATCCCTAACAGGTTTTAACACTGGTGTGTGCTTTTCCAAATCATGTCCAATCAATTCAATTTACCGCAGGTTGTCTTCAATCAAGTTTTAGACATATCTCAAGGATTATCAATGGAAACAGGATGCACCTCTCAATTTCCAGTCTCATAGCAAAGCATCTGAATACTTATGTAAAAATGATATATATATATATGTATACTGCTCAAAAAAATAAAGGGAACACTAAAATAACACATCCTAGATCTGAATGAATGAAATATTCTTATTAAATACTTTTTTCTTTATATAGTTGAACGTGCTGACAACAAAATCACACAAAAATTATCAATGGAAATCAAATTTATCAACCCATGGAGGTCTGGATTTGGAGTCACACTCAAAATTAAAGTGGAAAACCACACTACCGGCTAATCCAACTTTGATGTAATGTCCTTAAAACATGTCAAAATGAGGCTCAGTAGTGTGTGTGGCCTCCACATGCCTGTATGACCTCTCTCCTCTCTACAATGCCTGAGCATGCTCCTGATGAGGTGGCGGATGGTCTCCTGAGGGATCTCCTCCCTGACCTGGACTAAAGCATCCGCCAACTCCTGGACAGTCTGTGGTGCAACGTGGCGTTGGTGGATGGAGTGAGACATGATGTCCCAGCTGTGCTCAAATTGGATTCAGGTCTGGGGAACGGGCGGGCCAGTCCATAGCATCAGTGCCTTCCTCTTGCGGGAACTGCTGACACACTCCAGGCACATGAGGTCTAGCATTGTCTTGCATTAGGAGGAACCCAGGGCCAACCGCAACAGCATATGGTCTCACAAGGGGTCTGAGGATCTCATCTCGGTACCTAATAGCAGGCAGGCTACCTCTGGCGAGCACATGGAGGCCTGTGCGGCCCCCCAAAGAAATGCCACCCCACACCATAACTGACACACCGCCAAACCGGTCATGGAGGATGTTGCAGGCAGCAGAACGTTCTCCACGGCGTCTCCAGACTGTCATGTCTGTCACAAGTGCTCAGTGTGAACCTGCTATCATCTGTGAATAGCACAGGGCGCCAGTGGCGAATTTGCCAATCTTGGTGTTCTCTGGGAAATGCCAAACGTCCTGCACGGTGTTGGGCTGTAAGCACAACCCCCACCTGTGGACGTCGGAACCTCATACCACCCTCATGGAGTTTCTGACCGTTTGAGCAGACACGTGCACATTTGTGGCCTGCTGGAGGTCATTTTGCAGGGCTCTGGCAGTGCTCCTCCTGCTCCTCCTTGCACATAGGCAGAGGTAGCGGTCCTGCTGCTGGGTTGTTGCCCTCCTACGGCCTCCTCCACTTCTTCTGATGTACTGGCCTGTCTCCTGGTAGCGCCTCCATGCTCTGGACACTACGCTGACAGACACAGCAAACCTTCTTGCCACAGCTCACATTGATGTGTCATCCTGGATGAGCTGCACTACCTGAGCCACTTGTGTGGGTTGTAGACTCCGTCTCATGCTACCACTAGAGTGAACGCACCGCCAGCATTCAAAAGTGACCACAACATCAGCCAGGAAGCATAGGAACTGAGAAGTGATCTGTGGTCACCACCTGCAGAACCACTCCTTTATTGGGGGTGTCTTGCTAATTGCCTATAATTTTCACCTGTTGTCTATTCCATTTGCACAACAGCATGTGAAATTTATTGTCAATCAGTGTTGCTTCCTAAGTGGACAGTTTGATTTCACAGAAGTGTGATTGACTTGGAGTTACATTGTGTTGTTCAAGTGTTCCCTTTATTTTTTTGAGCAGTGTATATATTTTTTAATATATTTTTTTATTTTGATATACTGTACGTTTCCATATATGTATAAAAACCTGTTTTTGCTTGGTCATTGTGGGGTTTTGTGTGTAAGTTGTTTTCTGTTCCCAAAACTAAAATACGTTACAAACAGCGTGGACACAATTTTGTAGACTTTAACCTTTGCCTTGAAATGGTGTAGACCTTGAACCAGTGAAATGCTTACTTACAAGCCCTTAACCAACAATGCTGTTAAACAAATAAAAAAAATAAAAAACTACGAAGAAGAAGAATAAGAAATAAAAGTAACAAGTAATTAAAAAACAGCAGTAAAATAACAATAGCAAGACTATATATGGGGGGTACAAGGTACAGAGTCAATGTGCGGGCACTGGTTAATCGAGGTAATTGAGGTAGTATGTACAAGTAGGTAGAGCTATTAAAGTGACTATGCATAGCTGATAACAACAGAGAGTAGCAGCGGTGGGAAAGGGGAGGGCCAATGCAAATAGTCTGGGTAGCCATTTGATTAGATGTTCAGGAGTCTAATGGCTTGGGGGTAGAAATTCTTTAGAAGCCTCTTGGACCGAGACTTGGCGCTCTGGTACCGCTTGCCGTGCGGTAGCAGAGAGAACAGTCTATGACTAGGGTGGCTGGAGTCTTTGACAATTTTTAGGGCCTTCCTCTGACACCGCCTGGTGTAGAGGTCCTGGATGGCAGGAAGCTTTGCCCCAGTAATCTGCTGGGCCGTACTCACTACCCTCTGTAGTGCCTTGCGGTCGGAGGTCGTGCAGTTGCCATGCCAGGCAATATTGCAACCAGTCAGGATGTTCTCAATGGTGCAGCTGTAGAACCTTTTGAGGATCTGAGGACCAATGCCATTTCCCGATGTCCTCAAGACATGGATAGATGTTCAAGTCAAGCATTTTTACATGTGCCTCCGTCAACCCTGTGATCATTCTAGGAAGATTTTAACCCACTTAATCCCAAAATGTGTATTATATTCACCATCATTGTAAGCCGTAGTTATTTTGTTGCTTTGACAAAGTCATTTCTGAAGAGTATAATTTATTTAATTTATGCTAATGAGCAGCACAGGACTTTGAATGTTTTTCAGTATACCTTTAATGTCATTGTTTCAAGTTATTTATTTACACTGCTTGATTTCTGTTCCATACCTAGAACAACCATCTGCTATCATTTCTGTTGTAGAACATCCGTCCGTCATCAATTTGGTTCTAGAACAACCATCTGTCATCATTTATGTTCTAGATTATCCATCTGTCATCATTTATGTTCTAGAATAACTATCTGTCATAATTTATGTTCTAGATTATCCATCTGTCATAATTTCTGTTCTAGAATAACCATCTGTCATCATTTCTGTTCTAGAATAACCATCTGTCATCATTTCTGTTCTAGAATCTGTCATCATTGAAGCCCACAAAAAGACCAAGAAAAAACATAATTCAAGTAAAAGGTTAAAGGCCATCCTCTCTTCTCGTATTCTTACAGACACTCCATTGTCATCTCCAACCCAGAGCTACATTGACCTGTGCCAGAATCTGAGGCCGGCACACTTATGGTCTCATAGCAGAACAGATTCAGGAGATACTTGTGGTCTGCAATATTCAACACAGCTACGTTCATAGATCATGGCAGCAACTTTGTAAAGGCCTTCAAATAATTTTCAAAAGACAAAGCTGACCATGAAGAAGATGCATTTGAGGATGTGGCTGCCATACTTGGGGAGATGTGTGTTTGAGATGCACAGAGTACATGCAATTTTTCTTACACCCCACAAGTGGTGTGCCTCACACACATACAGTTGTATAGCCACCAAGGACTTAGCGAAGTGGTTTCGCAGGGACCAAACTGGAAGGTGTTTCACAGATCAATGACCAAGTGTGCTGCCAATCAAAACAAGGACAATAGGCGCATGTTGGCAGCAGAGGCCGTGGAGAGAATAGGTGAAATAAAATGTACCATTGCTTGTGTGACTTGATGGAATTCTGAATACCGCCGTTCAGAAGATTGTTTCACTCAGCGAGGCCCAGCTCATTGACGTTTGTGACCGTCTGGAGGTGTGAAGAATGCAGCCTCAAGAGCTGTCATTTTTGAAAGAATAAACGGATGTGTAGTGGCCAAAATCCGTGGTGCTTGACATCCAATGAGAAAACAAGTGCTTATTTGGACTGGTTAAACCCACGCTGCTTGGTGTGAAGAAAAAGGCAGAGCAGCGTCAGATTTTTCTCTGGTGTAATTATCACGCTTCAGAATTCCATTAAATCCTTTTTTCAACAACCTTTTGCCAGTGTGGAAGTAAAAATGTTAACCTCTTATTCCTGGTCTGTCTGCCATGGTTGACAACTACAGTACCAAAATATAACCAAAAGCCTTGCAAAGCGCTACCAGGTAAAATACTGTTGGTAGTCCCAATCGAGTGGCACTTTGGGCTCTGAAGCACTCCACAACATGTTGACAGAAATACCGCTGTGAGCAATCCCATCGGAGCTGAGGCCAGATATTGCACCAGATACTGCAACCCTTACCGAATTAGTGTGGAAGGCGAAACACTTAGAGTACAACAGGGTCCAGTGCAAAGTTGGCTATGTTTTTATTCTTGACTTTGTACATCAAATCAAATTAAGGTGTATTTATAGAGCACATTTCAGACATGGAATGCAACGCAATATGCTTGACAGGAACTAACTATTAAAAAACAATGAAAATAAAATCTGAAATATTTACAACAGAACAAACATAAGATAAGAAACAAAAGTGACAAATTGATTAACTACAAAGCACCCAGAGGAAAAGCAATGCTGAAAATATGTTTTAAGATCTCTTTTAAATATGTCCACAGTTTCGGCCCCCATCAGGTTCTCTGGCAGGCTATTCCAGAGGCTGGGGGAATACTAAATAAAGGCTTCCTCTCCATGTGTCTTGGTTCTAGGCTTTGGGTTACGTTGAAGAGATCTCCGATTTTTGTTTTACTCCACAATGAGTGGAAACTGTGTGGCAGAGTTTTCCAGAGCTGCCACTACTTGGAACATATGCACCCCAATGGTATGCAATCATCTCCCTATTGGGTGGCCCTTCATCCTGGCGATGAAGCAGACTATCCTCCTCTTGACTGATACACCGATAGGAAGGACAACTTGCACATTGCACTGCCTTATCATCCTGTGAGAAAACAAACTATATACAATATTGTAATATTTTCTTGGACTAAGTTAAGAGCACACAGGTACGCCTGTTTCAAGGCCTTCCACTTGGATGTCCCAGGTTTTGTTATATCCTTTACTTTGCATGTCAAAGGCGTTTCTTTTTGATTTTCTAAAATTGATGTTGTGTCTTGTTCACAAGTCAAACCAAGAAACACCTTGGTTTCTTCCTCCATCCACTTAGATCTTGGTGCTCGGCCCACAAGCAGTTGGCATGATAGAATTAATTAGATGTGGAGTGGAGCTTTATAGTTATGTGATGACATAACCTGCACCACGTACATTCAAAATTATTCAGTAATTGTCATTTATTGGGAAAACACAGTGTCCATCATCATTCACTGCAATAAAGAAAGTTTGACAAAGGAAAAATACACCTCTGTCGAACAAATACATTTTTTGTCTGCTCTGAAAGTTGATAAACTCATAACCCAACATTTGAGAAAATGGACTGTGAATATTTTGGTACATGTACTGGAGAGCTCTCCTTTGTTTACACCCATTCAGCATAGTTCACACACTATCCCTATGTTGCTGGACCCAAGGAAGAGTAGTTTCTGCCTAATGGGGATCCTTAATAAATACAAATACAAATTAATTTTCAAACTGATGGGTTTATTGGTGTTAAAACACTCTAGTTATGCTATTTAGGACTACCGTGCTGCTGATGTCATGCATGTGAATCCTTAAAGAGATGGGTGGGGCAAAGGCTTAAATAGGGATAGGCGTCCAGTCAAAGGGACAGTTGTAAATCATGCAGCGCCTTGTGTCACAATCGCAGATTTTAGAGAAACCACAAATGTCGGTAAATATAAGTGTCTTATGTCAGATAAATCTTAAATTCTTGTTAATATAACTGCACTCTCCAATTTACAGTAGCTATTACTGTGAAAAAATGCCATGCTATTGTTTCAGGAGAGCTCCTAACAATAAAACACTTTTTTCACCTCTGAAGGTGAAATGTGTATTCTGAAATCTTGCGCTGATTTATCAACCAAAGGGTCCCAGAGATAACATGAAGTGTCGTTTTGTTAGATAAAATCATTTTCCATATGCTAAAAAGGTCCATATTGCATGCACGATCGATTTTGAATTTCTACTCGTTCAATTTGCAAAGAAAGGAATCTGTGAAAATCTAACCCTAAACATTGCTTCAACCAGTCAAATCATGTTCGTATTTATTCCTCAGAGATCCTACAACGTAACCAGACTTCACTATATCATTAGGTGTGTAGTATATCCTAAAGGACACCAAATTTGGTCAGAGAGCGACGCCTTCATAGAACGCCAATGACGCGGGCGGTCTTCACTTGATCGACTGACTGTAACTTTGTCAAATAAGCACCAATAGGGATTTTAAAAAGTTAGCTAGATAGCCAATGAGCTGGGCTTTACGGGAGTAAAACCCGTATCTGTTGCAAAATTTAGATGCTAAACTTGTGCGACAGCAAGCCTTTTGGACAAAAATTAAAAGAATATGGAGAGTTATGAAAACTGGGTGTTTTGCAAATGTTGAACTTAAAATATGGCTACCAACACTAGAAAAAGCTCAATCAAAGTCCAAGTATGCAGATTTGACGATATTCTTGCAGAAAAACGTAATGTGACTGTAAATGCCTCCTTCATGATTTGCTCAAATGTGCCTGTGTGACTTCACACTAAATGTAATTTTGTTTGCTCGTACTTCAAGTTCTCTGTCCGAAACTTTGCACATACACTGCTCCCGTCTTGTGGACACCATCGGAATTACAACGAGAGTGATGGCTAGAGGCAGGACCTTTCTGTTGCATTTCAAAGATGGTGGTAGAAAAAAAGGTTGTTTTTTTCTTTGTATTTTCTTCTACCAGATCGATTGTGTTATATTCTCCTACATTCAATTCATATTTACACAAACGTCAAAGTGTTTCCTTTCAAATGATACCAAGAATATGCATATCCTTGCTTCAGGGCCTGAGCTCCAGGCAGTTAGATTTGGGTATGTCATTTTAGGCGAAAATTGAAAAAGAGGGGGCTATCCTTAAGGTAGTTACAGTTGAAGTTTACATACACTTAGGTTGGAGTCATTATTAAAACTCATTTTTCAACCACTCCACAGATTTCTTGATAACAAACTATAGTTTTGGCAAGTCAAGTCAGTTAAGACATCTACCACATTCTTATCGGCAGACTAAACAGCCTTGGTTTCTCAAATGACTGCCTCGCCTGGTTCACCAACTACTTCTCTGATAGAGTTTAGTGTGTCAAACCGGAGGGCCTGTTGCCCGGGCCTCTGGCAGTCTATGGGGGTGCCACAGGCTTCAATTCTCGGGCCGACTCATCTCTGTATACTTCTCTGTATACATCATTGAGGTCGCTCTTGCTGCTGGTGATTCTCTGATCCACCTCTATGTAGAAGACACCATTCTATATACTCTACATCTGGCCATTCTTTGGACACTGTGTTAACTAACCTCCAAACGAGCTTCAATGCCATATAACTCTCCTTCTGTGGCCTCCAACTGCTCTTAAATGCAAGTAAAACTTTATGCATTCTCTTCAACCTATCGCTGCCCGCACTCAGGATGGTTCTGACTTAGAATATGTGGACAGCTACAAATACCTAGGTTTCTTGCTAGACTGTAAACTCTCCTTCCAGACTAACATTAAGCATCTCCAATCCAAAATTCAATCTAGAATCAGCTTATTTTATCACAACAAGCATCCTTCATTCATGCTGCCAAACACCCTCGTAAAACTGACTATCCTACCGATCCTCGACTTCTGCGATGTCATTTACAAAATAGCCTCCAACACTCTACTCAACTATTTGGATGCAGTCTATCACAGTGCCATCTGTTTTGTCACCAAAGCCCCATATACTACCCACCACTGCGACCTGTACGCTCTTGTTGGCTGGCCCTCGCTTCATCCTCGTCGCCAAACCAACCATCATCTACAAGTCTTTGCTAGATATCTCAGCCTTATCTCAGCTCACTGGTCACCATAGCAACACCCACCCGTATCACGCGCTCCAGCAGGTATATCTCACTGGTCACCCCCAAAGCCAATTCCTCTTTGGCCGCCTTTCCTTCCAGTTCTCTGCTGCCAACGACTGGAATGAACTGCAAAAATCAGTGAAGCTGGAGACTCATATCTCCATTACTTGCTTTAAGCACCAGCTATCAGAGCAGCTCACAGATCACTGCACCTGTACATAGCCCATCTGTAAATTGCCCATCCAACTATCTCATCCCCGTACTGTATTTATGTATTTGTTTTGCTCCTTTGCACATTCATCTTCTGCACGTCTATCACTCCAGTGTTTAATTGGTATATTGTAATTACTTCGCCACCATGGCCTATTTATTGCCTTACCTCCCTTATCTTACCTCATTTGCACACACCGTATATAGACTTTTTTGTACTGTATTATTGACTGTATGTTTGTTTATTCCATGTGTAACTCTGTGTTGTATGTGTCAAACTGCTTTAATTTATCTTGGTCAGGTCGCAGTTGTAAATAAGAACTTGTTCTCAACTAGCCTACCTGGTTAAATAAAGGTGAAATAAAATTTTAAAACCTACGTTCTAAGCGCTCTGGAGAAGGTTTTCATCAAGGATCTCTCTGTACTTTGCTCCGTTCAACTTTGCCTCAATACTTTTACTTAGGAGTGGCTTCCGTCTGGCCACTCTACTATAAAAGCCTAATTGGTGGAGTGCTGCGAGGATGGTTGTCCTTCTGGAAGGTTCTCCCATCTCCCCAGAGGAACTCTAGAACTCTGTCAGAGTGACCATTTGGTTCTTGGTCACCTCCCTGACTAAGTCCCTTCTCCCCCGATTGCTCAGTTTGGCCGTGCGGCCAGCTATAGGAAGGGTCTTGGTGGTTCCAAACTTCTTACATTTAAGAATGATGGAGGCCACTGTGTTCTTGGGGACCTTCCAATGCTGCAGAAATGTTTTGTTTCCCTACCCCAGATTTGTGCCACGACACAATCCCGTCGCTGAGCTCTACGGATAATTCCTTCGACCTCATGGCTTGGTTTTTGCTCTGACATACACTGCCAACTGTGGGACCTCATATAGACACGTGGGTGCCTTTCCAAATCATGTCCAATAAATGTCATTTACCACAGGTGGACTCCAATCAAGTTGTAGAAACATCTCAAGGATGATCAATGGAAGCAGGAGTCTCATAGCAAAGGGTCTGAATACTTGTATGTAAATATGTAAATGTAGGTACCCTATGTAAATAGGGTATATCTGTTTTTTTTTTCAAATACATTGTTTTCTCTTTGTCATAACGGGGTATTGTGTGTAGATTGCTGAGGAAATTGTTTTATTTAATCCATTTTAGAATAAGGCTGTAACAACAAAATGTGGAAAAAGTCAAGGGGTCTTTCCGGAGGCACTGTACCTACATTTAATATATACCTATATTTCCATGTACCCCTGCAACATCGACTCGGTAGTATTACCCCATGTACATGGCCAAGCTATCTTTGACCATTGTGCATTTATTAAATTAAAATTGTTATTGAAATCATTTGTTATTGTATTCTGCATTGCTGGGAAGGGCCTGTACGTAATCATTTCACTTTTAGTCTACACCTGTTGTTTAACAAGAATGTGACAATTAAAATTGGATTTGAATACTACCACGATGCTGTGATGCAGGTCTTTAGATGTTTTACACATAAAGGTATGTAATTCCAAATTTTAACCTAAACATTACATTCTATTTTGTTGGACTTGAGCATTACTTTTCCGTGTGCGAGTACGCACTGGTTTTATATCACCACAATGGGATGGAGAAAGCACACGGAGAAGTATCACTTGAGTCCAGTAAAATGGAATACAGCCTTGTGGATGAATTTTGGAATGACACAGCGCTTCAAAGAAAGTGTTACCTTCTGTTGCATAGATCCCTGAACAGTTGTACTTCTATGGATATAGTTAGACTTTTTGTTGTATTTATTTCCAGACATATATTGGCTTATTGACTCAAGTCTACTGGAGACCTTTAGCCAAGGCCTTTGATGTGGTCGGTGCCCTTTTCAGAGAGGCAGAGTAGGCTTTTAAATCCATGGTGGAAAATACTGCTGATGTGTGGTCCATTGCAAGGAAGTGCATTCAGTTAAGAGTTTCAGTGTGTGTGTGTGTATGGGGGGGGGGGGTCTTGGTGTGTGTGTGTGTGTGTATGGGGGTGGGTCTTGGTGTGTGTGTGTGTATGGGGGGGGTCTTGGTGTGTGTGTGTATGGGGGGGGGGTCTTGGTGTGTGTGTGTGTGTGTGTATGGGGGTGGGTCTTGGTGTGTGTGTGTGTGTATGGTGGGTGTCTATGTGTGTGTGTGTGTATGGGGGGGGTCTTGGTGTGTGTGTGTGTGTATGGGGGGGGTCTTGGTGTGTGTGTGTGTATGGGGGGGTTTTGGTGTGCGTGTGTGTGTGTGTATGGGGGGGGGTATTGGTGTGTGTGTGTGTATGGGGGGGTCTTGGTGTGTGTGTGTATATATGGGGGGGGGTCTTGGTGTGTGTGTATGGGGGGGCCTTGGTGTGTGTGTGTATGGGGGGGTCTTGGTGTGTGTGTGTGTGTGTGGGTGGGGGTCTTGGTGTGTGTGCTTGTGTATGGGGGGGAGGCCTTGGTGTGTGTGTGTGTGTGTATGGGGGGGGAGGCCTTGGTGTGTGTGTGTGTGTATGGGGGGTGGATCTTGGTGTGTGTGTGTGTGTGTGTATGGGGGGGGTCTTGGTGTGTGTGTGTGTATGGGGTGGGGGTCTTGGTGTGTGTGTGTGTGTGTGTGTGTGTATGGGGGGGTCTTGGTGTGTGTGTGGGGGGGGGTCTTGGTGTGTGTGTATGGAGGGGGTCTTGGTGTGTGTGTGTGTGTGTGTATGGGGGGGTCTTGGTGTGTGTGTGTGTGTATGGGGGGGTCTTGGTGTGTGTTTGTATGGAGGGGGGGTCTTGGTGTGTGTGTGTGTATGAGGGGTGATTCTTGGTGTGTGTGTGTGTATGAGGGGTGATTCTTGGTGTGTGTGTGCATGTGTGTGTGTGTGGGGGGGGTCTTGGTGTGTGTGTGTATGGAGGGGGGGGTCTTGGTGTGTGTGTGTGTGTGTATGGGGGGGTCTTGGTGTGTGTGTGTGTGTATGGGGGGGTCTTGGTGTGTGTTTGTATGGAGGGGGGGTCTTGGTGTGTGTGTGTGTATGAGGGGTGATTCTTGGTGTGTGTGTGTGTATGAGGGGTGATTCTTGGTGTGTGTGTGCATGTGTGTGTGTGTGGGGGGGGTCTTGGTGTGTGTGTATGGGGGGGGTCTTGGTGTGTGTGTGTGTGTGTATTTGGGGGGTACTGGTGTGTGTCTGTATGGAGGGGGGGTCTTTGTGTGCGTGTGTATGAGGGGTGAGTCTTGGTGTGTGTGTGTGTGTAGGGGGGGGGTCTTGGTGTGTGTGTGTGTGTGTATGGGGAGGTCTTGGTGTGTATGGGGGGGTCTTGGTGTGTGTGTGTATGGAGGGGGGTACTTGGTGTGTGTGTGTATGAGGGGTGAGTCTTGGTGTGTGTGTGTGTGTGTGTGTAGGGGGGGGTCTTGGTGTGTGTGTATGGAGGGGGTCTTGGTGTGTGTGTGTGTGTGTGTATGGGGGGGTCTTGGTGTGTGTGTGTATGGAGGGGGGGGTCTTGGTGTGTGTGTGTGTGTGTATGGGGGGGTCTTGGTGTGTGTGTGTGTGTATGGGGGGGTCTTGGTGTGTGTTTGTATGGAGGGGGGGTCTTGGTGTGTGTGTGTGTATGAGGGGTGATTCTTGGTGTGTGTGTGTGTATGGGGGGGGTCTTGGTGTGTGTGTGCATGTGTGTGTGTGTGGGGGGGGTCTTGGTGTGTGTGTATGGGGGGGGGTCTTGGTGTGTGTGTGTGTGTGTATTTGGGGGGTACTGGTGTGTGTCTGTATGGAGGGGGGGTCTTTGTGTGCGTGTGTATGAGGGGTGAGTCTTGGTGTGTGTGTGTGTGTAGGGGGGGGTCTTGGTGTGTGTGTGTGTGTGTATGGGGAGGTCTTGGTGTGTATGGGGGGGTCTTGGTGTGTGTGTGTATGGAGGGGGGTACTTGGTGTGTGTGTGTATGAGGGGTGAGTCTTGGTGTGTGTGTGTGTGTGTGTGTAGGGGGGGGTCTTGGTGTGTGTGTGTGTGTATGGGGAGGTCTTGGTGTGTATGGGGGGGTCTTGGTGTGTGTGTGTGTATGGGGGGGTCTTGGTGTGTGTGTGTGTGTGTATGGGGGGGTCTTGGTGTGTGTGTGTGTGTTTGGGGGGAGGTCTTGGTGTGTGTGTGTGTGTGTATGGGGGGGGTCTTGGTGTGTGTGTGTGTGTGTATGGGGGGGTATTGGTGCGTCTGTGTGTGTGTGTGTGTGTGTGTGTGTGTGTGTGTATGTGCAACTGTCAAATCAAAATCAAATCAAAATGTACTAGTCACATGCGCCGAATAAGAAGTAAAAGTAATAAGTAATTAAAGAGCAGCAGTAAAATAACAATAGCGAGACTTTGTACACGGGGTTAGCGATACAGAGTCAATGTGCGGGGGCAACGGTTATTTGAGGTAATATGTACATGTTGGTAGAGTTATTAAAGTGACTATGCATAGATGCATAGAGGGGGAGGAGGGACACTGCAAATAGCCTAGGTAGCCTAGACTAGATCTTCAGGAGTCTTATAGCTCGGAGCGGTTTGGAACAAGACTTGGCTTTCTGGTACCACTTGCCATGCAGTAGCAGAGAGAAAAGTCTATGACTCGGGTGGCTGGAGTATTTGAGAATTTTTAGAGCTTTCCTCTGACACCGCCTGGTATAGAGGCTGAGAATGGCATGAAACTTAGCCCCAGTGATGTACTGGGCCATTCACACTACGCTCTGTAGGGCCTTTTGGTCGGAGGCCGAGCAGACCAGGCAGTGATGCAACCAGTCAGGATGCTCTCGATGGTGCAGTTACTGAATCTTTTGAGGATCTGAGGACCCATGCCAAATCTGTATCTGTGCGTGCATCTGTGCGTGTTTGCATGTGCACGTGAATATATACATGCATGTGGGTGCAGGTGCATTGGCGATTTGCAGAATTTACTGTTTTGACCCCAGCATCAATATGACTTTTTCTCTCATCAGTTCACTATCATATTTCTATCTTGAAGCACAACGTTGAGTGGCTTTATCTGAATTGCCATACATGCGTCCTAAACAGCAGGCCATGTGAGGGTACAAAAAAATAAAGTTTAATAGTAAGAAACATTTAGAAAATCTAGTATACTTTAAATGCTTGGATGTCATTTTTGCTTTGACAACAGCTGATCATCAGATATAGAGAGGTGCTACCGAAATCAACGAATAGGAAGCGGTGCTACCGAACTCAACGAATAGGAAGCGGTGCTACCGAAATCAACAAATAGGAAGCGATGCTACCGAAATCAACAAATAGGAAGCGATGCTACCGAAATCAACTAATAGGAAGCGATGCAATCGTGCGTGACGCGTTCTCAATATGCTAAAATCTGTTTTATATGATGTGAATTTTTGAAACTCTTGTATAGTTTAAATGCCTGGATGTTATATTCATTTTCGGCTCTTCACATAGTAAGACTAGATGCACACTTTCCACAATTTATTGTAAGAAGTGGGCTGCGAGTGATAGGCCCTCGTTTTCTTCAAGTAGCCAAACAACAAAACTAGGCTGCTTAATTAGGAAAATGTTGAATAGCCAAGCTTCTGCAGTGGTGCTCAAATGTAGGCTAAGTAGCTTTTGTTCTCCTTAAATTTATCAGGAGTATTGCATCTCTGAAACCAGACGTATTTCCTTTTTTTATACCCAAAGTAGATTTCTGTTTTCTCATTGAAAGTGTTTCTTGTTCTCTTGGCCTTCATCAGAGCTTTTAAACTAAATACTAAACCTTCTTTTGATTTGTGAATGTGTCGGCACTGGGGACGCAGGATGTGGCTGTGTTATTAATGTCACGTTAATCAGGCCTTTTGATTTCAACATATGGATTGTTTTAGCTTTGTAGGTCAGGTACCTATTTCATAATTTAATTCATAGATCAAGCCTTAGCAGTCATTCTGATATCATTCCCAATGATCTGTGCTTTAGTTTATTATGTTGCTCTCCAGCGGTTCTGAATTTACTATGCACCTGACAATCCACATTTTTCGGTGAAATAGCCTTTGATATGCCTCTAAGAAAGATTGGTGGAACTACAGTGCGGACTGATGGAGCTTCTTCCATGGCTGCTCTTGTACTAAATTGACCTACTGTTGGTGCTTCTGCTGGTCCTGGCATGGTTTAGAGACCTGTTCAGAAATCTTGCGCTCATGAATGTGTCGTGTCAAAGGATAGTGAATAAAGTTAACTTCATAGCTTTCATTGGTAAGGTTATCAACACGACTCATGTTGTGGAAAGCAGAAATGCCAGGATGAAGGTTATTGTGCATACAGCAAATTAGCTATTGGGGGTAACAGATGTTACTGTCAAAATGGTTGTTAACATGCTGAATAATCTTAAGGGTGGATTGTTTCAGCATAATATAGATAAAGACTGAACTGTTGGAGCTACAAACTAATATGTCACCAATAAGAAAAGTTAGCCACAGTTGACTAGCCTAGCCAGCTAATACTGTAAACATCAATGTGCCTCCTGCTCAGAAAGTTAGTGTTTCATTAGCTTTTTCTCGCTGAATTAAATTTTGCATAATGTTTAGGCATAATTTTCTAATTTCAAGTAACTAACTGCGTGTGTGTGTGTGTGTGTGTGTGTGTGTGTGTGTGTGTGTGTGTGTGTCATGTATGGTACAATGGAGGTTTAAAAACGACATTAGCCAATACATATGTCATAGCCTACAAATAGCATACATTGCAATATAATCTTCTTTAAAAACAGTTGTACAATGTGCTCTGCAATAAGATGAGTTTTCAAATTACAGCCGCTCAATACCATGGTGGGCAGCATCATGTTGAATGCATTGGACTATAAAGTATGGAGAATGATAAAGATTCTGTAGGATTATTGAAAAAGCTGTTGGGGAATGAATGTTTGAGTTTTAAATGCTAAATATTTAGTGAATGTGAGTATATTTAGGTGGTTTAAATTATTAACATTATTTCTATTAGTATTCAAATGTATTGATAGGCCAAATTTGTCTAGACTCTCTTTTGGATGTAATACAATTACATAAAACGTTTTGAAATAAGTTTATTTTTATTTTTTAAATGCTTGTGCTGTTTTTGATTATTGATTATGAGTGGGTTATGATTGGGTTATGTATGGGTTATGAATGGGTTATGAATGGGTTATGAATGGATTACGTATAAATTATGTATGGATTAGTATTGGGATATGTATGGGTTATATATGTTCATGTATGGGTTATGTATGGGTTATGAATGGGTTATGTGTGGGTTATGAATGTTATATGAAGTCCTTAAATAAAGTGTTAACAAATTGTCCACCTTTCAGTAGTGCTGAATCAAAACAACAGGCACTTAAAACGGCTGTAATCAAAGGGGTATTATGTGACATATCTCCCAGGTAATGAGATGCTATATCAGGGCATCACAAAATCTCTAACCACAGTTTTAGGCTGTGTCTCAAATGGCACCCTATTTCCTACATAGTGCACTACTTTTGACCAGAACACCCAACCCTGGTCAATAGTAGTGCACTATGTAGGGCATATTGTGCCATTTGGGATGAATCCATGGGCTTTGAAATATTTCCAGGGCTTTTGAGCTCCATCGATTCATTTCATCCCTCCGTTTTCGTATGATAACAGAACAGGCATAGAGCAGCAGGATCAGGAGAGAGGCCATCGTGTGTGTGTGTGTGTGTGTGTGTGTGTGTGTGTGTACAGTAGCACAGTGGGATTAGGGGTCCAGACCTTTTCTCAGATGAACACTGTAATCATCAGGACTGGTTAACAGGGCTGTTAAGCAGTAGGGGGCCGAATTGTGGCTTGATATCACATTGCCTTCCCCCCGCCCCGCCCCACCCCAACACTAAAATCTCCTCACACACACACACACACACACACACACACACACACACACACACACACACACACACACACACACACACACACACACACACACACACACACACACACACACACACACACACACACACTCATCCTGCTGGTTGTAGTGGTGGAGAACCAGAGGAACAAGACAGATGGGATCCAGAGGCCTGGGTTGGTGGTTCTCTTTGGGTCTGTCTCATCAGTGCTCACTGACTCTGTACATAGTCAAAGCTTTCCTTAATTTTGGGTCAGTCACTTTCAGTGTACTCTCTGGTTAGGGCCACATATCATTCTAGTTTGCTCAGTTTTTTTGTAAATTCTTTTGAATGCGTCAAGTAATTATCCTGTTGTTTTCTCATGATTTGGATAGGTTTAATAGTGTTGCTTTCCCGGGGCTCTGAGTGGTCTGTTGTGAAAAGAGCCCCAGGAACAGCTTGCTTAGGGGACTCTTCTCCATGTTCATCTCTCTACAGGGTGATGGCTTTGTTATGGAAGGTTTGGGAATCTCTTCCTTTTTGGTGGTTGTAAAATTTAACAGCTCTTTTCTGGATTTTGATAGATAGCTAGCATGCACTATTTGGTGTTTTATGTTGTACACAGAGGACATTTCTCTCTCTCGCTCTCTCTCTCTCTCTCTCTGCCTTTCTATCTCACACTGCCAGTCAATGTGTATTGCATAATAAGTGGAAACTCTGTCTTTCTTTCTATCCGTCTATGTTTATCTCCCTCTCTACCTATCCCACCAGCCAAGCTCCTCCATCTCTCTCTCTCTCTCTCTCTCTCTCTCTCTCTCTCTCTCTCTCTCTCTCGTACCCCACCAGACTCAGCTCTCTCTGGGCCCTAGTTCTGCTCTTAACTCCCATGCTTTTCTCCTTTCTCTTCTCTTTTCTCATCAACGTAACCCCTTCCGTCTCTTGCTCTTTTCTGCTCTATTCATGTGTCCTTTCATCTTTTGTGGAGAATGATATTTCTTGGCTCTCCACTTTCTCTCTCTCTGTCTTTATCTCCCTCTCTCCTTTTCCTTGTGGCAGATACCCAAAGGAAAAAATACTATAGTATAATATGGTATAAACACTGTAGTATTTACTGTAGTATTTTTGCAGAACTACTGTAGTATTTACAGTTAGCTATAGTATAAATAATGTAGTAAAATAAAACTGTATTATATACTATAGTAATGAATGTAGTGTTTTTTTTGTAGATGAAAGTATGCTGTAATATTTACTGTAGTGTTTTTGCAGACATTACTGCAGTATTTAGAATATTTTGTTTTAGTATTTTTGACATGGAGTCTTTCTCCTATAGGAAACTTACTGGAGAAATATTAAAATAGCAAATTGAATTGTAATACTACAGTGTTCTTTTCTGATAAGACTATAGTATTTACTATGGCATTCAACAGTATACTACAACATTGTATCGTAAGTACTACACATGATCTGGGGATAATACAGTGAGTAGTATAGTATTCTATAGTAAACTACAGTTTATTCAATAATTCTATAGTAAGTACTGTAATATTCTGTAGTAAACTGTAGTATTTTTTAATGTGGGTAGGTAAGCCTGTCCTTTAGGATAACGCTTTCAAAATATTTGAGAGAGAGAGAGAGAGAGAGAGAGAGAGAGAGAAGTAGGATAAGTTAAGAAATTAATGAGAGAGACTGCAATGTTGTGATGTCGCCGAAGACCCATCTGCTACGCCTGGCCCGCTAGCTTTCTGAATGCCGTGTCTCGCGCTCGCCTAGCATAAAAGCGACTACCGAACGGCTCCCTGACTCACCTATTGCTGCTCATTGGACCCTATGATCACTCGACTACACATGTCTCTTTCTAACGTCATAATGCCTTGTTTTCTGCTGTTTCGGTTATTTATTGTTTTCTTTCACTGTAGAGCCCCTAGTCCAGCTCAACAGGCCTTAGATATCTCTTTTGTCACACACCCCACGCATGGGGAGACCTCATGGGGAGACCTGGCT
The DNA here is from genome assembly GCF_057628025.1 of Oncorhynchus mykiss. Taxonomy (NCBI): domain Eukaryota; kingdom Metazoa; phylum Chordata; class Actinopteri; order Salmoniformes; family Salmonidae; genus Oncorhynchus; species Oncorhynchus mykiss. The sequence goes on along the minus strand of NC_143044.1, from coordinate 49,910,566 downwards.
TATCTGGTGTCTCCAGAGATGCAAGCTCTCTCATCGTCACTCAATGCCTAAGTTTACACCCACTGTACTCACATCCTACCATACCCTTGTCTGTAAATTATGTCCTGAATCTATTCTACCATACCCAGAAACCTGCTACTTTTATTCTCTGTTCCCAACGCACTAGACGACCAGTTCTTATAGCCTTTAGCCGCACCCTTATCCTACTCCTCTGGTGATGTAGAGGTTAACCCAGGCCCTGTAGCCCCCAGGATTACACCTATTCCCCAGGCGCTCTCATTCTGCTGTAACCGTAAAAGCCTTGGATTCATGCATCAGAAGCCTCCTCCGTAAATGTGTTTTGTTCACTGCTTTAGCACACTCCGCCAACCCTGATGTCCTTGCCGTGTCTGAATCCTGGCTTAAGAAGGCCACCAAAAATTCTGAAATCTCCATCCCCAACTGTAACATTTCCGTCAAGACAGAAATGCCAAAGGGGGCGGAGTTGTACAATCTACCTCAGAGATAGTCTGCAGAGTTCTGTCATACTATCCAGGTCTGTGCCCAAACAGCTCAATCTTCTAAGTCTATCACTGTTGTCGATTGTTATAGACCCCCCTCAGCCCCCAGCGGTGCCCTGGACACCATATGTGTATTGCTTGCCCCCCCCCATCTATCTTCGGAGTTTGTACTGTTAGGTGACCTAAACTGGGATGTGCTTAGCATCCTCGCCATCCTATAATCTAAGATAAATTCCCACAATCTCACACAAATTATCAAGGAACCTACCAGGTACAACTCTAAATCTGTAAACATGGGCACCCTCATAGATTTCATCCTGACCAACAAGCCCTCCAAATACACCTCTGCTGTCTTCAACCAGGATCTCAGCGATCACTGCTTCATTGCCTACTGCCCGTGGTCAAACGACCACCCCTCATCACTGTCAAACGCTCCCAAAAACACTTCAGCGAGCAGGTCTTTCCAATCGACCTGGCCCGGGTATCCTGGAAGGATATTGACCTCTTCCTGTCAGTAGAGGATGCCTGGTTGTTCTTTAAAAGTGCTTTCCTCAACATCTTAAATAAGCATGCACCATTCAAACAATATAGAACTAGGAACAGATTTAGCCTTAGGTTCACTCCAGACTTGATTTTCCTTGACCAGCACAAACTGCATTAGCATGGACTAGCCCCCACGATATGCAGCTTTTCAGAGAAGTCAGTAACCAATATACACAGTCATTTGGGAAAGCCAAGGAAAGGTTTTTCAAACAGATATTTACATCCTGTTGCAATAATTCCAAAGAGTTTTGGGACATCGTAAAGTCAATGGAGAATAAGAGCACCTGCCACCAGCTGCCCACTGTACTGAGGCTAGGAAACACTGTCACCACCGATAAATCTGCGATAATCAAGAATTTCAATAAGCAATTTTTTACGGCTGGACATGCTTTCCACCTGGCTACCCCTACCCGAGCCAACAGCTCTACAACCCCGCTTCTCCTTTACCCAAATCCAGACAGCTGATGTTCTGAAAGAGCTTCAAAATCTGGATCCCTAAAAATCAGCCGGGCTAGACAATCTGGACACTCTCTTTCTAAAATGATCTGCCACAATTTTTGCAACCCCTATTACTAGCCTGTTCAACCGTATTGTCTGAGATCCCTAAATATTTGAAAGCTACCACGGTCATCTCCCTCCTCTTGGGGAGACACTCTAGACCCAAACTGTTATAGACGTATATCCATCCTGCCCTGCCCTGCCTTTCTAAAGTCTTCAAAATCCAAGTTAACAAACAGATCACCAATCATTTAGAATCCTATCGTACCTTCTCCACTATGCAATATGGTTTCAGAGTTGGTCATGGTCTCAGCCACGCTCAAGGTCCTAAAATATATCATAACCGCCATAGATAAAAGACAGTACTGTGCAGCCGTTTTCATCGACCTGGCCAAGGCTTTCGACTGTCAATCACCACATTCTTATCGGAAGACTCTGCAGGTTCACCAACTACTTCTCAGATAGAGTTCAGTGTGTCAAATTGGAGGGCCTGTTGTCCAGACCTCTGGCAGGCTCTATGGGGGAGCCACAGGGTTTTATTCTCAGGCCCACTTACTTCCCTGTATACATCAATGATGTCGCTCTTGCTACTGGTGATTCTCTGATCCACCTCTATGCAGACGACCCCATTCTGTATACATCTGGCTCATCCTTGGACACTGTGTTAATTTCTTGCGGACCAGTGGGACACTTACGTCTCATTTCAAAAACTTCTGGTGAAATTGCAGAACGCCAAATTCAAATAAATTACTATAAATATTCAACTTTCATGAAATCACAAGTGCAATACATCAAAATAAAGCTTAACTTGTTGTTAATCCAGCCGCCGTGTCAGATTTCCAAAAGGATTTACGGCGAAAGCAAACCATGCAATTATCTGAGGACAGCGCCCAGCACACAAATGCATAACAAATCATTTTCAACCAGGGAGTTGCGACACGAAAGTCAGAAATAACGATATAATATATGCCTTACCTTTGAAGACCTTCTTCTGTTGGCACTCCAAAAGGTCCCAGTTACATTACAAATGGTCCTTTTGTTTGATAATGTCCTTCTTTATATGCATAAAAACTCCTTTTAGCTGGCGCGCTTCAGTCAATAATTCACTCGGTTTCCCTCCTTCAAAATGCATACAAAATGAATCCCAAACGTTACCAATAAACTTATCCAAACAAGTCAATCAACATTTAGAATCAAACCTTAGGTACCCTAATACGCAAATAAACAATACAATTTAAGACTGAGAACTGTTATTGTCTTTACCGGAGACAAATACCAAAGAACGTGCTCTCATTCACACGCTTGGAAACACTCCTACCAAAATGCGAGCCACCTAGAAAAACTACAATTTCTGGCTCATTTTTCCAAACACCAGCCTGAAACTATTTTTAGAGACTGTTGACATCTAGTGTAAGCCCTAGGAACTGCAATCGGGCACGATTTCACCCTATTATAAAAATGTCAGCCATTGAAATCAGTGGTAGGATTATGATTATTTTTGGGGGGATGGTTTGTCTTCAGGGTTTCGCCTGCCATTTCAGTTCTGTTATACTCACAGACATTATTTTAACAGTTTTATAAACTTTAGAGTGTTTTCTATCCAAATCTACCTAATCTAATTTTATGCATATCCTAGTTTCTGGGCCTGAGTAGCAGGCAGTTTACTTTGGGCATGCTTTTCATCCGGACGTCAAAATACCGTCCCTTATCCCAAAGAAGTTAACAAACCTCCAAACGAGCTTCAATGCCATACAACACTGCTTCCGTGGCCTCCAACTGCTCCTAAATGCTAGTAAAACTAAATGCATGCTCTTCAAATTGAGCATTGCTGCCCACACCCACCCACCCGCCTAGCATCACTACTCTGGATGGTTCTGACTAAGAATATATTGACAATTACACATACCTAGGTGTCTGGTTAGACTGTAAACTCTCCTTCCAGATTAACCTCTCTGCGCACCGAACCGCTACATAAACCGCTACATAAAAAGTAATATTAAACAATAATGAAAATACAAGTGTCTCACATGTTTCGAAAGCCTAGAATCTTGCTAATCCAACTGTGTTGTCAGATTTTAAAAAGGATTTACTTTGAAAGAATACGATGTGATTATCTGAGGACAGAGCCCCATAAAAATAAACTATTTCAACCAGCACAGGCGTAACAAAATCACAAATTGCAATAAAATAAATAGTTGACCTTCCTCTGTTTGCAATTGCAATGCTCATTGTCACACAATGAATGGTCTTTTGTTTGATAAAATCCATTTTTATAGCATAACACAAAATATTTTGTGACCTGCTTGTGTCGTGAATTCCGTCTCACTCAATTTTCAACGACACATTCGATGTAAATACACACACTAAATGTGACTTTTCCACTCATGTTTGGTTTCATTGCAATCAACTGGTGTGTTTGTAACACAAGCAAATGTGATGGGTCATTTCGCGGGACGGATTGACTGAAAGAAACCGATTTGAAGACAACAAGTAATGACATCATTGTGCACCAATGATATGACCGCTGTTTTGTTGATTGACTGTATTTAACCCAATGACCACTGATAGTCTTGAAATCTAGCTGGGGAGATAGCCAATGAGCTGAGGTAAACGGCAATATGTAATGGTTATGTGTTGGAAGACCAACCCATGTAGTAAACTCCGGCATAAAGAGAGTCATTCGCCATTGAAGATTCATACTTCAGCATGTTACTCACAGCACTTTTTTGGTAAAGCACATCTTCAGCTGTTTATATATCAATCAGTATGGCGACTAAGTCAGGGAAAGCTAAATCTAAGTCTACATATACAGATGTACACACAATTGTAGAAGTTGGTCAGGAAAGTGAGACAGAGATTGTTGTAGGACGATTCATTTAGCTAGCATAGCTTTGATTCCCAACTGGAGGAATCTTTTTTGAATCGGAGAGGACATTGTTTTCGACTGGTAAATTCTCCTCATGCTAATGCCGTTGTTTGAAACTAATAATATAAAATATTATTTGTGATTTTTTAACATTTTAGTAGCAACATATATTCCTATATATATATGTAATGAAATGTGTAAAGTTTATAATACATTGTGGATGGGGGTATGTTTGTGTGTATGTTTATGACCCATAGCCTATGTTTGTGTGTGTATATATACATATTGTGGATTAGAGGGAGCATGGCCGAGATGCATGTGTCTGCCGCTCCACCCCACCCACCCCCACATGAAATAGCCTATTTGAGGCTGTTGAGGGGAGGGCAGGCCCACAACAATGGCCAAAGTGAAATGGAGACAGTAGATACAGCTGGTCTGTTGTAATATAATAAAGACAGTAGATCTAGCTGGTCTGTCATAATATTATAGAGACAGTAGATCTAGCTGAAATGTCATAATATAAAATAGACAGCAGATCTAACTGGTCTGTCATAATATAAATGAGACAGTAGATATAGCAGGTCTATAATAATATACCTTATGTTCCCTGTACTCTATATATATATATGTTTATTATACCTGTTGATACAGGGCTCATATGTGAAACTATTCTAACTGAACGTTTTCACAGTGACACTGACCCCGAATGGGAGCCCCCAGTGCCAATGTGTCCATCCCCCACTGAAGCTGGTTCATCCAGCCGGACACCTGTTGTCTCAGCGCTACTGGGTCATGGACCACAAAAAATGTCCCCATTCCATCTGCAATAAAGGACTACAAGAGCATGGGAGGTGTGGGCCTGTCAGATGCGCTGATAGGCTATTACAATGTTCTCCATAGGACGATGAAATGGTACAAGACCTTCTAACATTTCATCGACATTGCTGTGGTGAATGCATTCATCCTACACAAGGAAATGGCTAAGAGCTGTGGAAAGCCCCCCATCTCACAGCTAGCCTTTAGAGAGCTGCTCATCAAGGAGCTTGCTGGCTACAGAACCACAGCACCACTGCACCACATTCTGGCCCCTCTACCTCTGTCCCTTCTGCTCCTGCCACAGGTGGTGTTCATCTGCCCAAATGTATTTCTGCAGGCATGGATGTGCCTCAGGGCCAAAACGGCACAGCATGGAGGCGTCGCTGTGTTCTTTGCAAAATGAAGTCCCCCATCACCTGCACCACATGCTTGGTGACCCTCTGCTTTACAGCAGAAATAGACTGCTATGGCACCTGGCATCAGCAGCACAATATTGTGTAGAGGACTGAGGGTCTTCCAAATTTTGAAAGTGTTATTTTGCAAATGTATATAAAAATAAAAAAATGGGGGGGGGGGGGGGGATGTGTTAGAATACCATGTTGGTATTTTGTATATAGTTATTCCATTCAAAATGTATAACTTCACCAATTTGGCCACTACATTTGGGCTACTTGTGTGGGACACCTGGGTGACTTCATGATAAATGTCATGTCGCACACTCATTTTGGAAGGTATCATTCTGAAACTTTGCACAAGTACTGTTGCACTCTTATGTTTTTCACTGAAATTGTCCCCATCATCCTATCTGAATATTTGTTTTGTCTTGTTCATTTTAAAGATGATGATATAACAATAAAAATATGTATGTTTTTTTCATTGTATTATCTAAACCAGATCTATAGTGTTATATTCGCCTACATTCAATTCACATTTACACAAACTTCAGAGTGTTTTCTTTCAAATGAAACCAAGAATAGGCCTACTGAGTGGATCAGTATAGGGCTACTGGGTGGATAAGTATAGGCCTATTGAGTGGAGCAGCACAGGCCTACTGATTGGATCAGTATAGGTCTACTGAGTGGATCAGTATAGGCCTACTGAGTGGATCAATATAGGCTTACTGAGTGGATCAGTATAGGCCTACTGAGTGGATCAGTATAGGCCTACTGAGTGGATCAGTATAGGTCTTCTGAGTGGATTAGTATAGGCCTACTGAGTGGATCAGTATAGGGCTACTGGGTGGATAAGTATAGGCCTATTGAGTGGAGACGCACAGGCCTACTGATTGGATCAGTATAGGCCTACTGAGTGGATCAATATAGGCTTACTGAGTGGATCAGTATAGGCCTACTGAGTGGATCAGTATAGGCCTACTGAGTGGATCAGTATAGGCCTACTGAGTGGATCAGTATAGGCCTATTGAATGGATCAGTATAGGCCTACTGAGTGGATCAGTATAGGTAGACTGAGTGGATCAGTATAGGTTTACTGAGTGGATCAGTATAGATGTACTGAATGGATCAGTATAGGTGTACTGAGTGGATCAGTATAGGCCTACTGTGTGGCCTACTGTTATGTTTCCATGACAATTCAGGCATTACATCAGCATCAAGGACAGTGCCAAACTATTATGTGACCTGTGACTTCTTTCTGCTGCCCACAAACAAACAGCTGGCTTCATTGGCTAAATATAAATTGTATGTGTATTACGGTGGTTATGGTTGCTACACTTAAATATTGTATAAAAGGGGATATGAACAGGTATGGTTTATGTTTTTCAAACTTCTCTCTCTCTATTTTATTTTTATTTTTTCATTTCACCTTTATTTAGCCAACAAGTTCTCATTTACAATTGCGACCTGGCCAAGATAAAGCAAAGCAGTGCGACAAAAACAACAACACAGAGTTACACATAAACAAACGTACAGTCAATAACACAATAAAAAAATCTATGTACAGTGTGTGCAAATGTAGAAGAGTAGGGAGGTAAGGCAATGAATAGACCATAGAGGCTAAATAATGACAATTTAGCAATTAACACTGGAATGATAGATGTGCAGATGATGATGTGGGGTGCAAAAGAGCAAGAAGATAAGTAACAATATGGGGATGAGGTAGTTGGGTGTGCTATTTACAGATTGGCTGTGTATAGGTACAGTGATCGGTAAGCTGCTCTGACAGCTGATGCTTAAAGCTAGTCAGGGAGAAATATGACTCCAGCTTCTGTGCTTCTCTCTGTCTGCCAGGCGCTCATAGAGAAGTGGTGGATTGGTCTCATCTCCTCTGTCTGTCAGTTTAGTTTATGCTAAACATGCTTAGCTACTCTGTCACAGCAACTCATTTGGGACACTTGCCATCTCTGCCTACTTCCAAAATGATGCATCAGAAAAAACAATCTTCCTATTGCTATTACAGAAATACCGAGTGAGAAACTAGCATTACCTGTAAAGAGAGAGGTTAATAAGACAGGCAATGATCTATCCCAGCAGTGACTCATTATGGTGAAATGGATAGGCGGGATGTTGGACTGCGTAGATGAAGAGCACATGTATGTTACTGGGAGTACTCCTTGACATTGACGATAGCAACTATAACCTCAACCCCCCTGAGCTTCCTTTATAGAGTAACGCCTGCAGCACAAAGTTATACTATACTTTTAGTCTCGCTCACCTTCGTCAACAAACATTTGATTCTCCATCTTACCGTAGAGCCAACAAACCTTCCTCATTGAACAGTGGATTCTCCATCTTACCGTAGTCCCATTAGACCTTCCTCATTGAACAGTGGATTCTCCATCTTACCGTAGAGCCAATAAACCTTCCTCATTGAACAGTGGATTATCCATTTTACCGTAGTCCCATTAGACCTTCCTCATTGAACAGTGGATTCTCCATCTTACCGTAGAGCCAATAAACCTTCCTCATTGAACAGTGGATTATCCATTTTACCGTAGTCCCATTAGACCTTCCTCATTGAACAGTGGATTCTCCATCTTACCGTAGAGCCAATAAACCTTCCTCATTGAACAGTGGATTCTCCATTTTACCGTAGTCCCATTAGACCTTCCTCATTGAACAGTAGATTCTCCATCTTACCGTAGTCCCATTAGACCTTTCTCATTGAACAGTGGATTCTCCATCTTACTGTAGAGCCAATAAACCTTCCTTATTGAACAGTGGATTCTCCATCTTACTGTAGTCCCATTAGACCTTCCTCATTGAACAGTGGATTCTCCATCTTACCGTAGAGCCAATAAACCTTCCTCATTGAACAGTGGATTCTCCATCTTACCGTAGTCCCATTAGACCTTCCTCATTGAACAGTAGATTCTCCATCTTACCGTAGTCCCATTAGACCTTCCTCATTGAACAGTGGATTCTCCATCTTACTGTAGAGCCAATAAACCTTCCTTATTGAACAGTGGATTCTCCATCTTACTGTAGTCCCATTAGACCTTCCTCATTGAACAGTGGATTCTCCATCTTACCGTAGAGCCAATAAACCTTCCTCATTGAACAGTGGATTCTCCATCTTACCGTAGTCCCATTAGACACTCAATCAAACTCCAACCTCTCCACAATGGCCAAGACCAGAGAGCTGTGTGAGGACATCAGGGATAAAATTGTAGACCTGCACAAGGCTGCGATGGGCAACAGGACAATAGGCAAGCAGCTCGGTGAGAAGGCAACAACTGTTGGCTCAAATATTCGAAAATGGAAGAAGTTCAAGATGACGGTCAATCACCCTCGGTTTGGGGCTCCATGCAAGATCTCACCTCGTGGGGTATCAATGATCATGAGGAAGGTGAGGGATCAGCCCAGAACTACACGGCAGGACCTGGTCAATGACCTGAAGAGAGCTGGGACCACAGTCTCAAAGAAATCCATTAACACACTACGCCGTAATGGATTAAAATCCTGCAGCGCACACAAGGTCCCCCTGCTCAAGCCAGCACATGTCCAGGCCCGTCTGAAGTTTGCCAATGACCATCTGGATGATCCAGAGAAGGAATGGGAGAAGATCATGTGGTCTGATGAGACAAAAATAGAGCTTTTTGGTCTAAACTCCACTCGCCCTGTTTGGAGGAAGAAGAGGGATGAGTACAACCCCAAGAACACCATCCCAACCATGAAGCATGGAGGTGGAAACATCATTCTTTGGTGATACTTTTCTGCAAAGGGGACAGGACGACTGCACCGTATTGAGGGGAGGATGGATGGGGCCATGTATCGCGAGATCTTGGCCAACAACCTCCTTCCCTCAGTAAGAGCATTTGAGATGGGTCGTGGCTGGGTCTTCCAGCATGACAACGACCCGAAACACACAGCCAGGGCAACTAAGGAGTGGCTCCGTAAGAAGCATCTCAAGGTCCTGGAGTGGCCTAGCCAGTCTCCAGACCTGAACCCAATAGAAAATCTTTGGAGGGAGCTGAAAGTCCGTATTGCCCAGCTACAGCCCCGAAACCTGAAGGATCTAGAGAAGGTCTGTATGGAGGAGTGGGCCAAAATCCCTTCTTCAGTGTGTGCAAACCTGGTCAAGAACTACAGGAAACGTATGATCTCTGTAATTGCAAACAAAGGTTTCTGTACCAAATATTAAGTTCTGCTTTTCTGATGTATCAAATACTTATGTCATGCAATAAAATGCAAATTAATTACTTAAAAATCATACAATGTGATTTTCTGGATTTTTGTTTTAGATTCCGTCTCTCACAGTTGAAGTGTATATATGATTTAAAAAATTACAGACCTCTACATGCTTTGTAAGTAGGAAAACCTGCAAAATCGGCAGTGTATCAAATACTTGTTCTCCCCACTGTAGATCTGCCTCTTTCAAGAAGCGGGACTCTATCCCGGAAGCTTATAAGAAAACCCGCTTTGCCCTCCGACGAACCATCAAACAGGCAAAGTGTCAAGACAGGACTAAGATTGAATTGTACTACACTGGCTCTGACGCTCGTTGGATGTGGCAGGGCTTGGAAACTATTACAGACTACAAAGGGAAGCACAGCCGTGAGCTTCACACACGAGCTAAATTACTTCTATGCTCGCTTCGAGGTAAGAAACACTAAAACACGCATGAGAGCATCAGCTGTTCAGGACGACTGTGTGATCACGCTCTTCATAGTACATGTGAGTAAGACCATTAAACAGGTCAACATTCACAAGGTCGCTGTGCCAGACGCATTACCAGGACATGTACTCCGAGCATGCGCTGACCAACTGTCAAGTGTCTTCACTGAAATATTCAACCTGTCCCTGACTGAGCCTGTAATACCAACCTGTTTCAAGCAGACCACCATAGTCCCTGTGCCCAAGAACACTAAGGAAAACTGCTTAAATGACTACTGACCCGTGGAACTCACGTCTGTAGCCATGAAACGCTTTGAAAGGCTGGTCACGGCTCACATCAACACCATTATCCCAGAATCCCTAGACCCACTCCAATTTGCAAGCCGCCCCCACAGATCCACAGATGATGCAATCTCTATTGCACTCCACACTGCCCTTTCCCACCTAGACAAAGGGAACAGCAATGTGAGAATGCTATTCATTGACGACAGCTCAGCGTTCAACACCATAGTGCCCTCAAAGCTTATCAATAAGCTAAGGACCCTGGGACTAAACACCTCCCTCTTCAACTGGATCCTGGACTTCCTGACAGGCCGCCCAGCAGGTGGTAAGGAGAGCTAACAACACATCCTCTGCGCTGATCCTCAACAAGGGGCCCTCAGGGGTGAGTGCTCAGTCCCGTCCTGTACTCCCAGTTCACTCATGGCTGCATGGCCAGGCACAACTCCAACACCATTACGTTTGCCGATGACACAACAGTGGTAGGCCTGATCACAGACAACGTTGAAGCAGCCTATAGGGAGGAGGACAGAGACCTGGCCATGTGGTGCCAGAATAACATACATTCCCTCAACCTGACCAAGACAAAGGAGATGATTGTGTACTACAGAAAAAGGAGGACGAGCACGCCCCCATTCTCATTAATGGGGCTCCAGTGGAGCAGGTTGAGAGCTTCAAGTTCCTTGGTGTCCACATCACCAACAAACTATCATGGTCCAAGCACACCAAGACAGTCGTGAAGAGGCCACAACAATGTTTATTCCCTTTCAGGAGACTGAAAAGATTTGGCATGGGTCCTCAGATCCTCAAAAGGTTTTACAGCTGCATCACTGCCTGGTATGGCGACTGCTCGGCCTCTAACCGCAAGGCACTACAGAGGGTTGTACAGTACATACGGCCCAGTACATCACCGGTGCCTAGCTTCCTGCCATCTAGGACCTCTATTCCAGGCGGAATCCGAGAAAGGCCCTAAACATGGTCAAAGACTCCAGCCACGCTAGTCATAGACTTTTCTTTCTGCTTCCGCACGGCAAGTGGTACCGGAGAACAACTCTATGTCCAAAAGGCTTCTAACTTGTTGTGGCTAGGGGCAGTATTGAGTAGCTTGGATGAATAAGGTGCCCAGCGCAAACTGTCTGCTACTCAGGCCCGGTTGCTAATATATGCATAGTAGATTTGGATAGAAAACACTCGAAAGTTTCTAAAACTGTTTGAATGATGTCTGTGAGTATAACAGAACTTGTATGGCAGGCAAAAACCTGAGAATAAAATCCAACCAGGAAGTGGGAAATCTGAGGTTTGTAGTTTTTCAACTCATTCCTTATCGAATACAGAGTGTCTATGGGGTCAAATTGCACTTCCCAAGGCTTTCACTGGATGTCAACAGTCTTTAGAACCTTGTTTGATGCTTCTACTGTGAAGAGGTCTGCCAGAGAGCCATGAGCTGGCCACATGCGTTCATGTGAGAGTTAGCTTGAGTTCCATTGCATTTCTGAAGACAAAGTAATTCTCCAGTTGGAACATTATTGAAGATTTATGTTTAAAACATCCTAAAGATTGATTCTATACTTCGTTTGACATGTTTCCACGAACTGTAATAGAACTTTTTGAATTTTCGTCTGCTCCTACTGATCTCATGTCATGACGCATGAACAAAAAGGAGGCATTTGGACATAAATGATGGACATTATCGAACAAAACAAATATTTATTGTGGAACTTGGATTCCTGGGAGTGCATTCTGATGAATATCATCAATGGTAATTTAATATTTATAATGCTATTTCTGACTTCTGTTCACTACACAACATGGCGGATATCTGTTTGGGTTGTTTTGGTCTCTGAGCTGTACTCAGATTATAGCATGGTGTGCTTTTGCGGTAAAGCTTTTTTTGAAATCTGACACAGCGGTTGCATTAAGGAGAAGTGTATCTATAATTCCGTGCATACTAGTTGTATCTTGTATCAATGTTTATTATGAGTATTTCTGTAAATTGATGTGGCTCTCTGCAATATCACTGGATGTTTTGGAACTACCGAACGTAACGCGCCAATGTATACTGAGATTTTTTTTATATAAATATGAACTTTATCGAAGAAAACATACATGTATTGTATAACATGAAGTCCTATGAGTGTCATCTGATGAAGATGATCATAGGCTAGTAATTAATTTATCTGTATTTCTGCTTTTTGTCACTTTTCTCTTTGGCTGGAAAATGGCTGTGTTTTTCTGTGACTTGGCTCTGACCTAACATAATCGTTTGGTTTGCTTTCGTCTTAAAGCCTTTTTGAAATCGGACACCGTGGTGGGATTAACAAGAAGTGTATCTTTAAAATGGTGTGAAATACTTCTATGTTTGAGGAATATTAATTACAGGGTTTCTGTTGTTTTGAATTTTGGCGCCCTGCACTTTCACTGGCTGTTGTCATATCGATCCCGTTAGCGGGATCTTAGCCCAAAGAGGTTTTAAGCTAACCTGATGCCCTGCACAATGACTCTGTACTGGTACCCCCTGTATATAGCCTCAAACCTGTTATTTTACAACTGCTCTTTAATTATTTGTTACTTTTATTTAATATTTTTCTATTAAAACTGCATTGTCTTTTTTTAATTAAAACTGCATTGTTGGTTAAGGGCTTGTAAGTAAGCATTTCACTCTAAGGTTGTATTCCTTCACTGTAAGGTTGTAAGGTTGTATACCTGTTGTATTCGGCACATGTGACAAATAACATTTAATTTGATTTGATTTAATTTACTGTACTTTAATCATGGCTCATCTTATATAACTACTGCCATACACACTTTTTTCTATTCATATACTGTCCATAATGTCTATACACACAATCCCATATAACTCCTGCTGTAAACACCTTATCTATTTATAAACTCTCCATAAATGCGTATACACATCATCCCATATAACTACTGCTCTACACACCTTTTCTATTCCTATACTTTCCATATTTTCTCTTCACACCATTATATACATACTGTACCAGTCAAAAGTTTGGACATATCTACTCATTCCAGGGTTTTTATTTATTTTTACCATTTCCTACATGTAACAGCAGTGAAGACATCAAAACTCTGGAATAACACAAATGGATACATGTAGTAACCAAAAAAGTGTTAAACAAATCTAAATATATTTTGTATTCTTCAAAGTAGCCACGCTTTTCCTTGATGACAGCTTTGCATATTCTTGGCATTCTCTCAACCAGCTTCACCTGGAATGCTTTTCCAACAGTCTTGAAGGAGTTCGCACATATGCTGAGCACTTGTTGGCTGCTTTCCCTTCAGTCTGCAGTCCAACTCATCCCAAACCATCTCAATTGGGTTGAGGTCGGGTGATTGTAGATCCCAGGTCATCTGATTCAGCACTCCATCCCTCCCCTTGTTGGTGGAAATTGCTGTCTAATCTCATCTATAATTCTATACTTCACACTGTTGCTAACAAAGGTAGTATACATAAATTAATGAGAAGGCAGCAGACATGATAATACCAGTGATCCTAGATAAAGGCTAGCCAGGGTAATACCAGTGATCCTAGATGAAGACTAGCCAGGATAATACCAGCGATCCTAGATGAAGACTAGCCAGTTTAATACCAGTGATCCTAGATGAAGACTAGCCAGGATAATATCAGTGATCCTAGATGAAGACTAGCCAGGGTAATACCAGTGATCCTAGATGAAGACTAGAAAGTGTAATACCAGTGATCTTAGATGAAGACTAGCCAGGATAATATCAGTGATCCTAGATGAAGACTAGCCAGGGTAATACCAGTGATCCTAGATGAAGACTAGAAAGTGTAATACCAGTGATCTTAGATGAAGACTAGCCAGGATAATACCAGCTATCCTAGATGAATACTAGCCAGGATAATACCAGCGATCCTAGATGAAGACTAGCCAGGATAGTACCAGCTATCCTAGATGAAGACTAGTCTGTCGCTCTCTGGCTCGCCCGTTATTCTTCTGTCTCACGTTAGGATAGATAAACCGCCTAGCTCTGCAAATATTGGAGTCTGTTTTTGCTGCCTGTAAAATTAGTTAATGATTAATTTGTGAGGCAGAGCCTGAGGTGCTGTGAAAAATCTTTAATGTGCACGTATTCCTTATTTATAGGGACGCTGAGCAACAACAGCAAGGTAAGACAGGTGGAACATCCAGAAGATGAGTCTCTAGTTGTATCTATTTCACAAAGTCAAATGAGCTCGAATGTCAGAGATGATATCAGTCACAGCGCAAAACTAGTATCGACCGACCATCCACTAAACACTAAATAGAAAACATTTTCAAAGAGAATTCATGATATTGCAGAACAATAGTGCTTTGTCTTTTCTGAGTCATTCATAGGTCGGAGGCTGTTTTTACAGTCAACATCACAACATCACATTTCCCAGCCTCTTCTTCTTCTTTCTTGCTTTTATTTTGAGATATGGCTTCTGCATTGTCCTTTGTCTTTGCTCACTCTCTGCATCTTAACAGGCCCTTCAATACCATCACTATTCACTTCTGAGGGGAAAGCTGCTACCAGTTTTGGTAAATGTGTGTGTGCATATGTGTGTGTGTGTGTCAGTGTTAATCTCCCTGGTAACAGTACCAGCAGCCTATATGCAAAAACTTGTTGGCACAGAAAGAAAGGAAAAGGGATAGCAAACAATTTGTTGACTAAATTCCTCTTTATTTTGAGTTAATGACTCAAAATTGAGCACTGGGACCAGGACTCAAGCACTGGCACTTGGACTTCATCCATAGGGACCATTGGTGAATTGGACTTGGACTCGAAGTCCAATTTCTCTCTCTCTCTCTCTGCTTGTGAGCCTGTTTGTTTTGAATGAATTGTGTAATATCTACAGTATGTAGTACTCAATGAAATGTGTAATATCTACAGTATGTAGTGCTCAATGAAATGTGTAATACCTACAGTATGTAGTGCTCAATGAAATGCTTAATATCTACAGTATGTAGTGCTCAATGAAATATGTAATATCTACAGTATGTAGTGTAATATATATGTAGGCTGCCTGACTTCTGTCAAGTCTGGGGACAAGACTAAAGCAAGACAGCGCATATACATTCAGTTAAAGGGACAGAAGTCTGCTGAAAATCCCTAAGAAGCCTCTAGAAGCCTGCACCAGAAAAACACCCTAAACAGATAGCATTCCTGATCTCACACGTACGGGCATGCACGCGCACACACACACACACACACACACACACACACACACACACACACACACACACACACACACACACACACACACACACACACACACACACACACACACACACACACACACACACACACACACAGAATGTTCTGACTGTTCCAATCTCCCAGATTAATGAGTCACCATTGCCTCCAGGAGAAAAACAGGACATTCAGGAAGCTAGGCGTATGTCTCATGTCATTACTTCAGAGGAGAAACATTTTTGAAAGTTGTTTTATTTTGATCAAAATGCTACCTAGAGAAATGCTATGCTAGCTAGTGAACATTAACTAGCTGGCTCGCTAGCTAAGGTTACATCTATGATCTTTGTAGTAATATTATTTGTATTTCAGAAATCGCATTGCATTGCTAGTTATAGCCTAATGTTAGCTAGTTAGATAAAATTAAACATAATTGGTTAGCTTTAATTAACTGCAGATTCATACTCCAGCATTTCATGCATGGTGGCTAGTTATGACAATCCGTTTGTACTGTAGCTATGGGTTTGGATGATGGTTAATTGTTTAGCTTTGCAAGATAATGATTGCATGACCCATCAAGTTATCTAGGTGTGTCTGGGGGTGATCACGTCCACCTATTGTATTTCATGAATATTTGTACATGTCTATACAACAGTGACCCATCCACTTAGCTAGATGTGACTGAGTGGTGGTTATAGCATTTCTTTCACTTGACCCATCAATTTAGACAAGTGCTGGGTAAGCATCATCTAAGAAATATGAAATATTTATACAATATTTTTATCTGGACAATTTCAAAGTCAGATTAGGATAGAAGCCAAGAACTTGATAAAGTGTATTTTTACCTGGAGTTTTTCATTATTGCAGGCTACTACATATTCAAGTTATCTAGGTGTGTCAGGTCTTTGTTTTTTTACTGCACTACCTTACTCATGAACTCACATGTGAATCCTTAATGATCGGCTATGAAAAGCCAAATTACAGTTACTCCTGAGGTGCTGACTTGCTGCACCCTCGACAACTACTGTGATCATTATTATTGGACCATGCTGGTCATTTATGAACATTTGAACATCTTGGCCATGTTCTGTTATAATCTCCACCCGGCACAGCCAAAAGAGGACTGGCCACCCCTCATAGCCTGGTTCCTCTCTATGTTTCTTCCTAGGTTTTGGCCTTTCTAGGGAGTTTTTCCTAGCCACCGTGCTTCTACACCTGCATTGCTTGCTGTTTGGGGTTTTAGGCTGGGTTTCTGTACAGCACTTTGAGATATCAGCTGATGTACAAAGGGCTATACCAATAAATGTGATTTGATTTGATTTAGAACCTTGTTTGATGCTTCTACTGTAAAGGAGGGGGGAATGAGTCAGAGGTCTGCCAGAGAGCCACGAGCTGGCCACGCGCGTTCACGTGAGCGTTAGCTTGAGTTTCATTGCATTTCTGAAGACTAAGGAATTCTCCGGTTGGTTATTATTGAAGATTTATAATAAAAACATACTAAAGATTAATTCTATACATCGTTTGATATGTTTCTACGGACTATAACGGAACTTTTTGACTTTGTCTGCTCGTGCATCATGAATTTGGATTACTGGGCTAAATGCGAACAAAAAGGAGGTATTTTGACATAAAGATTAACTTTATCGAACAAATCAAACATTTGTGGAACTGGGATTCCTGGGAGTGCATTCTGATGAAGATCATCAAAGGTAAGTGGATATTTATAATACTATTTCTGACTTCTGTTGACTCCACAACATGGCGGGTATGTTCGGCTTGATTTGTTGTCTGAGCACCGTACACAGATTATTGCATGGTTTGCTTTTTCCGTAAAGTTTTTTTGAAATCTGACACAACGGTTGCATTAGGAAAAGTGTATCTCTAATTCTGTGAATACCACTTGTATCATATATTAAAGTTTATGATGAGTATTTCTGTAAATTGATGTGGCTCTCTGCAAAATAACCGGATGTTTTGGAAGCAAAACATTACTGAAAGTAACGCGCCAATGTAAACTGATTTTTGGATATAAATATGCACGTTACGGTTAGTGATTAATTCTCTCTTTATCTCTGCTTTTGTGACTCCTCTCTTTGGCTGGAAAATGGCTGTGTGTGTTTTTGTGACTAGGCTCTGACCTAACAATCATATGATGTGCTTTCGCTGTAAAGCCTTTTTGAAATCGGACACGATGGGTAGGTAAACAAGAAGTTTCTTCAATTTGGTGAATTGAACTTGTTAATGTATGAAAGTTACATATTTCTAAAAAATATTTTGGAATTTCGCGCGCTGCCTTTTCAGCGGAATGTTGTCCAGCCATAAAAGTATTCATACAATGTTTTAACATTACAATAAAGTAAAGAGTAAAGGGTTCATAAAAACTGAGTTTAGTTGCATTTTTGCCAACAGTGAGTCGGCGTGACATTCGACGGGATCTCGTAGGCCGCCTCGCGGTGAAAGTCATAAAAACGGACTTATTTGGAAATTGTGCATCAAATAAAATGGTATGCGCCGATTACAACAGGTGAAATGTTTACTTACCCTTAACCAATGATTCAGTTTTAAGAAAATACCTCAAAAAATAAAAAGTGGCTAAGCATAGATAACAGTAGCAGCAGTGTGGGGGGAGGGGGGGGGGGTCTGAGTAGTCATATGATTAGCTGTTTAGAAGTCTTATAGCTTGGGGGTAGAAGCTGTTTAGAAGCCTCTTGGACATAGACTTGGCGCTCCGGTACCGCTTGCAGTGCAATAGCAGAGAGAACAGTCTATGACTAGGGTGGCTGGAGTCTGACGATTTTTAAGGCCTTCCTCCGACACCGCCGGGTATAGAGGTCCTGGATGGCAGGAAGATTGGCCCTGGTGATGTACTGGGCCGTTTGCACTACCCTTCTGTAGTGCCTTGCGGATCATTATATCAATGTTCTGCGCAACCTATATGAATAACACAATAATATTTTTGCAACATCCTAGACAATTCCCATAACTTAATTCAATGTTCTAGGAACTTTTAAATAACTTAACAGGTGTTCTGTCAACATTGCAGGAATGTCCTGTCTAACTTAAACATTTTATTGAATGTCGTGACAACTGAGCATATTATGTTTTGTGAACCGATGTCTTGTAATGTATCCACACTGTTGTCACTACCTAATTAAATTAAATGGTCTTGGAAACTTAAACTAAAATTATATTTTGTTTTTGATGTATATTTTGATTTTGATGTAAACACTATCTGAATGTCAGGACAACTGGACAGTTTTAATGTTTTGAGAACCTCTCGTCATATCCCCACAACTTAAATAAACATTCTGAGTACCTTTTAAAGAACAGAACAAATGTGTTTCTAGGAACATTCTTGCAACATCAGTGAACGTTTTAGAATCATCCACACAACTGTACAGTTTTTGGGAACACATTTTGTGATGTAGTCACAATGTTCTCTCTAGATTGTCCCCACAACTAAATGAAACATTCCGGGAACTTTAAAGAACAGATTAAATGTGTTCTAGGTATGTTCTTGCGAATGTTTTGTACAAATATTCTACAGTATGACTGGACATTTGTGTTATGAAAACTTTGTTCATAGAACATTCTTTAGGTCCCGGCAAAGGAGCATATTGTGGACTTCAGAAGGAACCAGGCTGGATACACCCCCATCCTCATCAAAAGGGCCACAGCGGAGACATTCAATAATTTTAAATTCTACGACGTACACATCTCAGAGAAGGTGAAATTGTCTAACCACACGGACACCGTAGCGAAGAAGGCCCGCCAGTGACCCTGCAATCACACCTTTCAACCCTGTACACGTGTCTTTTAATCACTCTGAATCTGAACAACAATCCCACCTGTAACACTGAACATTTTACTATTAAAACATGCAATCTGAATTAGGAGACCACATTTAGTTTATGCAATTGAGAAAGAGACAATGTCGCATAATGTTATGGACCTTGGCTTATATGAAAATTAATACATATTTTTATGGATCATTCATTGAACTCAGTGTTCTCCTGTGCCTGCCTCCCACATGCCAAAGTTCTTTCAGTGCTTTCATGGAGAATAACAGAATGTTTTTACCTCGGAGCGAAGGCAACACTTTTTAATGACCTTAGTTTGAAAAGTTTGCTTTAGCTAACTGTCGCCGGCAGACCTACAGCCCCAAGGAAACACATCTAAAAGCAATTTCAGGTTTCTGTTTATTTTATTGAGCTGTCTCTTTGAGGCACCATGCTATGGAAAAGGTTGTAGCTTAGGATGTATATGAGAAGGTTTAATATACACTGAACAAAAATATAAACTTGCAACAATTTCACCCAGTTAGTTTATAAAAGAAAAATCAGTCAATTGAAATAAATTCATTAGCCCCTAATCTATTTATTTCACAACTGGGAAAACAAGTTGGTCACAAACACCTTTCTAAAAAAATGTATAGGGGCATGGATAAGAAAACAAGTCAGTATCTGGTTTGACCACCATTAGCCTCATGCAGCGTGACACAGAGTTGGTCAAATTGTGCCCTGTGGAATGTTGTCCCACTCTGCAATGTCTGTCCAAGGTTGCAGGATATTGGCGGGAACTGCAACACACCATTGTACACGTCAATCTAGAGCATCCCAAACCTGCTCAATGGGTATCATGTCTGGTGAGTATGTAGACCATGGAAGAACTGGGTCATTCAGTTTCCAGGAATTGTCCAGGTTCTTTGTTCGCAACATTGACATCAGCAAACTGCTTGCCCACACAGTCTGCCATCTTCCCGGTACAGTTCAAACCGTGAATCATCCTCGAAGCACACTTGCCAGTGCAATTGAAGGTGAGCATTTGCCCACTGAAGTCGGTTACGACGCTGAACTGCAGTCAGGTCAAGACCCTGGTGAGGACGATGAGTACGCAGATGAGCTTCCCTGACCAGAAAGTTTGCGCCAAAATTCTTTGGTTGTGCAAAACCCACAGTTTCATCAGCTGTCCGGATGACTGGTCTCAGACCATCCCCCAGGTGAAGAAGCCAGATGTGGAGGTCTTGGGCTGACGTGGTTACACGTGGCTTGAGGTTGTGAGACTGGTTGGACTTTCTGCTAAAGTTTAAAATGACATTGGAGGCAGTTTATGGTAGAGCAAATAACATTAAATTATTTGACAACCACGCTGGTGGACATTCCTGCAGTCAGCATGCCAAACATGGCATTGTGTAACAACGTAATATTTTAGAGTGGCCTTTTGTACCCAGCAAAAGGTGCACCTGTGTAATGATCATGCTGTTTAATCAGCTTCTTGATATGCCACACCTGTCAGGAGGATGGATTATTTTCGCAAAGGAGAAATGCTCACTAACAGTGATAAACAATTGTGAACACAATGAGAGAAAAGCTGTGCGCTTAAGGACACTTACTGGAATCTTTTATTTTAGTTAATGAAATATGGAATCAACACTTTACATATTGAGTTCATATGTTTTTTTCAGCATACACAGCACAATCAAAGGTGTTAAATAATCAATTATTTAGGGTATATACACACACTATCAGGTGTTGTTCAGATGTCCCATGGGAGTGTTTTTTTTCTCTCCCCTCCAACACCCTCAGTATTAAGCAACACCTTTCAGTGTTGAACATCAACTCTAGAGAATGCATCTTGTAGCTGAATTGATACCAGGAAGTGCTAGATATTCACACTAGGAAATAACCATTGTTTGTCTGGTTCATTCCCACTAATGAGTCAAGCCTGGAGGGGCGTTAAACAGGCGCAATAAGGGATTTGTTACATGAGTAGTGACTGCTTTGTTTCATTTATGTAGGCCACAAAGTGGGTGCGTCACAGGCACGTTCAAATTAAATGTTTCACAGGTGCATCACAATGGAAACGATGCATCACAGGGGCATCGGAATGAAAGCAGTGCATCACAGGCGCCTCAGTACATGTACTATGAGAACAAGAGTATTTGCAGAGTTGCTATTTAACACAAGTGGAAGTCCTCCTAAGACTAGGTATGCAATTCTTACGTTTCCAAAATCTGATTAAGTCAAACAAAGGAACAGTAAAGGCTCTCATCAGCACCATAGTAACTTTGAAAGACAAAAGGCTTATACAATTTCAGATCAACTTTGACAGCACCATCAAACAGGGAATGCATGGTAATGGTCACTGAAATCAGTATCCAACAGAGTTACAATAGTCAACCAGAGTGATCTTAGTAGTTTTTACTACAGACTAGCATTTCATGCTCCATCTCACTGCAAACTAACAGTCCCCCTCTGTACTCTGTGACATCCATCTTAACCCAGCTGGTAGAGTAAATGGCTTTCTGCATAGTGACCTGAAGTGACTGCCAACTAACTCCTCACCACCAGTAAAATCACAAGGAAAATGCTTTCCTCGGTCCATGCTCAGCATGTCGCAGTGGTGAAATCTCCCAGTGGTGGCCTATAGCAAATGTGTGTTTTTTTTGCAAGGGACATAGTAATGTTCTTGAAATTGAGGGTGTTCTTAAAGAGTGTGCTTTGTCTCAAAACTCATGCACCACATATGTAGTAAAGGACCAATTTGTCCTATGAATGCTGGGTAATGTATAATAAAGTGTGGTTTGGGTATTACGTTGTGGGTATAACTGTTTGAAAAGTGTGTGATGTTCAATTATCAAATGCACTAATACTTCAGAGTAAGTATTTACAGTAAAAAACAATGGTTTACAGTAAGATCAACAACAAATTCCAGTTCTCATTTCCTGGTTGAACAACATCACCCAAAATCAAGGGAATATTTCTCGCAAGACAGTTTTAATAGAATTAAGTGCTATGCAATTTCCACTGTTCTCTAGGTTGACTTTACTTGGATGGTTTTTGCTCTCCAAGTACCCACAGTCAAACGAGTAGATTCTAGAGAGAAGTCCAAGTTTCAAAATAAAACGTGAAACATTTTAACTCTGAGCCACCCCTTCAAGAATGCCATGCATTACTAAAAATGTTTAGTTGAGAATGGTTCTTTACACCATACACAAATGGGAGCTTTCGGTCTGATTTCAACTGATTCAAATGCAACTTTACCATGCAAGAAAATCTTAGGGTCATCGTCACTGTAAAGAGTCTGAGCATTAGACTTTTCTATCAAACAGAACCTGCAAAAGTAATGAACACTTAAGGACTCAAACCAAGGAATGCATGCATCCCCAAGTTTTTGGCTCCATCACTTGAAAAAGGCAAAAGTACACCGTCATGTTCCAGTTTATCATTAACCAAGGGCTCTAGAATGACAAAAACATTTATCTTGTGAAAATTTTATAATGACACAAAATTAATATTCATCACAGCAGAGTTAAACTTGGGTGGCATATCCCTGAGAAAGAAACTGTGCCTACTGTATTTTGTGAACACCACACTTTGATCCAAGGGGATTTGGCAGTTTCAAAGACATCATAGTACAATTGGATCTGTAAAATATTTCTATGGTTTGAGAACAAGGGATGAGTCTTAAACTTCCATCACAAAAATCTTCATAAGTGTCTTCCACAGATGTATCCCAAGGTGCATGTCCCAATAACTTAGATTTATGAATTTCAGAATTGCAAGATATGAACAGCAATGTTTACAGTATAGGAACATATACAAAAGTCTCACTGGGACTTGATCATACATGGCTGTTTATTTATTTATTTACTTACTGATATCATATCTAACTCCCAACACTTTCTACTGGCTCCATAACACCGTGTTGGGTTAAAGTACTTTGTTTCTGTGTTAAACTGGCAAATGGGTTTTCAAAGTCCTCAAAACAATCCTTTACAGCAGATGTAGAGGAGTTATCCATAGGCATAACTGACTGAACAACAAGTTTAATTTGTGAGTGCAGCCCAGTAGTAAAGACAGGGGACTTGAACAGTTCATAAAAGCGCAGACCATTCCGTTTCCAAGATGGCGTAGCAGTCGGATGTGTTGATTTTGTCTTATCCCGTGTAAATAGCAGTTTTTCCCCATATACACATTTTAATCTCACCATCTATGAACTAAATATACTTTCCTGCAACCCGCCTCACCCAATGTGGTACGACTGATATTTCTATCCCTTGTAACAGGAACCTCCTTCAGGAGCTAGCCAGCTAACTAGCTACTAGTTTTTGTTAGCCATGGCTAGTGGTCTTCACCTTCAGCTCAGACACCGTCAGCTCGGACAATACCTGCCAGTCTGCACAGCGCAATATCAACCCAGAGCTTATTGGACTGCTTTCCTCTACCACATCACCGGATTCCTGCCGCTCTGGATCATTACATCGGATCATCGCAGCTAGCTAGCTGCTACCGAGTGGCTACTTTTAGCTAACGCCTCTGTCCCGAAGCAAGCACCAGTTAGCCTTGATCTAGCCTCGAGCTAGGCACATACCAGCTAATTCTAGGGCTATAATACTTCCTTTGCCAATTACCCTAGACCCATTATCCTCAACACGGAGCACAGCCGATCCATCATGACTGGTCTGCTGATGTAGTCGCCCGATGTGGACTCAACAGGCTTTTCAGTTCTGATGTCACCGAAGACCCATCTGCTTGCCCCGGCCGCTAGCTTTTTGAACGCTGTGTCTCCCGCTCGCCTAGCATAGTAGTGACTACTGAACGGCTCCCTAACTGACCTATTGCTGCTCATTGGCACCCATAATCAGTTGGCTACACAGCTGATGCCCCCTGGACTGTTTCAATAACATGGTAACTCATTTTGATGGTCAGCCCCAGCCCCTGTATGTACCCAACTGACCTGCTCTGCACATTCGTCACCCACCAGTGCTTTGCGCCTATAATTTCAATATGCTTTGTCTACTGCCATTTTAGCTCGTTTTTATGGTTTTATTTCATGAGTCCTGCTCAACATGCCTTAGATACCTCTTTTGTCTCACGCCGCACACAGAGACCTAACCTGGCCTAACTGGTGCCACCAGACAAAACCTCTCGCATAGTCACTGAACTCTTAGGTTCACCTCCACTGTACTCACATCCCACCATACCCTTATCTATACATTATGCCCTGAAGCTATTCTTCCATGCTCCTTTTACTCTGTTCTGAACACACTAAATGACCAGTTCTTATAGACTTTATCCGTAACCTTATCCTACTCCTGTTTCTCTGGTGATGTAGAGGTTAACCCAGGCCCTGTAGACCCCAGTATCACACCTATTCCCCAGGAGCTCTCATTTGTTGACTTCTGTAACTGTAAAAGCCTTGATTTCATGAATGTTATCAGAAGCCTCCTCCCTCCACCAACCCGGATGTCCTAGCCATGTCTGAATCCTTAGGAAGGTCACCAAAATTCTGAAATTGCCATCTCCAAATACAAAATTTTCTGTCAAGATAGAACTGTCAAAGGGGGCGGAGTCACAATCTACTGCAGTGATAACCTGCAGAGTTCTGTAATGCTATCCAGGTCTGTGCCAAAATAGTTTGAGCTTCTTCTTCTTCTAAAAAAAAAAAAACTTTCCAGAAATAAGTCTCACTGTTGCCACTTGTTATAGACCCTCAGCCCCCAGCTGTGCCCTGTACACCATATGTGAATTAATAAGTCCTCCCCATTTATCTTCATAGGTCGTACTGTTAAGTGATTTAAACTGGGATATGCTTAACACACCGGACGCCCTACAATCTAAGCTAGATGCCCTCAATCTTACAAACCCTCAATCTCTAAACACAGGCACCATCAGTTATCATTCTGACCAACCTGCCCTCTAAATACACCTGCCGTCTTCAACCAGGATCTCAGCGATCACTGCCTCATTGCCTGAGTCCACAATGAGTTTGCGGTAAAACGACCACCCCTCATCACAGTCAAAAGCTCCCTAAAACACTTCAGCGTGCAGGCCTTTCTAATTGACCTGGTCCAGGTATCCTGGAAGGATATTGACCTCTTCCTGTCAGTAGAGGATGCCTGGAAGAGGTCTTCCTGTCAGTAGAGGATGCCTGGTTAGTCTTCAAAAGTGCCTGCCTCACCATCTTAAATAAGCATGCCCCATTCAATAAATTTAGAACCAGGAACAGATAAAGCCCTTGGTTCCCTCCAGACTTGAATGCTCTTGACCAAAAGCATCCTGTGGCGTACTGTATAAGCATCAAATAGCCCCCACGATGTGCAACTTTTCATAGAAGGAACCAAAATACAGAGTCAGTTAGGAAAGGAAAGGCTAGCTTTCTCAAACAGAAATGTGCATCCTGTAGCACAAACTCCAAAAAGTTTTGCGACACTAAAGTTCATGGAGAATAAGAACAACTCCTCCCAGCTTCCCACTGCACTGAGGCTAGGAAACACTGTCCCAACAATAAAGCCACGACAATTGAGAATTTCAATAAGCATTTTACAACTGGCCATGCTTTCCACCTGGCTACCCTTACCCCGGCCAACAGCTTTGCACCCCCCGCAGCAACCCCCCATCCCCCCCTCCCACACACACACAAATCCAGACAGCTGATGTTCTGAAAGACCTACAAAATCTGGACTAATACAAATCAGCTGGGCTAGACAATCTGGACCCTCTCGAAAATTATCTGCCGCAATTATTGCAACCCCTATTAGCCTGTTCAACCTCTTTCGTATCGTCTTAAATCCCTAAAGATTGGAAAGCTGCCGCAATCATCCCCCTCTTCAAAGGGGGAGACACTCGACCCAAACTGTTATAGACCTATAACCATCCTGTTACGGTGAGTGAATGAGGACCCAAAAGCGAACTAACTTAAACAGAGCTTCTTTAATAACCAAACATAGGTAGGCTCAGATAGACCGGCAGATTCCGACAGGACAGGACAAGGTTACAGCAAACATGACGATAGTCTGGCTCAGGCATGAAACACAACAAACAAGAATCCGACAAGGACAGGAACAAAAACAGAGAGAGATATAGGGACCTAATCAGAGGGAAAAAGGGAACAGGTGGGAAACGGGGTGAATGGGTAACCTAACAACGACCAGCAGAGGGAGACAGGGTGAAGGGAAAGGACAGAAACACACAACATGACAATACATGACAGTACCCCCCCACTCACCGAGCGCCTCCTGGCGCACTCGAGGAGGAAACCTGGCGGCAACGGAGGAAATCCTCGATCAGCGCACGGTCCAGCACGTCCCGAGAGGGAACCCAACTCCTCTCCTCAGGACCGTACCCCTCCCAATCAACGAGGTACTGGTGACCACGGCCCCGAGGACGCATGTCCAAAATCCTGCGGACCCTGTAGATGGGTGCGCCCTCGACAAGGATGGGGGGGGGGGGGGAAGACGAGCGGGGGCGCGAAGAACGGGCTTAATACCGGAGACATGGAAGACCGGGTGGACGCGACGAAGGTATCGCGGAAGAAGAAGTCGAACTGCGACAGGATTAATGACCCGAGAAATACGGAACGGACCACTGAACCGCGGGGTCAACTTGCGAGAAGCCGTCTTAAGGGGAAGGTTCTGAGTGGAGAGCCAAACTCTCTGACCGCGACAATATCTAGGACTCTTAGTTCTACGCTTATTAGCAGCCCTCACAGTCTGCGTCCTATAACGGCAAAGTGCAGACCTGACCCTCTTCCAGGTGCGCTCGCAACGTTGGACAAAAGCCTGAGCGGAGGGGACGCTGGACTCGGCGAACTGAGATGAGAACAGCGGAGGCTGGTACCCGAGGCTACTCTGAAAAGGAGATAGCCCGGTCGCAGACGAAGGAAGCGAGTTGTGGGCGTATTCTGCCCAGGGGAGCTGTTCTGACCAAGACGCAGGGTTGCGAAAAGAAAGACTGCGTAAGATGCGACCAATAGTCTGATTGGCCCGTTCTGCTTGACCGTTAGACTGGGGGTGAAAGCCGGAAGAGAGACTGACGGAAGCCCCAATCAAACGGCAAAACTCCCTCCAAAATTGAGACGTGAATTGCGGACCTCTGTCCGAAACGACGTCTGACGGAAGGCCATGAATTCTGAAAACATTCTCGATGATGATTTGTGCCGTCTCTTTAGCAGAAGGAAGCTTAGCAAGGGGAATGAAATGAGCCGCCTTAGAGAACCTATCGACAACCGTAAGAATAACAGTCTTCCCCGCTGACGAAGGCAGTCCGGTGACAAAATCTAAGGCGATGTGAGACCACGGTCGAGAGGGAATGGGAAGCGGCCTGAGACGGCCGGCAGGAGGGGAGTTACCGGACTTAGTCTGCGCGCAGACCGAACAAGCAGCCACGAAACGACGCGTGTCATGCTCCCGGGTGGGCCACCAAAAACGCTGGCGAATGGAAGCAAGCGTACCCCGAACGCCAGGGTGGCCGGCTAACTTGGCAGAGTGAGCCCACTGAAGAACGGCCAGACGAGTAGGAACGGGAACGAAAAGAAGGTTCCTAGGACAAGCGCGCGGCGACGGAGTGTGAGTGAGCGCTTGCTTTACCTGCCTCTCAATTCCCCAGACAGTCAACCCGACAACACGCCCCTCAGGGAGAATCCCCTCGGGGTCAGTGGAGGCTACTGAAGAACTGAAGAGCCGAGATAAAGCATCAGGCTTGGTGTTCTTAGAGCCCGGACGATAAGAAATCACGAACTCGAAACGAGCGAAAAACAGCGCCCAACGCGCCTGACGCGCATTAAGTCGTTTGGCAGAACGGATGTACTCAAGGTTCCTATGGTCAGTCCAAACGACAAAAGGAACGGTCGCCCCCTCCAACCACTGTCGCCATTCGCCTAGGGCTAACCGGATGGCGAGCAGTTCGCGGTTTCCCACATCATAGTTACGTTCCGACGGGGACAGGCGATGAGAAAAATACGCGCATGGGTGGACCTTGTCGTCAGAGAGGGAGCGCTGAGAAAGAATGGCTCCCACGCCCACCTCTGACGCGTCAACCTCGACAACGAACTGTCTAGAGACGTCAGGTGTAACAAGGATAGGAGCGGATGTAAAACGATTCTTGAGGAGATCAAAAGCTCCCTGGGCGGAAACGGACCACTTAAAGCACGTCTTGACAGAAGTAAGGGCTGTGAGAGGAGCTGCCACCTGACCGAAATTACGGATGAAACGACGATAGAAGTTCGCGAAGCCGAGAAAGCGCTGCAGCTCGACGCGTGACTTAGGGGCGGGCCAATCAATGACAGCTTGGACCTTAGCGGGATCCATCTTAATGCCTTCAGCGGAAATAACAGAACCGAGAAATGTGACGGAGGAGGCATGAAAAGTGCACTTCTCAGCCTTCACAAAAAGACAATTCTCTAAAAGGCGCTGGAGGACACGTCGAACGTGCTGAAGATGAATCTGGAGTGACGGTGAAAAAATCAGGATATCGTCAAGGTAAACGAAAACAAAGATGTTCAGCATGTCTCTCAGGACATCATTGACTAATGCCTGAAAGACAGCTGGAGCGTTAGCGAGGCCGAAAGGAAGAACCCGGTATTCAAAGTGCCCTAACGGAGTGTTAAACGCCGTCTTCCACTCGTCCCCCTCCCTGATGCGCACGAGATGGTAAGCGTTACGAAGGTCCAACTTAGTGAAAAACCTGGCTCCCTGCAGGATCTCGAAGGCTGAGGACATATGAGGAAGCGGATAACGATTCTTAACTGTTATGTCATTCAGCCCTCGATAATCTATGCAGGGGCGCAGAGACCCGTCCTTCTTCTTGACAAAAAAAAACCCCGCTCCGGCGGGAGAGGAGGAGGGGACTATGGTACCGGCGTCAAGAGCTACAGACAAATAATCCTCGAGAGCCTTACGTTCGGGAGCCGACAGAGAGTATAGTCTACCCCGGGGGGGAGTGGTTCCCGGAAGGAGATCAATACTACAATCATACGACCGGTGTGGAGGAAGAGAGGTGGCCCTGGACCAACTGAACACCGTGCGCAGATCGTGATATTCCTCCGGCACCCCTGTCAAATCACCAGGCTCCTCCTGTGAAGAAGAGACAGAGGAAACAGGAGGGATAGCAGACATTAAACATTTCACATGACAAGAGACGTTCCAGGAGAGGATAGAATTACTAGACCAATTAATGGTCGGATTCTTCTGTTACGGTGAGTGAATGAGGACCCAAAAGCGAACTAACTTAAACAGAGCTTCTTTAATAACCAAACATAGGTAGGCTCAGATAGACCGGCAGATTCCGACAGGACAGGACAAGGTTACAGCAAACATGACGATAGTCTGGCTCAGGCATGAAACACAACAAACAAGAATCCGACAAGGACAGGAACAAAAACAGAGAGAGATATAGGGACCTAATCAGAGGGAAAAAGGGAACAGGTGGGAAACGGGGTGAATGGGTAACCTAACAACGACCAGCAGAGGGAGACAGGGTGAAGGGAAAGGACAGAAACACACAACATGACAATACATGACACATCCTGCCCTGCCATTTTTAAGTCTTCGAAAGCCAAGTTAACAGATGACCGAGCATTTCGAATCCCACTGTACCTTCTCTGCTATGCATTCTGCTTTCCGAGCTGGTCATGGGTGCACCTCAGCCACGCTCAAGGTCCTAAACTCTATCATAACGCATAGATAAAACAGTACTTTGCAGCCATTTTCATCAAACTGGCCTAGGCTTTGACTCTGTCAATCACAGCATTCTTATCAGCTGACTCAATAGCCTTGGCTTCTCAAATGACTGCCTCGACTGGTTCACCAACAACTTCTCAGAGTTCAGTGTGTCAAATCGGAAAGCCTGTTGTCCAGACCTCTGGCAGTCTATGGGGGTGCCACAGGCTTCAATTCTCAGGCCGACTCTTCTGTATATATGAATGATTTTGCTCTTGCTCCACTTAGACAACACAGTTCTGTGTAATTCTGGCCCTTCTTTGAACAGTGTTAACATCTCCAGATGAGCTTCAATGCCATACAACACTCCTTCCGTGGCGGCCAACTGCTCTTATATCATAGTAAAACTAAATTAATGCTCTTCAACCGATCGCTTCCCGCACCCGACCGAATAGCATCTCTACTCTGGACGGTTCTGACTTCGGTATTTGTCCACATATGCTAGGTGTCTGGTTAGACAGTAAACTTTCCTTCCAGACTCACATTAAGCATCGCCAACCCAAAATTGTATCTAGAATCAGCTTCCTATTTCACAACAAAGCATCCTTCACTCATGCAGCTAAACACACTTTTGTAAAACTGACTATCCTACCTATCCTTGACTTTTGCAATGTCATTTACAAAATAGCCTCCAACACTACTCAACAAACTGGATGTAGTCCATCAGTGCCAGCCGTATTGTAACCAAAGCCCCATATACTATCCACCACTGCGACCTGTATGCTCTTGTTGGCTGTCCCTCGCTTCACTCGTAGCCAAACCCACTGGCTCCAGGTCATCTATAAGTCTTTGCTAGGTAAAGCCCTACCTTATCTCAGCTCACTGGTCACCATAGCAACACCCACACATAACATTCTCCAGCAGGTATATTTCACTGGTCACCCCCAAAGACAACTCCTCCTTTGGCCGCATTTCCTTCCAGTTTTGTTTTCAATGACTGGAATGAATTGCAAAAGTAACTCATAGCTCCCTCACTAAGCATCAGCTGTCAGAGCAGCTTACCGATCACTGCATCTGTAAATAGCCCACCCAACTATCATCCCCATATTTTGCACCCCAGTATTTCTACTTGCACATCACTCCAGTGTTAATGCTAAATTGTAATTATTTCACCACTATGGCCTATTGCCTTACCTCCCTAGCATTTTCAAACTGTATGTAGATTTTTGTGTTGTGTTATTGACTGTAGGTTTGTTTATCCCATGTGTAACTTGTTTTTGGTCGCACTGCTTTGCTTTCTCTTGGCCAGGTCGCAGTTGTTAATGACAATTTGTTCTCAACTGACCTGCCTGGTTAAATAAAGGTGAAATAAAAATTGAAATAGTTGCCTGGCAGGGAGCAAGCCTCGTCCACCACGATGTAGTAGCTGTCAATCTTGCTCTGTCTTCTTACGGCAAGGAGGTATGGCTGACCGACCATGCCTCCCATCAAGATGATCTTCATTGCTGCAACACACAAAGAATCACTAAGGAAAAGACTAAACATATATCTTACCATAAGTGCACTTATCTGCCCACAGCATTACTGGCAATGATCTTGGTCCTCTTCCCTCCTGCTGGTGGGAGAACGCAGCAGGGAGGACATGTCATTGTCCTAGTCTGAGGGCAAGAAAAGGCAAACACCCGAAAACAGTATTGATGAGTTTGAAATACTGCAATACCCACGAGAGAATCAACTTAATGTAGCTTCCCTGTCATTCTGACACTTTCTTCAGCCTTCAGGAGGTGAAATCGGTGGTCGTAGTCAGGGATTTTGCCAGTTTGATGACTTCAGGCCTCAATACAGTGTCCCACTTAGCTAAGAGGATGTGTCATTAAACATCAGCAAAAAGCCCTGTTTCACCTAAAACAAAGCAGATCAAGGCAACTTCAAGACCAACAAAATCATGTTCAGACAAATAGTCTGCAGTCCTGAGGCCTACATCATTTCACCAATCCTCAGTCTTTCCCAGGTTTCTGGACATCTGTGCTTCTGTCTGGACTTTAAATTAGCTCCTAGTGATACTGGACCACCTACTTCATCTTCTTATAGATTAGTTTTCATCAGCCAAGTAGACAAGGAATGATATGGCCTCCTTGCGAGCATCAACAAGCTGGTGGTCCAGGTCAGTCTTCCTCCTATAGGTTGTGCCTTCCGACGTGGGTGACTTTTCGTGATGAGCTTCCTTGATACCATCTTCAAGCAATAATTCAGATATCCTTTGTCAGTGTCAGGATTAAAGAGGTGTTCCTTAGAGGGAAAAGGTGACCATGACCCATGCATCTTTCATGTGGCTGACTAAAATTACTCCCCTGGTTCTGTGGTCCAATGTTCTGGTTGTCTGGCACTAATATGTCTTACCCACCAGGCCTATAGGGCAGGGGATCTTGGACAATCTATTAGGAAAAAATAAACAAACCATCAATTGTTTAATTTATGCTGTTGGAATCTCCATGAAGAACACAGAAATGAGATGATCAACATTCAATATCAGTTGTTACACCTCTGTTGCTACTGCGGAGTCAACGGCCTCATCTCCTAAGGTTGTTTTGGCCTTTTTAGAC
The DNA here is from genome assembly GCF_057628025.1 of Oncorhynchus mykiss. Classification (NCBI taxonomy): domain Eukaryota; kingdom Metazoa; phylum Chordata; class Actinopteri; order Salmoniformes; family Salmonidae; genus Oncorhynchus; species Oncorhynchus mykiss. The sequence goes on along the minus strand of NC_143044.1, from coordinate 49,877,750 downwards.
AGTCTTTTGGAGATCTCAGGTCTAAAAAACGTGACGAGAGGGATAATGTGTCTGAGCACAAACAATGGATCAAAGCAATCAATCTATACATTCATGTTATTTGATATCAGTATGTGTGACCGTAGAAAGATACCTTCAAGATATTTGATTGTGAGGCATAGGTCTGGATTGGCCTCAATCAGGTACAGCAGGACATCCTTCTCCACCTCAGTTTGGGAATAAAACATTTGTATTTATGCTGCAGAGGGCAGTCCAAACCTATTTTGGACTACAAAAAAGGAAGTCTATAACCAGAATACAGTGAGAGAAGCCACCTAGGGGGCAACAGAATGGGTCTGACTCAAATCAAGCCAAAGGGTTCAATTAAGAAAATACAGACAGTGCATCTTCACCTTGATTGATGAAATCTCCATAAGAGATCCCAGGCTGCAGCTTCAAGAACTGCTTGTATTTTTGGTATTGGACACTCACCAACATGTTAGCCCAGCTGATTTATGTGGGTCCAGGTTTTGCAGCTCTTTCAGAACATCTGCTATCTGGATTTGGGTGAAGGAGAAGCTGGGGAGGCTTGGGCAAGTAGCTGCGGCGGATGTGGAGCTGTTGGCCGGGGTTGGGGTAGCCAGGAGGAATGCATGGCTAGCGGTAGAGAAAGGGTTATTGAAATTTTCGATTAACATTGATTTATCGGTGGTGACCGTGTTACCTAGACTCAGTACAGTGTGCAGCTGAGAGGAGGAGCTCTTGTTCTCCATGTCCCTAAACCTTTTGGAGTTAGAGCTATAGGCTGCAAATTTCTGTTTGAACAGTTGCATATAGTGGGGACTATTCGATGCTATTGCTGTCACGCCCTGACCTTAGAGATCCTGTTTATGTCTCTGTTTTGGTTTGGTCAGGGTGTGAGTTGGGGTGGGTATTCTATGTTCTATTATTTGTATTTCTATGTTTTGGCCGGGTAGGGTTCTCAATCAGGGACAGCTGTCTATCGTTGTCTCTGATTGAGAACCATACTTAGTAGCCTTTTTTTTCCACCTGTCTTGGTGGGAAGTTTACTTTGTTTAGGGCACATAGCATTTGAGATTCATAGTTTGTGAAGCTCAAAGCCTATGTGTTGTTTATTGTTTTGTTCAGCGTCATTTTAATTAAATTAAGAGAATGTACGCTCACTTATCAGTTCTTAGTTCTACAATTTTTTGAAAGGGGCATGCTTATTTGAGATGGTGAGGAAATGACTTTCAAAGAATGACCAGGCATCCTCTACTGACGGGATGAGTTCAATATCCTTCCAGGATACCCGGGCCAGGTCGATTAGAAAGGCCTGCTCGCAGAAGTGTTTTTGGGAGCGTTTGACAGTGATGAGGGGTGGTTGTTTGACAGCGGACCCATAGCAGATGCAGGCAATGAGGCAGTGATCGCTGAGATCCTGATTGAAAACAGCAAAGGTGTATTTGGAGGGCAAGTTGGTCAGGATAATATCTATGAGGGTGCCCATGTTTACAGATTTAGGGTTGTACCTTGATCATTTGTGTGAGATTGAGGGAATATAGTTTAGATTGTAGGACTGCTGGGGTGTTAAGCATATCCCAGTTTATGTCACCAAACAGAACAAACTTTGAAGATAGATAGGGAACAATCAATTCATAAATAGTGTCCAGGGCGCAGCTGGGAGCTGAGGGGGTCTATAACAGGTGGCAACAGTGAGAGACTTATTTCTGGAGAGATACATTTTTAAAATTAGAAGCTCGAACTGTTTGGACATAGACCTGGAAAGTATGACAGACCTTTGCAAGCTATCTCTGCAGTAGATTGCACCTCCTCCCCCTTTGGCAGTTCTATCTTGACAGAAAATGTTGTAGTTGGGTATGGAAATCTCTGAATTTGTTTTGGGTGGCCTTCCTTAAGCCAGGATTCAGACACAGCAAGGACATCAGGATTGGCAGAGTATGCTAAAGCAGTGAGTAAAACAAATTTGGGGAGGAGGGTTCTGATGTTGACATGCATGAATCCAAAGATTTTTTGATTACAGAAGTCAACAAATGAGAGTGCCTGGGGACACGCAGGGCCTGGGTTTCCCTCCACATCACCCAAAGAACAGAGGAGGAGTAGGACGAGGGTACGGCTAAATGCTAGATAACTGGTCGTCTAGTGCGTTGGGGACAGAGAATAAGAGGAGCAGATTTGTGGGTGTGGTAGAATAGATTCAGGGCATAATGTGCAGACAGGGGTATGGTGGGGTGCGGGTACGGTGAAGGTAAGCCCAGGCACTGAGTGATGATAAGAGAGGTTGCATCTCTGGACACGTTGGTTATACTGGGTGAGGTCCCCGCATGTGTAGGATGTTTGACAAAGGAGGTATCTGAGGCATGTAGAGTGGGACTAGGGGCTCCGCAGTAAACTAAAACAGTGATAACTATCCTAAACAACAGTACACAAGGTATATTGACATTTGAGAGAGACAACTTACGAAGCACATCTTACAGCACATACAGTATATTACAGAGTATATTCTACAGAGCATACAATATATTACAGAACATGTCTTACAGAGCACACAGTATATTAAAGAGCATTGTTACAGAGCATATCCTAGAGCATACAATATCTTACAGAGCATATCTTACAGAACATATCGAACAGAACATATCGTACAGACCATATCTTACAGAGCGTATCTTACAGAACATGTCTTACAGTGCTTATATTTGTAACCTACAGCGCCCACATTGACCGTGTCAAGCATCTGCAACCTACAGCGCCCACATTGACCGTGTCAAGCATCTGCAACCTACAGCACCCACATTGACCGTGTCAAGCATCTATAACCTACAGCGCCCACATTGACCGTGTCAAGCATCTATAACCTACAGCGCCCACATTGACCGTGTCAAGCATCTGCAACCTACAGTGCCCACATTGACCGTGTCAAGCATCTGCAACCTACAGCGCCCACATTGACCGTACATTCCAAGATGGCGTAGCAGTAAGTCGTCCTGTCGTGTCGTGTCCCTTGTATATATCGTTTATTTTTAGTTTTTTGTACATATTTTTTTTTCTAAGCATATCTCTTTAAAAACATTTTGCTAAACCTAAGCTTCCAATACTCTCCTGCAACCCGCCTCACCCAATGTAGCTATTTTTCCTAAAGTATTTATATTTACTTCGGAACCGGAACCCCTCAACTGAAGCTAGCCAGCTAACCACCAGCTGTGCTAGCGGTCTTCAGCTAACCGGTCATCAGCTAACCTTTAGCTCGGAAAGCTCTCGCCAGTTCGAACAACGCGACTCTAACCAGAGCATAACGGACCTATTTATTTTTCATCCCCGGATTCATCCCCGGATTCCCACCGCAAACGGAACATTTCTCAGCTGGATCTTCACAACTAGCTATCTAGCTAAACCGCAACCCCGGATGATTACTCCTGGCTAGCGTTTCCACCCACTTAGCTTGAAGCTAGCCCGGCCAGCGCACCTGTGCTACCACCGTAGCATACTCCTGGGCTACAATACCCGGGCCCACGACCGGTCTATCGATGTCACCGCATGAAGAGGAATAACCAGACTCACCCCATCGCGACGTCCCCCAAAGGCTAACTCTCTAGCCCTCGCTATCTCCCTGCTTGCTAATTCGGCCTGCTAACTGCTAGCTTGTCCAGCTCCGGTCCGCTAACTGCTACCTTGTTTAGCCCGGGCCTACAAACTGTTAGCTTGTTAGCACAGTCCTGCTAACCGTCTGAATCGCCGCGTCCCAAACACTCACTGGATCCATATTTACTTTCTATCTCTTTTTGATTTTTAACTTGTTTATACCTTCCGGAAACCTGCCTCACCCAATGTGATACGGAATCGCTATTATTTTTAATTTTTAGTACACACTCAAGAACCCCCAGAAGCTAACCAGCTAACTAGCTACAAGCTATTTAGTCATTGTTAGTTTTTTTAACCTGGATAACACTCGCCAGTCCAGCTTCCCTGCCCCATCCACCGCTGCCCCCTGGACACTGATCTCTTGGCTACATAGCTGATGCACGCTGGACTGTCCATTAATCACGGTACTCCATTCTGCTTGTTTGTTTTATCTGTTGGCCCCGTTGCCTAGTCAACGCCATTTTACCTGCTGTTGTTGTGCTAGCTGATTAGCTGTTGTCTCACCTACTGTTTTAGCTAGCTTTCCCAACTCAACACCTGTGATTACTGTATGCCTCGCTGTATGTCTCTCTCAAGTGTCAATATGCCTTGTATACTGTTGTTCAGGTTAGTTATCATTGTTTTAGTTCACAATGGAGCCCCTAGTTCCACTCTTCATACCCCTGATAACTCCTTTGTCCCACCTCCCACACATGCGGTGACCTCACCCATTACAACCAGCATGTCCAGAGATACAACCTCTCTCATCATCACCCAGTGCCTGGGCTTACCTCCGCTGTACCCGCACCCCACCATACCCCTGTCTGCGCATTATGCCCTGAATATATTCTACCATGCCCAGAAACCTGCTCCTCTTATTCTCTGTCCCCAACGCTCTAGGCGACCAGTTTTGATAGCCTTTAGCCGCACTCTCATACTACTCCTTCTCTGTTCCGCGGGTGATGTGGAGGGAAACCCAGGCCCTGCATGTCCCCAGGCACCCTCATTTGTTGACTTCTGTGATCGAAAAAGCCTTGGTTTCATGCATGTCAACATCAGAAGCCTCCTCCCTAAGTTTGTTTTACTCACTGCTTTAGCACACTCTGCTAACCCTGATGTCCTTGCTGTGTCTGAATCCTGGCTCAGGAAGGCCACCAAAAATTCAGAGATTTCCATACCCAACTATAACATCTTCCGTCAAGATAGAACTGCCAAAGGGGGAGGAGTTGCAGTCTACTGCAGAGATAGCCTGCAAAGTAATGTCATACTTTCCAGGTCCATACCCAAACAGTTCGAACTACTAATTTAGAAAATTACTCTCTCCAGAAATAAGTCTCTCACTGTTGCCGCCTGCTACCGACCTCCCTCAGCTCCCAGCTGTGCCCTGGACACCATTTGTGAATTGATCGCCCCCCATCTAGCTTCAGAGTTTGTTCTGTTAGGTGACCTAAACTGGGATATGCCTAACACCCCGGCAGTCCTACAATCTAAGCTAGATGCCCTCAATCTCACACAAATCATCAAGGAACCCACCAGGTACAACCCTAACTCTGTAAACAAGGGCACCCTCATAGACGTCATCCTGACCAACTGGCCCTCCAAATACACCTCCGCTGTCTTCAACCAGGATCTCAGCGATCACTGCCTCATTGCCTGTATCCGCTACGGAGCCGCAGTCAAACGACCACCCCTCATCACTGTCAAACGCTCCCTAAAACACTTCTGTGAGCAGGCCTTTCTAATCGACCTGGCCCGGGTATCCTGGAAGGACATTGACCTCATCCCGTCAGTTGAGGATGCCTGGTCATTCTTTAAAAGTAACTTACTCACCATTTTAGATAAGCATGCTCCGTTCAAAAAATGCAGAACTAAGAACAGATACAGCCCTTGGTTCACCCCAGACCTGACTGCCCTCGACCAGCACAAAAACATCCTGTGGCGGACTGCAATAGCATCGAATAGTCCCCGTGATATGCAACTGTTCAGGGAAGTCCGGAACCAATACACGCAGTCAGTCAGGAAAGCTAAGGCCAGCTTCTTCAGGCAGAAGTTTGCATCCTGTAGCTCCAACTCCAAAAAGTTCTGGGACACTGTGAAGTCAATGGAGAACAAGAGCACCTCCTCCCAGCTGCCCACTGCACTGAGGCTAGGTAACACGGTCACCACCGATAAATCCATGATTATCGAAAACTTCAATAAGCATTTCTCAACGGTTGGCCATGCCTTCCGCCTGGCTACTTCAACCTCGGCCAACAGCCCCGCCCCCCCCGCTGCTCCTCGCCCAAGCCTCTCCAGGTTCTCCTTTACCCAAATCCAGATAGCAGATGTTCTGAAAGAGCTGCAAAACCTGGACCCGTACAAATCAGCTGGGCTTGACAATCTGGACCCTCTATTTCTGAAACTATCCGCCACCATTGTCGCAACCCCTATTACCAGCCTGTTCAACCTCTCTTTCATATCGTCTGAGATCCCCAAGGATTGGAAAGCTGCCGCAGTCATCCCCCTCTTCAAAGGGGGAGACACCCTGGACCCAAACTGTTACAGACCTATATCCATCCTGCCCTGCCTATCTATCTAAGGTCTTCGAAAGCCAAGTCAACAAAAAGATAACTGACCATCTCGAATCCCACCGTACCTCGCAATCTGGTTTCCGAGCCGGTCACGGGTGCACCTCAGCCACACTCAAGGTACTAAACGATATCATAACCGCCATCGATAAAAGACAGTACTGTGCAGCCGTCTTCATCGACCTTGCCAAGGCTTTCGACTCTGTCAATCACCATATTCTTGTCGGCAGACTCAGTAGCCTCGGTTTTTCGGATGACTGCCTTGCCTGGTTCACCAATTACTTTGCAGACAGAGTTCAGTGTGTCAAATTGGAGGGCATGCTGTCCGGTCCTCTGGCAGTCTCTATGGGGGTGCCACAGGGTTCAAATCTAGGGCCGACTCTTTTCTCTGTATACATCAATGATGTTGCTCTTGCTGCGGGCGATTCCCTGATCCACCTCTACGCAGACGACACCATTCTATATACTTTCGGCCCGTCATTGGACACTGTGCTATCTAACCTCCAAACAAGCTTCAATGCCATACAACACTCCTTCCGTGGCCTCCGACTGCTCTTAAACGCTAGTAAAACCAAATGCATGCTTTTCAACCGATCGCTGCCTGCACCCGCATGCCCGCCTAGCATCACCACCCTGGATGGTTCCGACCTAGAATATGTGGACATCTATAAGTACCTAGGTATCTGGCTAGACTGCAAACTCTCCTTCCAGACTCATATCAAACATCTCCAATCGAAAATCAAATCAAGAGTCGGCTTTCTATTCTGCAACAAAGCCTCCTTCACTCACGCCGCCAAGCTTACCCTAGTAAAACTGACTATCCTACCGATCCTCGACTTCGGCGATGTCATCTACAAAATGGCTTCCAACACTCTACTCAGCAAACTGGATGCAGTCTATCACAGTGCCATCAGTTTTGTCACTAAAGCACCTTATACCACCCACCACTGCGACTTGTATGCTCTAGTCGGCTGGCCCTCGCTACATATTCGTTGCCAGACCCACTGACTCCAGGTCATCTACAAGTCCATGCTAGGTAAAGCTCCGCCTTATCTCAGCTCACTGGTCACGATGGCAAAACCCATCCGTAGCACGCGCACCAGCAGGTGTATCTCACTGATCATCCCTAAAGCCAACACCTCATTTGGCCGCCTTTCGTTCCAGTACTCTGCTGCCTGTGACTGGAACGAATTGCAAAAATCGCTGAAGTTGGAGACTTTTATCTCCCTCACCAACTTCAAACATCAGCTATCTGAGCAGCTAACCGATCGCTGCAGCTGTACATAGTCTATTGGTAAATAGCCCACCCATTTTCACCTACCTCATCCCCATACTGTTTTTATTTATTTACTTTTCTGCTCTTTTGCACACCTGTACATGACCATCTGATCATTTATCACTCCAGTGTTAATCTGCAAAATTGTAATTATTCGCCTACCTCATGCCTTTTGCACACATTGTATATAGACTCCCCCTTTGTTTTCTACTGTGTTATTGACTTGTTAATTGTTTACTCCATGTGTAACTCTGTGTTGTCTGCTCATACTGCTATGCTTTATCTTGGCCAGGTCGCAGTTGCAAATGAGAACTTGTTCTCAACTAGCCTACCTGGTTAAATAAAGGTGAAATAAATAAAAAAATCTGCTACCTACAGCGCCCACATTGACCGTGTCAAGCATCTGTAACCGACAGCGCCCACATTGACCGTGTCAAGCATCTGCAACCTACAGCGCCCACATTGACCGTGTCAAGCATCTGCAACCTACAGCGCCCACATTGACCGTGTCAAGCATCTGCAACCTACAGCGCCCACATTGACCGTGTCAAGCATCTATAACCTACAGCGCCCACATTGACCGTGTCAAGCATCTATAACCTACAGCGCCCACATTGACCGTGTCAAGCATCTGTAACCGACGGGGCCCACATTGACCGTGTCAAGCATCTGTAGCCGACGGGACCCACATTGACCGTGTCAAGCATCTGTAACCGACGGGGCCCACATTGACCGTGTCAAGCATCTGTAACCGACGGGGCCCACATTGACCGTGTCAAGCATCTGTAACCGACGGGGCCCACATTGACCGTGTCAAGCATCTGTAGCCGACGGGGCCCACATTGACCGTGTCAAGCATCTATAACCGACGGGGCCCACATTGACCGTGTCAAGCATCTGTAACCGACGGGGCCCACATTGACCGTGTCAAGCATCTGTAGCCGACGGGGCCCACATTGACCGTGTCAAGCATCTAGAACCGACGGGGCCCACATTGACCGTGTCAAGCATCTGTAACCGACAGCGCCCACATTGACCGTGTCAAGCATCTGCAACCTACAGCGCCCACATTGACCGTGTCAAGCATCTGCAACCTACAGCGCCCACATTGACCGTGTCAAGCATCTATAACCTACAGCGCCCACATTGACCGTGTCAAGCATCTATAACCTACAGCGCCCACATTGACCGTGTCAAGCATCTGTAACCGACGGGGCCCACATTGACCGTGTCAAGCATCTGTAGCCGACGGGACCCACATTGACCGTGTCAAGCATCTGTAACCGACGGGGCCCACATTGACCGTGTCAAGCATCTGTAACCGACGGGGCCCACATTGACCGTGTCAAGCATCTGTAACCGACGGGGCCCACATTGACCGTGTCAAGCATCTGTAGCCGACGGGGCCCACATTGACCGTGTCAAGCATCTATAACCGACGGGGCCCACATTGACCGTGTCAAGCATCTGTAACCGACGGGGCCCACATTGACCGTGTCAAGCATCTGTAGCCGACGGGGCCCACATTGACCGTGTCAAGCATCTAGAACCGACGGGGCCCACATTGACCGTGTCAAGCATCTGTAACCGACGGGGCCCACATTGACCGTGTCAAGCATCTATAACCGACGGGGCCCACATTGACCGTGTCAAGCATCTATAACCGACGGGGCCCACATTGACCGTGTCAAGCATCTGTAACCAACAGCGCCCACATTCAACGTGTCAAGCATCTGTAACCGACAGCGCCCACATTGACCGTGTCAAGCATCTGTAACCGACAGCGCCCACATTCACCGGGTCAAGCCTCTGTAAACGATGGCGCCCACATTGACCTTGTCCCTGCTTATAAATATCTGGCCATCTGATTAGACAACAACTTGACCTAAAAAAAGACACTTTTGCTTAATAGTAGAAAGCAGATAATACTGGTCCATGATTACGGACAACATCATCTACACTATATGAATGCAGCTACTAATACATTGAAACCATTGTGGGCCACGGGTTCATTACATATAACTGAATTCTGTATCAAAAAGCTGGTTGGCCCTCTGAAGTCTCGTAGGTCCATATATTGCTCTCTTTTTGTTTATTAAGCTCCTTTACAAAATGCCCGCTGTACCTAACATCCTGAATAACCTTTAGATGTACTTGTTACCATACCCGGTGATCAAAAAATACAATTAACATTTAAATTAAATTCTTTAAGGGTCCTGCGTAATATTTTTGCATTTTGGTTCTTTGTGCAAGGCAATTGATAAGCTTTAAATTAGTTGTAGATGCAACCTCCCTTGTTGCGCAGTGGTCTAACACACTGCATCGCAGTGCAAACTGCTACAGATGCTGGTTCAAGACCTGTGCCAGGCCGCACCCAGGAGACCCATGAGGTGACGCACAATTGGCCCAGCGTCGTCCGAGTTAGTGGAGGGTTTCGCCTGCCGGGATGTCTTTGTCCCATTGTGCTGTAGCAACTCCTGTGGCAGGCCAGGTGCATGGACATGTTTCCTCTGACAAATAAAACATGTTTGTGGATGGGTATAATTTGTATGTATAAATTGTATAATAGTAATGTTTAAAATTACTCAATTGGGTTAAAGGGGGCCGAATACTTTTGCAAGGCACTGTATAGGAGACATTTTCTAATGATCAACAACATTTTAATCCATTCGACAGGGGTGGATTTTTCTTTAGTCAAACTTTCTTTATTGTGACACTTCATGAGGGAAACAGTGTTTTCTAAAAAATTATGATTGCCGAATAATTTTCAATGTAGGTGATGTCATCACGTAACTATAAAACTCCACTACACATCCATTATGTCCAACTATAAAAACGATGTTTCTTTGCAGGACAAGGATTGTCCTGACTTTGAAGAATGCCTGAATGGATTCAGGTGTCTTGTACACTACATGACCAAACATGTGTGGACACCTGCTCATCCAATATATCATTCCATAATTATGGGAAATAATATGGAGTTGGTCCCCCTGTTGCTGCTGTAACAGACTCCACTCTTCTGGGAACGCTTTCCACTAGATGTTGAGACATTGCTGCTGGGACTTGCTTCCATTCAGCCACATGCGCAATAGTGAAGTTGGGCACTGATGTTGTGCGATTAGCCCTGGCTCGCAGTCGGAATTCCAATTCATCCTAAAGGAGGTCGATAGAGTTGAGGTCAGGGCTCTGTGAATGGCAGCCAAGTTCTTCCACAAACCATTTCTGTATGGTCCTCGCTTTGTGCACTGTTTCATGCTGAAACAGGAAAGGTCTTTCCTCAAACTGTTGCCACAAAGTTGGAAGCCACAAAGTCAGAATTTTCTAGAATGTCATTGTATGCTTCAGCGTTAAGAACCATGAAAAGCCATAACCATAAAAAACAGCCCCAAGACCATTATTCCTCCTCCACCAAACGTTACAGAGAGCACTATGCATTGGTGCAGGTAGCGTTTTCCTGGCATCTGGAATACCCAGATTTATCCGTCGGAATGCGAGATGGTGAAGCATGATTCATCACTCCAGAGAATGCTCATGGGAATCTCAGCCATGGCAAACCATTTCATGAACTAACAGTTTTTGTGCTGACGTTGCTTCCAGAGACAGTTTGGAACCCGGAGTGTTTTTATGTCTTATGCGCTTCAGCACTTGGCAGTCCCATTCTGTAAGCTGTTGGGGCCTACCACTTCGTGGCTGAGCCGTTGTTGCTCCTAGACATATACACTTCACAATAACAGCACTTACAGTTGACTGGGGCAGTTCTAGCAGAGCAGAGATTTGACAAACTGACTTGTTGGAAAAGTATCATCCTGTGACAGTGCCACGTTGAAATACACTGAGCTCTTTAATATGGGCCATTCTACTGCCAATGTTTGTCTATGGAGATTGAATGGCTGTTTGGTTGATTTTATACACCTGTCAGCAACAGGTGTGGCTGAAATACCCGAATCCACCAATTGTAATTGTCCACATACTTTTGGCCATATCCACATACTTTTGGCCATGTAGTGTAATGCAACATGTCCTTTAAGATACTGTAGATTGGTGTTTTCTTTATTTTGGTAGTTATTGGTAACTATCAACAGTAAGGTGAGTCCTCGACTGTGTTCGTAAATTCCAATAATTGTGTACAGATCCTGCATTACCATACTGAAACATGAGGTGATGGCGGCGGATGAATGGTATGGCAAGGGGCCTCAGAATCTCGTCACGCTATCTCTGTGCATTCAAATTGCCATCGATACAATTCAACCGTGTTCGTTGTTCGTAACTTATGCCTGCCCATACCATAGGCCCATCGCCACCATGGGGCACTCTGTTCAAAATATCAAATGTAGAAGGTAATGTAATGGGAAATGAAGAGGGAAATGAAGAGGGACATGAAGAGGGACATGAAGAGGGATATGAAGAGGGACATGAAGAGGGAAACGAAGAGGGAAATGTAGAGGGAAACTCGAGAAACGCTATCGGAGTCGGTGCAGCCAGCTGGTTTCTTCACGCATCGCGCCGACAGAAACAAGAATATTTCTGGTAAGAAGAGGGGCGGGGGGATATGCCTTTTGATTAACGAGACGTGGTGTGATCATAACAACATACAGGAACTCAAGTCCTTCTGTTCACCTGACTTAGAATTCCTCACAATCAAATGTCGACCGCATTATCTACCAAAGGAATTCTCTTCGATTATAATCACAGCCGTAAATATTCACCCCCAAGCAGACACATCGATGGTCCTGAACAAACTTTATATGACTCTATGTAAACTGGAAACCACATATCCTGAGGCTGCATTCATTGTAGCTGGGGATTTTAACAAGGCTAATCTGAAAACAAGTCTCCCTAAATACTATCAGCATATCGATTGTGCAACCAGGGCTGGTAAAACCCTGGATCATTGTTATTCTAACTTCCGCGACGCATATAAGGCCCTTTTCCGCCCTCCTTTTGGAAAAGCTGACCACGACTCCATTTGGTTTCTTCCAGCCTACAGACAGAAACTAAAACAAGAAACTCCCGTGCTCAGGTCTGTTCAACGCTGGTCCAACCAATCTGATTCCACACTTAAAGACCGCTTCCATCACATGGATTGAGATATTTTCCTCATTGCGTCCAACAACAACATTGACGAATACGCTGATTCGGTGAGCGAGTTCATTGGAAAGTTCATCGGAGATGTCGTACCCACAGCAACTATTGAAACATTCCCAAACCAGAAACCGTGGATTGATGGCAGCATTCGCGCAAAACTGAAAAGTGCAAACCACTGCTTTAACCAGGGCAAGGTGACTGGAAACATGACCGAATACAAAGAGTTTAGAGATTCCCTCTGCAAGGCAATCAAACAAGCTAAGCGTCAGTATAGAGACAAAGTAGAGTTGCAATTCAACGGCTCAGACACAAGAGGTATGTGGCAGAGTCTACAGTCAATCACGGATTACAAAACGAAAACCAGCCCCGTCATGACCAGGATGTCTTGCTCCCAGACAGACTAAATAATCATCAAGTTTGCGCAGCAGCGCCTCTTCAACCTCAGGAGGCTGAAGAAATTCGGCTCCTCACCAAAAGCACTCACAAACTTCTACAGATGCACAATCGAGAGCATCCTGTTGGCTGTATCACTGCCTGGTATGGAAACTGCTCTGCCCACAACCGTAAGGCTCTCCAGAGCCTAGTGAGGGCTGCACAATGCATGACCGGGGGCAAACTACCTGCCCTCCAGGACACCTACACCACCCGATGTCACTGGAAGGCCATAAAGATAATCAACGACAACAACCACCCGAGCCGCTGTCTGTTCTCCCCGCTATCATCCAGCAGGCGAGGTCAGTACAGGTGCATCAAAGCAGGGACCGAGAGACTGAAATACAGCTTCTATCTCAAGGCCATCAGACTGTAAAATAGCCACCACTAACATTGAGTGGCTGCTGCCAACACACTGACTCAACTCCAGCTCACTTTAATAATGGAAATTGATGTAAAAAATCACTAGCCACATTAAACAATGCCACTTAATATAATGTTTACATACCCTACATTACTTATCTCATATGTATGTGTCTACACTGTACTCTATGTTATCTACTGCATCTTGACATCTTTATGTAATACATGTATCACTAGCCACTTAAACTATGCCACTTTTATGTTTACATACCCTACATTACTCATCTCATATGTATATACTGTACTCGATACCATCTACTGCATCTTGCCTATGCCGTTCTGTACCATCACTCATTCATATATCTTTATGTACATAATCTTTATCCCTTTACACTTGTGTGTATAAGGTAGTTGTGGAATTGTTAGGTTAGATTACTCGTTGGTTATTACGGCATTGTCGGAACTAGAAGCACAAGCATTTCGCTACACTCGCATTAACATCTGCTAACCATGTGTATGTGACAAATACAATTTGATTTGATTTGAAGAATCATTTTGGAAGGGAGGAGTCACTCTCTCTCTCTCTATCTCTCTCTCTCTCCTGTCCTCTGGTGCATGCCTCATGCCTGCTGATGTATTGTAAAAATGCACAAATCACTCCGGGAGGGAGAATCATGTCTTTCTCTCTCTCCTCCCTCCATCCATCCCTCACACTCTCTCTCCAATCAGTCAGAGGGTTCTTCTGGTGTCATCCCAGAAGCCTCAGCTTCATGCTCTAGGGGTCCATGTGAGTGACGGCTGTGATTGTGCTGGTGTCAGTTCCTCTTCTAACCCCCACTACCCCACCCCTCCACCTCTCCAACCCTCCACCCATCTACCCCTCCACTCCTCCACCCCTCTACCTCTCCAACCCTCCACCCCTCTACCTCTACAACGCTCTACCCATCTACCCCTACACCTTTCCATCTCTTTACTCCTCTGCCCCTCCACTCCTCTACCCCTCCACCCCTCTACCCCTCCACCTTTCCATCTCTTTACTCCTCTACCCCACTCCTCTACCCCTCTACCCCTCCACCTTTCCATCCCTTTACTCCTCTACCCCTCCACCCCTCTACCCCTCCACGTTTCCATCTCTTTACTCCTCTAGCCCTCCACCCCTCTACCCCTCCACCTTTCCATCTCTTTACTCCTCTACCCCTCCACCCCTGACAGGGAACACATTTTAAGGGGAATGCAAGTGAGGGACTCCTACCCCAGATGGATCACACTCATCACACTTTGAATGAAATGATGGGCAGAAAGACAAATTCAACTCCATCTTTTATCGAATCATATGGCTTATTCATCACAAAAGCATTTAATGGTGCCAATTATTTTAATGATTACTTCATCGGCACGTGGGCACATTTAGGCAGGAAATGCCATCAACGAACAGTGAGGCATTGTATTCATGCATAAATCAATTAAATAATGAAAGAAAAGCAGTGTAAGTTAGAATTTTGTATGACAAACCTCCTGGCATTGACAACTTAGATGGAAAGCTACTGAGGTTGGTAGGTGACTGTATAGCCACTCCTATCTGTCATATCTTTAATCTGAGAAGTCAGTCTGTGGTAAAAATATGCTCTGCTTTTTCAAAACCCATCCACAAAGTCCTGCAGGCTCTAGTTTGATCTTATCTTGATCATTGTCCAGTCATGTGGTCAAGGTCTGCAAGGAAAGACCTAGTTAAGCTGCAGCTGGCCCAGAACAGAACGTCACGTGTAGCTCTTCATTGTAATCAGAGGGCTAATATCATTACATTGCATCACTTCTTGTCTTTATAAGAAATATAAATGTGTTGGAAACACCAAATTGTTTGCCTAGTCAACTTACACACAGCACTGACACACATATTTACCCCACCAGACATGCCACCAAGGGTCTTTTCACAGTCCCCAGATCCAGAACAAATTCAAGGAAATATACAGTATTTTACAGAGTCATGAGTGAATGAAACTCTCTTCCATCTTATATAGCGCAAGTGAACAGCAAACCTGGTTTCAAAAAACAAATGAAACAATATCTCACAGCACAACGCCTCTCCCCAATGTGACCTACTTGTTGTGTGTATGTACTGACATGTACAGTCTGTGTAACTGATAGATGCACACACACACACACTACATTTGTATATGTACGTAAATTGTAATTTATTTTGTCTGTAATGTCTTTTTTGTTATGTTTCGGACCCCAGTAAACGGTGTCACCGTTGGTGTCGGCTAACGGTGTTCCTAATAAATCAAATCAAATCCCTCAAATCTCGTTGTCTCTCTGAGAGAGAAGTAAGGGAACCTGCTGATCCTGACCATAATGACAAAACAGACACCCACTAAACAAGACGCAACCAAATGCCATCCACTGTCTGGAAAAATCATTTTAATCTTCAATAGGATTACAATAAAACAAAGTCAACATGAAGAGAGCGAGCCTTAAAGACACCAGTAAACATCCCAGAACTGCATAATGACCTAACAGACAGTAGTAAACATCCCAGAACTGCATAATGACCTAACAGACAGTAGTAAACATCCCAGAACTGCATAATGACCTAACAGACAGCAGTAAACATCCCAGAACTGCATAATGACTTAACAGACAGTTGTAAACATCCCAGAGCTGCATAATGACCTAACAGACAGTAGTAAACATCCCAGAACTGCATAATGACCTAACAGACAGCAGTAAACATCCCAGAACTGCATACTGCTCTAACTAACACTAAACATCCTAGATCTAGACAGTGTTCTTTGTATTCACTGCATATACTCATATGACCCTTACTGTTAACATGTATACCTCCCCAATTGCACATCCTCCTGGTAAAATAGCTTTTATATATGCATCTCTTACACATAATTTATAATGTAGCTTATGGTCTATAGTGTAGCCTGTAGTTCCCAGCTACATTTTTCACAGTGTACATGCAACATGTGGATTTGTGTCCATTCCACATCTGTTATGTCATCTGTAGATCCTGTTTATAATCTGTATATCCTGTTTATCGTCTGTCTGTTTATCCCGTTCCTCATCTGTAAATGCTGTTTATCGTCTGTCTGTATATCCTGTTTATAGTCTGTCTGTATATACTGTTTATAGTTTGTCTTTAAATCCTATTTATAGTCTGTGTGTATATCATGTTTATAATCTGTATATCCTGTTTATCATCTGTATATACTGTTTATAGTCTTTCTGTATATCTTATTTATCGTCTGTCTGTGTATCCTGTTTATCGTCTGTCTGTATATCCTGTTTATAGTCTGGCTGTATAACCTGCTTATCATATGTATATCCTGTTTATTGTCTGGTTCTATATCCTGTTTATAGTCTGTCTGTATGTCCCGTGTATGGTCTGTCTGTTTATATTGTTCATAGTTTGTCTTTAAATCCTGTTTATAGTCTGTCTGTATATCCAGTTTATTGTCTGTCTGTCTATCATGTTCATTATCTGTCTGTTTTTAAGGTTTATGGTCTGTCTGTATATCTTGTTTATAGGCTGTCTGTATATCATGTCTATTGTCTGTCGGAATATCCTGTTTATTGGCTGTCTTTCTATCCTGTTTATAGTCTGGCTGTATATCCTGTTTATAGTCTGCCTTTATATCCTGTTTATAGTCTGTCTGTATATCCTGTTTATAGTCTGTCTGTATATCATGTCTATTGTCTGTCGGAATATCCTGTTTATTGGCTGTCTTTCTATCCTGTTTATAGTCTGGCTGTATATCCTGTTTATAGTCTGCCTTTATATTCTGTTTATAGTGTGTCTGTATATCCTGTTTATAGTCTGCCTTTATATCCTGTTTATAGTCTGTCTGTATATCCTGTTTATAATCTGTCTGTATATCCTGTTTATAGTCTGTCTGTATATCCTGTTTATAGTCTGTCTGTAAATCCTGTTTATAGTCTGCCTTTATATCCTGTTTATAGTCTGTCTGTATATCCTGTTTATAGTCTGTCTGTATATCCTGTTTATAGTCTGTCTGTATATCCTGTTTATAGTCTGTCTGTATATCCTGTTTATAGTCTGCCTTTCTATCCTGTTTATAGTCTGGCTGTATATCCTGTTTATAGTCTGCCTTTATATCTTGTTTATAGTCTGTCTGTATATCCTGTTTATAGTCTGGCTGTATATCCTGTTAATCAGCTGTATACCCCTGTTTATTGTCTGGATGTATATCCTGTTTATAGTCTGTATGTATATCCTGTTTATAGTCTGGCTATAAACAGGGCGTACATACAGGATATACAGATGATAAACAGGATGTGCAGACAAACCATAAACAGGATATGCAGACAGACGGTAAACAGGATATACATCCAAACTATGAACAGGATATACAGACAGACTATGCCTATAAATCATGTTTATAGTCTGTATATCCTGTTTATCATCTTATATCCTGTTTTTAGTTTGTCTGTATATCCTGTTCATTGTCTGTCTGAATATCCTGTTTATGGTGGTGCCACCAATTCTTCAAGTCAAATTTCGGTACAGACATGTATTTGACAAATAAAGGTGATTCTGACAATGACTATCAGTATCATGTCTGTTGTATGTCAACAGACTATCAGTATCATGTCCGCTGTATGTCAACACAGTATCATGTCAGCTGTATATGAACACAGTATCATGTCAGCTGTATATGAACACAGTATCATGTCAGCTGTATATGAACACAGTATCATGTCAGCTATGAACACAGTATCATGTCAACTGTATATGAACACAGTATCATGTCAGCTGTATGTCAACAGACTATGTCAGCTGTATTTCAACTGCATATCAACAGACTCTCAGTACCATGTCAGTACTATGCCAGTTTCATGTCAACATGAAGTGATCAAGCCTAACAGATGAAATAACATATTATTTCCTTAAGTCCAGAGGTAACTGATGCCTCCTTACGTGACATGGCCTATTTCAACCCATGGTTTGGTGTGGAAAGGGCAGCAGTCACAGAGCCAACCGATTGTCGACACCAAATCCTGATCATCTTTAATTCTATTATAACAGAACGCACACCTGAGAAGGGTACCTAACAGAATAACTCAACAGACAAAAGAACAGCAACAATGTTTAAGTTAATTAAGCACCTCTGTGCTTCCCTATGTGACAAGACATTATTTCACTCAGTGGTTTTGTTCAGAAAGGGCAGCAGCCATAGAAGGAGCAATCCTACATTCTGCTGCTATCTGAGTGGGGGGTCAAGCTGCTGTCTGCCTGTCTGCACGTCCACCCTGGCCTTTAGAGACTGATCTGACCTATAGTCTGCAGGGAGCAGGAGGACAACTGATGGGGGAAGCTCTTCTGCTGGATCTGAGAGACAATAGGGAAGAAGGGCTGGAGGGAGGGAGGACTGGAGGGAGGGACAGGGGGGTGGCGGTATGGAGGGAGGGTGAAAGATAGATAGAAGGGCCTCACTTCCCGCCGGTGACTTCAGCACGAGGACAGAGGTCACTAAAACACTTGCGTGCAAAAACCTGATTTAACAGCTTATTTTCTTTAAGATACAATATTATAGTACATTCACATTCATATTTTCTGTATTCATTAGTTGTATTATTTGACAACTGTGCTGCCACAAAACAAATACAGAGACAACTGTTTGGCCAACATGTCAAAATGAATGGAAAACAACTAAGTCTTCAGATCCAGGAGCTGTGTTGTCATGGAAGTCATTTTAAACATGAACTGATATGCCTGGCCAGCTGCTCTGTACTGCTCTGTACGGTAATGAACCTCGCCTACATCTTCCAGTGTGTTTTCACAGCACAAAATAAACAGAGCAGATTGTTATTCTCCGACTCCATCCCAGCTCTCCATACCCCAGTGAATCTCAATATTAGTTTTTATTTTCCTTTGTTTGGAAGAAGAAAGAAGGTGATTTAGTTGGCTCATTTTCAGAGGATGCAAAGTAGCCACATATTCTGTGTCCCAAACAGTACCCTGTTCCCTATATACTGTAGTGCACTAATTCCTATAAACCCTGGTCAAAAGTAGTGGACTATGTAGGGAAACATGTAGGGTGCCATTCGGGACACAGAGATGTTGCAAGGACTTTAGTGAGGCAATGCTGTTATTTTTATTTATTTTTTTATTTATTTTTTATTTCACCTTTATTTAACCAGGTAGGCAAGTTGAGAACAAGTTCTCATTTACAATTGCGACCTGGCCAAGATAAAGCAAAGCAGTTCGACACATACAACGACACAGAGTTACACATGGAGTAAAACAAACATACAGTCAATAATACAGTATAAACAAGTCTATATACGATGTGAGCAAATGAGGTGAGATAAGGGAGGTAAAGGCAAAAAGGCCATGGTGGCAAAGTAAATACAATATAGCAAGTAAAACACTGGAATGGTAGATTTGCAATTCGAGAATGTGCAAAGTAGAAATAAAAATAATTGGGGTGCAAAGGAGCAAAATAAATAAATAAATAAAATACAGTAGGGAAAGAGGTAGTTGTTTGGGCTAAATTATAGGTGGGCTATGTACAGGTGCAGTAATCTGTGAGCTGCTCTGACAGTTGGTGCTTAAAGCGAGTGAGGGAGATAAGTGTTACCTGTTTCAGAGATTTTTGTAGTTCGTTCCAGTCATTGGCAGCAGAGAACTGGAAGGAGAGGCGGCCAAAGAAAGAATTGGTTTTGGGGGTGACTAGAGAGATATACCTGCTGGAGCGTGTGCTACAGGTGGGAGATGCAATGGTGACCAGCGAGCTGAGATAAGGGGGGACTTTACCTAGCAGGTTCTTGTAGATGACATGGAGCCAGTGGGTTTGGCGACGAGTATGAAGCGAGGGCCAGCCAACGAGAGCGTACAGGTCGCAATGGTGGGTAGTATATGGGGCTTTGGTGACAAAACGGATTGCACTGTGATAGACTGCATCCAATTTGTTGAGTAGGGTATTGGAGGCTATTTTGTAAATTACATCGCCAAAGTCGAGGATTGGTAGGATGGTCAGTTTTACAAGGGTATGTTTGGCAGCATGAGTGAAGGATGCTTTGTTGCGAAATAGGAAGCCAATTCTAGATTTAACTTTGGATTGGAGATGTTTGATATGGGTCTGGAAGGAGAGTTTACAGTCTAACCAGACACCTAAGTATTTGTAGTTGTCCACGTATTCTAAGTCAGAGCCGTCCAGAGTAGTGATGTTGGACAGGCGGGTAGGTGCAGGTAGCGATCGGTTGAAGAGCATGCATTTAGTTTTACTTGTATTTAAGAGCAATTGGAGGCCACGGAAGGAGAGTTGTATGGCATTGAATCTTGCCTGGAGGGTTGTTAACATAGTATCCAAAGAAGCGCCAGAAGTATACAGAATGGTGTCATCTGCATAGAGGTGGATCAGAGACTCACCAGCAGCAAGACCGACCTCATTGATGTATACAGAGAAGAGAGTCGGTCCAAGAATTGAACCCTGTGGCACCCCCATAGAGACTGCCAGAGGTCCGGACAGCAGACCCTCCGATTTGACACACTGAACTCTATCAGAGAAGTAGTTGGTGAACCAGGCGTGGCAATCATTTGAGAAACCAAGGCTGTCGAGTCTGCCGATGAGGATGTGGTGATTGACAGAGTCGAAAGCCTTGGCCAGATCAATGAATACGGCTGCACAGTAATGTTTCTTATCGATGGCGGTTAAGATATCATTTAGGACCTTGAGCGTGGCTGAGGTGCACCCATGACCAGCTCTGAAACCAGATTGCATAGCAGAGAAGGTATGGTGAGATTCGAAATGGTCGGTAATCTGTTTGTTGACTTGGCTTTCGAAGACCTTAGAAAGGCATGGTAGGATAGATATAGTTCTGTAGCAGTTTGGGTCAAGAGTGTCACCCCCTTTGAAGAGGGGGATGACCGCAGCTGCTTTCCAATCTTTGGGAATCTCAGACGACACGAAAGAGAGGTTGAACAGGCTAGTAATAGGGGTGGCAACAATTTTGGCAGATAATTTTATAAAGAAAGGGTCCAGATTGTCTAGCCCGGCTGATTTGTAGGGGTCCAGATTTTGCAGCTCATTCAGAACATCAGCTGAGCAGATTTGGGAGAAGGAGAAATGGGGAAGGCTTGGGCGAGTTGTTGTGGGGGGTGCAGTGCTGTTGACCGGGGTAGGAGTAGCCAGGTGGAAAGCATGGCCAGCCGTAGAAAAATGCTTATTGAAATTCTCAATTATGGTGGATTTATCAGTGGTGACAGTGTTTCCTATCTTCAGTGCAGTGGGCAGCTGCGAGGAGGGGTTCTTATTCTCCATGGACTTTACAGTGTCCCAGAACTTTTTTGAGTTAGTGTTGCAGGAAGCAAATTTCTGCTTGAAAAAACTAGCCTTGGCTTTTCTAACTGCCTGTGTATAATGGTTTCTAGCTTCCCTGAACAGCTGCATATCACGGGGGCTGTTCGATGCTAATGCAGAACGCCATAGGATGTTTTTTTGTTGGTTAAGGGCAGTCAGGTCTGGGGAGAACCAAGGGCTATATCTATTCCTGGTTCTAAATTTCTTGAATGGGGCATGTTTATTTAAAATGGTTAGGAAGGGATTTAAAAAAAATATCCAGGCATCCTCTACTGACGGGATGAGATCAATATCCTTCCAGGATACCCCGGCCAGGTCGATTAGAAAGGCCTGCTCGCTGAAGTGTTTCAGGGAGCGTTTTACAGTGATGAGTGGAGATCGTTTGACCGCTGACCCATTACGGATGCAGGCAATGAGGCAGTGATCGCTGAGATCTTGGTTGAAAACAGCAGAGGTGTATTTAGAGGGCAAGTTGGTTAGGATGATATCTATGAGGGTGCCCGTGTTTAAGGCTTTGGGGAGGTACCTGGTAGGTTCATTGATAATTTGTGTGAGGTTGAGGGCATCAAGTTTAGATTGTAGGATGGCTGGGGTGTTAAGCATGTTCCAATTTAGGTCGCCTAGCAGCACAAGCTCTGAAGATAGATGGGGGGCAATCAGTTCACATATGGTGTCCAGAGCACAGCTGGGGGCAGAGGGTGGTCTATAGCAGGCGGCAACGGTGAGAGATTTATTTTTAGAGAGGTGGATTTTTAAAAGTAGAAGTTCAAATTGTTTGGGTACAGACCTGGATAGTAGGACAGAACTCTGCAGGCTATCTTTGCAGTAGATTGCAACACCGCCCCCTTTGGCAGTTCTATCTTGTCTGAAAATGTTGTAGTTTGGAATTAAAATGTCTGAATTTTTGGTGGTCTTCCTAAGCCAGGATTCAGACACAGCTAGAACATCCGGGTTGGCAGAGTGTGCTAAAGCAGTGAATAGAACAAACTTAGGGAGGAGGCTTCTAATGTTAACATGCATGAAACCAAGGCTATTACGGTTACAGAAGTCGTCAAAAGAGAGCGCCTGGGGAATAGGAGTGGAGCTAGGCACTGCAGGGCCTGGATTCACCTCTATATCGCCAGATGAACAGAGTAGTAGTAGAATAAGGGTGCGGCTAAAAGCAATAAGAATTGGTCGTTTAGAACGTCTGGAACAGAGAGTAAAAGGAGGTTTCTGGGGGCGATAAAATAGCATCAAGGTATAATGTACAGACAAAGGTAAGGTAGGATGTGAATACAGTGGAGGTAAACCTAGGTATTGAGTGATGAATAAACACTAACCAGAACAGCAATGGACAAGGCATATTGACATGAAGGAGAGGCATGCTCAGTCGAGTTATCAAAAGGGTCCAGTGAGTGGAGAGGTTGGTTGGGGGTCACGGCGATTTAGACAGCTAAATCGGTAGCAAGCTAGCATAAGAGCAAGCTAGCATAAGGTGGAGGTCTGATTATTAGCCAACTCTTGCGTTCCGTCAGTAGATTAGTGGGTTTCCGTGTGGTAGAGGGGATGAATCCAAATCATACAACAACAACAAAAATAAAAACAATAGATATAGTTATAGAGGCCCAAGAAGAAAAATAAAACAATAAATAAAAAAAAATAAAAAATTGTCCGATTGTCTATTCAGATAGCAGCCAATAAGATAGCCAACGGCTAGCAGGCCGCAGATGAGTGCCCAGGCAATGTTGCGCCGGAGGATCCAGCCGGATCCTCGGGTAGACAACGTCGGCAGTCTAGCCGTGAAGGCCCGGTGGGGCTCCGCGTAGGCAGCAAAACGGGTCCGGATAGGTGACTGCAGCCCAGGAGTGATTGATGGAACTCTTCAGCTGGCTAGCTCCGGAACAATTGATGTTAGCTCCGGAATCGACGAAAGCCGATAGTCACACGGATAGCAGCTAGCTAGCTGCGAGATCCAGGCATGGACGTCCAGAGCCAGCGGCCGAAATCCAGGGACATGGAGAGAAAAATTGGTCCGATATGTTCCGCTCCGAGCCACGCTGCGCTGCACCGCGCCATACAAAACTGGCGATAGATTCTCGAGCCAAAGGACAGCTGGACCAGCTTCTGGCTAGCTCCCGGCTAGCTTCTGGCTAATTTCTGGCTAGCCTCTCGGAGGATCACAGATCTGAGGTAAATACTACTTTTTTATATAAATACAAATTGGTGAAACGGATTGCAGGAGAGTGTTCTGAAGATGAGTTTTTGGAAAATTAAAAATGTATGTGAAAAAAAAAAAGTTGTAAATATATATATATATACGGGACACGACAGGACGAGGACAAAAATAAGTCTGAACTGCTATGCCATCTTGGGAGAGATAGGGGGTATAGGTTATACAATGGATGAGGTAATGCTGTTATAAAGGGTATAGGTTATACAATGGATGAGGCAATGCTGTTATAAGGGGTATAGGTTATATGATGGATGAGGGAATCATTTTATAGGGGGTATAGGTTATACAGTGGATGAGGCAATGCTTTTATAATGGGTGTAGGTTAAACAATGGACGAGGCAAATCTGTTATAGTGGGTGTAGGTTATTCAATGTCTGAGGCAATGCTTTTATAGGGGGTGTAGGTTATACAATGTACGAGGCAATGCTTTTATAGGGGGTGCAGGTTATACAATGTTTGAGGAAATGCTTTTATGGGGGTGTAGGTTATACAATGGATGAGGCAATGTCTCCTGTGTTATCAACAGAGGAGTCAACTGCTGGGAAGAACACATTGATTGAATTCAACTTTGAAATATAATTGCATTTAACATTTAAACATGACTTGTCCCATTGTAACTGTGCAACGCAATACCATATCTGTGGCTTTGGTTTTCTCCTAATAAAATTACATTTGTTTTATTCTATTTAGCATTTACTGCAAATCAGGCTTGATGTCATCCATTAATAAACGTCAATGTCTAAACATTTTACATTAACATTTTAGTCATTCAGCAGACGCTCTTATCTAGAACTCATACAGATAGTGCATTCACCTTAACTAGGTGGGACAACAACATATCTCCGTCATATTTGGTACATTTTTCATCAACAAAGCAGCTATTAGCAAAATCAGATCTAGTAAGGGGGAAAAAGCCAAGTGCGAGTGTTAGTTCACAAAGGTATGTATTTTTGTGAGGGGTGTAGGGAGGTGGGGGTGAAGAGGGGGTGCAAGGGGGGGGGGGAGGTGCTATGGGATTATTTAAGAGACTCCTTGAAGAGGTAGAGTTGCAGATGTTTTCAGAAGATAGGGATTGGATGGGGATGGGAGGGGAGGGGAGGGGAGGGGAGGGGAGGGGAGGGGAGGAGTGGTTGATGGGATGAGAATGAGATAGGATGAGGTGGGGATGAGATGGGGATGGGATGGGATGGAGTGGACATGAGATGGGATGGGGTGGAGATGAGATGGGATGGGGTGGAGATGAGATGGGATGGAGTGGGATGGGATGGAGTGGGGATGGGATGGGTATCGGATGGAGATGGGATGGAGTGGGGATGGGGATTGGATGGAGTGGGGATGGGAAGGGATGGAGTGGGGATTGTATGGAGTGGGGATGGCGATGGGATGGGATGTGGATGGGGATTTGAATGGAGATGGGATGTGATGAGGTGAGGATAGGGATGGGAATGGGTATGGGATAGGATGTAGTGGGGATGGGGATGGGATGGAGTGGGGATGGGATGGGATGGGATTGGATGAAGTGGGGATGGTATGTAGTGGGGTTGGGGATGGATTGGTGATGGGGAAGGAGTGAGGATGGGATGTAGTGAGGATGGGGATAGGATGGGGCAGGATGAAGTGGGGATGGCGTGGGCATGGGATGGGGTGGAGAAAAATGGGACAGGGAAGGGGATGGGGTTGTGGATGGGTTGGGAATGGGATGGGATGGGATTGGATGGAGTTTGGATGGTATGGAGTGGGGTTGGGGATGGATTGGAGATTCAGATTATGTGGGGTTGAGATGTAGTGAGGATGGGGATGGGTTGGGATGGGGCAGGATGGAGTGGAGACGGCGTGGGGATGGAATGGGGATAGGATAGCATGGACTGGGGGTGAGATGGGGATGGGGATGGGGATGGGGATGGGGATGGGGATGGGGATGGGGATGGGATGGAGATGGAAATGGGGATGGGGATGGGGATGGGGATGGGATGGGGATGGGATGGGGATGGGGATGGGGATGGGGATGATGATGGGATGGGGATGGAAATGGGGATGGGGATGGGGATGGGGATGAGGATGAGGATGAGGATGGGGATGGGGATGGGGGTGAGATGGGGATGGGATGGGGATGGGGATGGGGATGAGGATGGGATGGGGATGGGGATGGGGATGGGGATGGGATGGGGATGGGGATGGGGATGGGGATGGGGATGGGATGGGGATGGAAATGGGGATGGGGATGGGGATGGGGATGGGGATGGGGATGAGGATGAGGATGAGGATGGGGATGGGGATGGGGGTGAGATGGGGATGGAGATGGGGATGGGGATGGGGATGGGGATGAGGATGATGATGGGATGGGATGGAGTGGGGATGGGATGGAGTAGGGATGGGATGGGGATGGGATGGGATGTAGTGAGGATGGGGATAGGAATGGTACAGTGATTGAATGGGCTGGGTTGGGCATTGGGATGGGGATGGGGATGGGGATGGGGATGGGGATGGGATGGGATTGGATGAAGTGGGGTTGGTATGGAATGGGTTGGGTTGGGGATGGAGAATGGGATAGGATGGGATGGAGTGGGAAGGGGATGGGATAGGATGGAGTGTGGATGGGATGGGATGGGATTGGATGGAGTGGGGATGGAGTGAGAATGTGTTGGGATGGGAAAGGATGAAGTGGTGATGAGATGGGGATTGGATTGGGATGGGATAGGGATGGGAATGGGAATGGGATAGGATGGAGTGGGGATGTGATGGGGTGGGGATGGGATGGGGATGGGATGGAGTGTAGATGGGATGGGATGTGGTGAGAATAGGGATGGGAATGTGAATGGGGAGGGAATGGGATGGGGATGGAGTGGGGACGGATTGGAGTGTGGTTGGGGATGGGATGGGGATTGGGATGGAGTGGGGATGGGATAGGATGTAGTGAGAATGGGGATTGGAATGGGATGGGGATTGGAATGGGATGGGGATGGGATGGGGACAGGGATGGGGATGGGGATGGGATGGCATGGGGAAGGGATGGGATTTAGTGAGGATGGGGATGGGGATGGGATGGGGATTGGAATGGAGTGGGGATGGGATAGGATGTAGTGAGGATGGGGATTGGAATGGGATGGGGATTAGAATGGGATGGGGATGGGAAGGGTACAGTAATGGGGATGGGATGGCATGGGGAAGGGATGGGATTTAGTGAGAAATTGGGATGGGATGGGATGGGGATGGGGATGGGAAGGGTACAGGGATGGGGATGGGATGGCATGGGGAAGGAATGGGATTTAGTGAGAAATGGGGATGGGATGGGATGGGGATGGGGATGGGAAGGGTACAGGGATGGGGATGGGAAGGGTACAGGGATGGGGATGGGATGGCATGGGGAAGGGATGGGATTTAGTGAGAAATGGGGATGGGATGGGATGGGGATGGGGATGGGAAGGGTACAGGGATGGGGATGGGATGGCATGGGGAAGGGATGGGATTAGTAAGAAATGGGGATGGGATGGGATGGGGATGGGATGGAATCGAGTTCGAATGTGATGGGGAAGGGATGGGCATGGGATTGATGGAATGGAGTGGGGGTTACATGTAGTGGGGATGGCATGGGATGCTGTGTGGATGGGATGGGGAAGGAGTGGGGATGGGATGGGAATGTGGATGGAGATGGGATGGGATGGGATAGGATGGAGTGGGGATAGGATGGGATGGGAATGTGGATGGAGATGGGATGTGATGGGATCGGATGGAGTGGGAATAGGATAGGATAGGATGGGATGGGGATGGGATGGGTTGGGGATGCTGGTAAAGTGTGAGGTTTGGCTCAAAGGAAATCTGGAATATGATAACTACTGTTTTATCATTCTGAAGTTGTGCTTTGTGTGAAGTTTTGTTATGTCATGTTTTCTCTTTTTAGCCATGTTACATTGACGATACATTCAGTACTGTATTTACCAGAAGTATTCAGTTAAAGTAGGATATTCTGCAAGCAAATCATTATATTAGGTCTCCCATGTAAAATAGGTCTTCAGACCTCATTGGGACTTCCTGGATGAAGAATGCATGTAGCTTCACCACAGATAGAACAATGAGTCAGATATTTCACCAGCGGTAACACAAACCCTTAACACCAGTGCAGCAGTCCAATGAAATAGTCATATGGTATTTGCTGAGAATAATTGACTCGTACATCTGTATAATAATCTATGTTTTTCCTTAGATTTGGGTTCAAATTCTATTTGAAATCGGTAAAAAATGTGTAGCACTTGCTCTAGTCTGCGTGGGATTGTCAGATGGGTGGGGTTTTATGTGATTGACTATTTTGGGGTACATTAAGCTAGGCAAGCTCAATCAATCATAGATATGGTATTTTCATCTATTTGAAATTGTATTGTAGGTCTGCTTTTCTCTCTTCATTCCAATCAAGCTCTGCATCCCAAATGGCACCTTATTCCCTTTGTAGTGCAATACTTTTGACCTGTACCCATAGGGATCTGCTCAAAAGTGGTGCACTTCATAGGGAATAGGGTATTTGGGACTCAACCAGAGCCAGTGTTACATTACTGAATATTTTATAATTCTTCTTACCCAGGATTTTAATTCCCCTGATATTATTTAAAACCATGAATGAACTTTACAGCAAAACATGCCGAGGCTGCAAGCAACCCTTTTTAAGAGTCAGTGCATTTAATGTAAAGTCGTGATCACATATGGACTGACAAAGAGAAATAAAGCTCTAACTACAAGACTACACCAACATTCAGTCAAATATTCTTATAATTGTGACAAGGTTTGACTCACGGTGACAAAGAGAGGGTGTTCTACTAGGCTTACATTTGGAATTGGTTTAAGATAATCATATCAATGATCATTTAGCTATTTGATTTTGAATTTTAGGCCGCCTTTAGATATCAAAAAAGTATGTAACATTTTTTTTTGATGAAACAATGAATTTGGACTTATAGCTATTAGCCCATAGAAACAACTGCATAACAAATTCATACATGGAAAAACAGATAGTAAAAAATACATCAAAGCAAGTTAGTTGTAAAGTGTCTGTCCTCTAAGAGGTATACAGTAAGAAAGATCCACATATATATATACACTACCGTTCAAAAGTTCAGGGCCACTTAGAAATGTCCTTCTTTTGGAAAGAAAAGTATATTTTTTGTCCATTAAAATAACATTAAATTGATCCGAAATACAGTGTAGACAATGTTAATGTTCTTAATGACTAACGTAGCTGGAAGCAGCTGATTCTTTTATCGAATATCTACATAGGCGTACAGAGGCCCATCATCAGCAACCATCACTCCTGTGTTCCAATGGCACGTTGTGTTAGC
Organism: Oncorhynchus mykiss; assembly: GCF_057628025.1. Classification (NCBI taxonomy): domain Eukaryota; kingdom Metazoa; phylum Chordata; class Actinopteri; order Salmoniformes; family Salmonidae; genus Oncorhynchus; species Oncorhynchus mykiss. Next base: position 49,848,537 of record NC_143044.1, on the reverse strand, counting down.
TAATCCAAGTTTATCATTTTAAAAGGCTAATTGATTATTAGAAAACCCTTTTGCAATTATGTTAGCACAGCTGAAAACTGTTGTTCTGATTGAAGAAGCAATAAAACAGGCCTTCTTTAGACTAGTTGAGTATCTGGAGCATCAGCAGTTGTGGGTTTGACTACAGGCTCGAAATGGTCAGAAAAACAAAGGCCTTTCTTCTAAAACTCTTCGGTCTATTCTTGTTCTTAGAAATGAAGGCTATTCCATGTAAGAAATTGCCAAGAAACTGAAGATCTCGTACAAAGCTTTTCACTTCTTCCTTGACAGAACAGCTCAAACGGGCTCTAACCAGAATAGGAAGAGGAGTGGGAGGCCCTGGTACACAACTAAACAAGAGGACAAGTACATTAGAGTGTCAAGTTTGAGAAACAGACTCCTCACAAGTCCTCAACTGGCAGCTTCATTAAATAGTACCTGCAAGGGAGATACAAGAAGGGAGAGAGGAGGGAAATAAGAGGAGGGAGAGAGGAGGGAGTGAGGAAGGAGAACGGGTGTATGTTAACTTCTTATGGTATAGGGGAGTTTTTTTTCACCTTTATTTAACCAGGTAGGCAAGTTGAGAACAAGTTCTCATTTACAATTGTGACCTGGCCAAGATAAAGCAAAGCAGTTCGACACATACAACGACACCGTGTTACACATGGAGTAAAACAAGCATACAGTCAATAATACAGTATAAACAAGTCTATATTCAATGTGAGCAAATGAGGTGAGATAAGGGAGGTAAAGGCAAAAAAAAGGCCACGGTGGCAAAGTAAATACAATATAGCAAGTAAAACACTGGAATGGTAAATTTGCAGTGGAAGAATGTGCAAAGTAGAAATAAAAATAATAGGGTGCAAAGGAGAAAAATAAATAAAATACATACAGTAGGGAAAGAGGTAGTTGTTTGGGCTAAATTATAGGTGGGCTATGTACAGGTGCAGTAATCTGTGAGCTGCTCTGACAGTTGGTGCTTAAAGCTAGTGAGGGAGATTTTTGTAGTTCGTTCCAGTCATTGGCAGGAGAGAACTGGAAGGAGAGGCGGCCAAAGAAAGAATTGGTTTTGGGGGTGACCTGAGAGATATACCTGTTGGAGCGCGTGCTACAGGTGGGTGATGCTATGGTGACCAGCGAGCTGAGATAAGGGGGGACTTTACCTAGCAGGGTCTTGTAGATGACATGGAGCCAGTGGGTTTGGCGACGAGTATGAAGCGAGGGCCAGCCAATGAGAGCGTACAGGTCGCAATGGTGGGTAGTATATGGGGCTTTGGTGAGAAAAAAAGATAGCACTGTGATGGACTGCTATTTTGTAAATGACATCGCCGAAGTCGAGGATTGGTAGGATGGTCAGTTTTACAAGGGTATGTTTGGCAGCATGAGTGAAGGATGCTTTGTTGCAAAATAGGAAGCCAATTCTAGATTTAACTTTGGATCGGAGATGTTTGATGTGGGTCTGGAAGGAGAGTTTACAGTCTAACCAGACACCTAGGTTTTTGTAGTTGTCCACATATTCTAAGTCAGAACCGTCCAGAGTAGTGATGTTGGACAGGCGGGCAGGTGCAGGCAGCAATCGGTTGAAGAGCATGCATTTAGTTTTACTTGCATTTAAGAGCAACTGGAGGCCACGGAAGGAGAGTTGTATGGCATTGAAGCTTGCCTGGAGGGTTGTTAACACAGTGTCCAAAGAAGGGCCAGAAGTATACAGAATGGTGTCGTCTGCGTAGAGGTGGATCAGCGACTCAACAACAGCAAGAGCGACATCATTGATGTATACAGAGAAGAGAGTCAGTCCAAGAATTGAACCCTGTGGCACCCCCATAGAGACTGCCAGAGGTCCGGACAGCAGACCCTCCGATTTGACACACTGAACTCTATCAGAGAAGTAGTTGGTGAACCAGGCGAGGCAATCATTTGAGAAACCACGTCCCACTTGGGAAAAAAACAGGGAAAACGCAGTGTGGCAAATAAAAAAAAATGATATAAAAGTCAAACTTTCATTAAATCACACATGTAAGATACTCAATTAAAGCTACACTCGTTGTGAATCCAGCCAACATATCAGATTTTTAAAAGGCTTTTCGGCAAAAGCATAAGAAGCTATTATCTGATGACAGCACAATAGTAAACAAAGAGTAGCATATTTCAACCCTGCAGGCGCTACACAAAACGCAGAAATATAACATAAAACATGCCTTACCTTTGACGAGCTTCTTTTGTTGGCACTCCAATATGTCCCATAAACATCACAATTGGTCCTTTTGTTCGATTAATTCCGTCCATATACAGTGCCTTGCGAAAGTATTCGGCCCCCTTGAACTTTGCGACCTTTTGCCACATTTCAAGCTTCAAACATAAAGATATAAAACTGTATTTTTTTGTGAAGAATCAACAACAAGTGGGACACAATCATGAAGTGGAACGAAATTCATTGGATATTTCAAACTTTTTTAACAAATCAAAACTGAAAAATTGGGCGTGCAAAATTATTCAGCCCCTTTACTTTCAGTGCAGCAAACTCTCTCCAGAAGTTCAGTGAGGATCTCTGAATGATCCAATGTTGACCTAAATGACTAATGATGATAAATACAATCCACCTGTGTGTAATCAAGTCTCTGTTTAAATGCACCGGCACTGTGATAGTCTCAGAGGTCCGTTAAAAGCGCAGAGAGCATCATGAAGAACAAGGAACACACCAGGTAGGTCCGAGATACTGTTGTGAAGAAGTGTAATGCCGGATTTGGATACAAAAAGATTTCCCAAGCTTTAAACATCCCAAGGAGCACTGTGCAAGCGATAATATTGAAATGGAAGGAGTATCAGACCACTGCAAATCTACCAAGACCTGGCCGTCCCTCTAAACTTTCAGCTCATACAAGGAGAAGACTGATCAGAGATGCAGCCAAGAGGCCCATGATCACTCTGGATGAACTGCAGAGATCTACAGCTGAGGTGGGAGACTCTGTCCATAGGACAACAATCAGTCGTATATTGCACAAATCTGGCCTTTATGGAAGAGTGGCAAGAAGAAAGCCATTTCTTAAAGATATCCATAAAAAGTGTTGTTTAAAGTTTGCCACAAGCCACCTGGGAGACACACCAAACATGTGGAAGAAGGTGCTCTGGTCAGATGAAACCAAAATTGAACTTTTTGGCAACAATGCAAAACGTTATGTTTGGCGTAAAAGCAACACAGCTGAACACACCATACCCACTGTCAAACATGGTGGTGGCAGCATCATGGTTTGGGCCTGCTTTTCTTCAGCAGGGACAGGGAAGATGGTTAAAATTGATGGGAAGATGGATGGAGCCAAATACAGGACCATTCTGGAAGAAAACCTGATGGAGTCTGCAAAAGACCTGAGACTGGGACGGAGATTTGTCTTCCAACAATACAATGATCCAAAACATAAAGCAAAATCTACAATGGAATGGTTAAAAAATAAACATATCCAGGTTTTAGAATGGCCAAGTCAAAGTCCAGACCTGAATCCAATCGAGAATCTGTGGAAAGAACTGAAAACTGCTGTTCACAAATGCTCTCCATCCAACCTCACTGAGCTCGAGCTGTTTTGCAAGGAGGAATGGGAAAAAATTTCAGTCTCTCGATGTGCAAAACTGATAGAGACATACCCCAAGCGACTTACAGCTGTAATCGCAGCAAAAGGTGGCGCTACAAAGTATTAACTTAAGGGAGCTGAATAATTTTGCACGCCCAATTTTTCAGTTTTTGATTTGTTAAAAAAGTTTGAAATATCCAATAAATGTCGTTCCACTTCATGATTGTGTCCCACTTGTTGTTGATTCTTCACAAAAAAAAATAAGTTTTATATCTTTCTGTTTGAAGCCTGAAATGTGGCAAAAGGTCGCAAAGTTCAAGGGGGCCGAATTCTTTCGCAAGGCACTGTATATCCAAAATGTCAATTTATTTGACGCGTTTGTGCCAGGAAAAAACAGCTTCCAAAATGCACAACGTCACTACAAAATATTTTAAAAGTTGCCTATAAACTTCGCCAAAATATTTCAAACTACTTTTGTAATACAACTTTGGGTATTTTTAAATGTTAATAATCGATCAAATTGAATACGGGTCTATCTGTTTTCAACAGAGGACGAGAGGAAACTAACGCTACTTTTCATGTCTTGGCCAACTCTCAACAGTGTTACTCAGTTCCTAGATGGCATACTTCTTCATTGCACAAATGAATAACCTCAACCAAATTTCAAAGACTGGTGACATCCAGTGGAAGCGGTAGGAACTGAAAACAGGTTCCTAAGAAATATAATTTGCCAATGAGAACCCAGTGAATAGACAGAGACCAAAAAAATACAAATCTAAACGATTAGTCCTCGGGGTTTTGCCTGCTACATAAGTTATGTTATACTCACAGACATGATTCAAACAGTTTTAGAAACTTCAGAGTGTTTTCTATCCAGATCTACTAATAATATGCATATCTTATATTCCTTGAATGAGTAGCAGGAAGTTGAAATTGGGCACGCTATTTAACCAAAAGTGAAAATGCTGCCCCCTATACCTTAAGAAGTTTATGGAGTGGGGGAATGTTAACGGATGGGGGTGGGGTGTACGTAAAAGGATGTGGGTGGGATGTATGTTAACGGATGGGGGTGGGATGTATGTTAACTGATGGGGGTGGGATGTATGTTAACGGATGGGGGTGTGGTGTATATTAATGGTTGGGGGTGGGGTGTATGTATGTTAACGGATGGGGGTGGGGTGTATATTAATGGTTGGGGGTGGGGTGTATATTAATGGTTGTGGGTGGGGTGTTTGTTAATGGTTGTGGGTGGGGTGTATATTAATGGTTGTGGATGGGGTGTATATTAATCTTTGTGGGTGGGGTGTATATTAATGGTTGGGGTGGGGTATATATTAATGGTTGGGGATGGGGTGTACATTAATGTTTGGGGGTGGGGTGTATATTAATGGTTGGGGGTGGGGTTTTTTCTGTTAAAGGTTGGATGTGGGGTGTATATTATTGGTTGTGGGTGGGGTGTATATTAATGGTTGTGGGTGGGGTGTATAATAATGGTTGTGGGTGGGGTGTATATTAATGTTTGGGGATGGGGTGTATGTATATTAATGGTTGTGGGTGGGGTCTATATTAATGGTTGTGGGTGGGGTGTATGTTAATGGTTGGGGTGGGGTGTATATTAATGGTTGTGGGTGGGGTGTATATTAATGGTTGTGGGTGGGGTGAATGTTAATGGTTGTGGGTGGGGTGTATATTAATTGTTGTGGGTGGGGTGTATATAAATTGTTGTGGGTGGTGTGTATATTAATTGTTGTGGGTGGGGTGTATGTTAATGGGTGAGGGTGGGTAGCTTCTTTTATCTTTGTATTAATGTACCTAGTTTACAGTCTAACATCCTCAGCTTCTGTTGTTTAGCCATCAACAGCTAGAGACCCCACAGTTACACATTTCAGTAGTCTGGGTGTGCTGATTCACAAGGAGTTCCACCTCCAGTCTATTGCTGGTGTCAGAGCTTGTTAAAGCTCTGTTCTGACAGCCTTATAGACGGTGTCTCCTCCTACTTGTATTAAAGAGAGGAAAGAATGAGAGACAGACAGAGAGAGAAAGAGAACGAGTTTGTGTGTGTGTGTGTGTGTGTGTGTGTGTGTGTGTGTGTGTGTGTGTGTGTGTGTGTGTGTGTGTGTGTGTGTGTGTGTGTGTGTGTGTGTGTGTGTGTGTGTGTGTGTGTGTGTGTGTGTGTGTGTGCGCGCGTGCGTGCGTGTGTGTGTGAGTGACAGAGAGAGCCCAGCGAGCCAGCATAGTGAGCCCGCTGCCTACCAGTCCAGTAATAGAAAGTTAAATAGGAATTAATTACACCGAATGACACGTTTGTAGATTAGGGAGAAGACGAATCATCTCACAGGGGAATAACAAGAGAATCTTAATAATTAGTCTCAGAGGAGCAGATCCATCAGAATAGAGAGAAGGATCAGAGGAAGGAAGAGAAGGAGGTAGGGAGGTGGGAGAACTGGGGAGTGAAAGAAAGATGCTCTGAACATCAACTCCCAGCAGGCACACATGCAATATGAAACTGTGTCTGCATTTAGTCACTAAATATTTGTCACATTTATGCTAAACAATTTTTAAAAAAAGTTTTTACCAATTTTACCAAAATTTTACCATGCACAATTTTATGCTTGTAAATGTGAATTGCATCCAAATCTAGACCAGCCAAATGGAATACAAGGATTTAGGCTAAATTAAGAAAATGGTGAAAATAAGGATGTCTCTGTGAAGTTTTGGTCTTAATCCATCTGCATACCAGGTTCGGTTTGCTCCTAGTCTGCATACCAGGTTCAGTTTGCTCCTAGTCTGCATACCAGGTTCGGTTTGCTCCTAGTCTGCATACCAGGTTCGGTTTGCTCCTAGCAAAACTCAGCTCGGCAAAGTGAACGTCTGTGCTTCGCATACCCCCTCGAGTTAATTGACACACCGGTGCATCATTCTAAGTAACATAATATAAAACTCCCCATAAAATCTGTCAGTTTAAGCAAGAGAACTGTTTTTTTGCATTGGATGTGACTCAATCCACCGCATCCGCCTATGGTGACCTTACACATCTACAGTGAAAGGTGGCAGAGCTAGAGCGGTGTTTGTCAGACCATGAACATCCAGAAAATCTTCTCACGAAAATGTCTATAGAGTCCGAACAAATGAATGTGACCCCTCTGGGGAAAGCAGAGAATCTCAAACACAGTGTTCTGTTTTCCTCTACAACCCCCACCAGTGTCACAGGACTTGTCTGAAGGTAACTGGTACCGGTTTTAAAAAATGAAGTATGGAGGTAGTTTTTGCCTACCCAAATAAGGGGTTAAATATGTGAAAAAATATATAATGCATACAGTACTAGTCAAACATTTGGACACACCTACTCATTCCAGGGTTTTTCTTTATGTTTTACAATTTTCTACATTGTAGAATAATAGTGAAGACATCAAAACTATTAAATTACACTCTTCAAAGATTCTCAAAGTAGCCACCCTCTGCCTTGATTACAGCTTTGCACACTCTTGGCATTCTCTCAACCACCTTAATGAGGTAGTCACTTGAAATGCATTTCAATAACAGGTGTGTCTTGACCAAAGTTCATTTGTGGAATTTCTTTCCTTCTTAATGAGTTTGAGCCAATCAGCAGTGTTGTGACAAGGTAGGGGTGGTATACAGAATATAGCACTATTTGGTAAAAGACCATGTCCATATTATGGCAAGAACAGCTCAAATAAGCAAAGAGAAATGTGTAGTGGGAATTTCCTGTATTTACCAAATCATGAGACCAAACTACACACAAGTCAGAGTTATCATAAAGTCCATCTTTAATTATATGAGCTCCATCACAACCCTGTGACTCTCAGATTAATTCAGTGTCTATAAATGAATTCTCTGAGAGTGCTTACAAAACAGTTCTTAGTATCATTTATAGCCCAGACACACCCATCTCAACTCACATGACGAATAACAGATCTTAGGAACATTACAAAGGAAGACTTTACTTGAGAGAGGAGTATCCCATAGCCAGACAGCATTGGCTATAAATTATCATTCAGCTTTGTCTCCTAAAATATGTTCTGATCTCCCTCTTGTTACCACTCAGGACCAAAAACAAAACCTCATTAACAGGCATATATCAAATATACACCTCCTGGACAAGATCACAGAGACACAGTGACTGGCACACAGACATTGTGGAGCCAAGAGATAATTGGTTCCCCCTCAATCATCCCTTCACATGGTTTAAAAGATATGTTTACATATGAAGACAAGCTTGACCTCTCCCCTCTCTGTGGCCCAAGTTACTGAACCAAGGACAGAGAAAGGATAACTGCAAATGGCCACCACTATAGTACAACAATATACATTCTAAATGAGAAGTAACTCACAAGCATATAATGAAAATAAAACATCTTATCTATGTTACCCAACTATTCTGATACATCCCCAACAAATGACAGTTCATCATTACTTTAAGACATGAAGGTCAGTCCATTTTGAACATTTCAAAAACTTTGAACGTTTCTTGAAGTGCAGTTTCAAAAACCATCAAGCGCTATGATGAAACTGGCTCTCATGAGGACCGCCACAGGAAAGGACGACCCAGAGTTACCTCTGCTGCAGAGAATAAGTTCATTACAGTTAATTGCATCTCAGATTGCTTCCCAAATAAATTCTTCACAGAGTTCAAGTAACAGACGCATCTCAACATCAACTGTTCAGAGGAGACTGCATGAATCAGGTCGAATTGCTGCAAAAAACCCAGTACTACAGGACATGAGCAATGGACATTAGACCTGTGGAAACGTGTCCTTTGGTCTGATGAGTCCTAATTTAAGAATTTTGGTTCCAACCGCCGTGTTTTTGTGACACACAGAGTAGGTGAACGGATGATCTCTGCATGTGTGGATCCCACCGTGAAGCATGGAGGAGAAGGTGTGATGGTGTGGTGGTGCTTTGCTGGTGACTGTGTCAGTGATTTTTTTAGAATTCAATGCACACTTAACCAGCATTGCTACCACAGCATTCGGTTGCAGTATGCCATCCCATCTGGTTTGCGATTAGTGGGACTATCATTTGTTCATCAACTTGAAAATGACCCAACACACCTCCAGGCTGTGTATGGATATTTGACCAAGAAGGAGAGTGATGGAGGGCTGCATCAGATGACCTGGCCTCCACAATCACCTGATCTCAACCCAATTGAGATGGTTTGGGATGAGTTGGACCGGAGAGTGAAGGAAAATCTGCCAACAAGTGCACAGCGTATGTGGGAACTGCTTCAAAACTGTTGGAAAAGTATTCCAGGTGAAGCTGGTTGAGAGAATGCCAAGAGTGTGAGTGTGCTAATCTGTCAAACCTGTCACTTTGAAGTATCTCAAATCTAAAATATATTTTGATTTATTTAACACTTTTTTGGTTACTACATGTGTGTTTTTTTTGAATAGTGTAATGTCAGATGTGTGCGTACTGGTAGCGAAGTCAGGTGCAGGAGAGCAAAGAGTTGTGAACAGGCGCACACTTTAATGAGGCAGGAGAAACCAACAGTCGGACCCAACTGCATCAAAACCTCCAGCCCATAGGCAAAAGTGCAAAACGCACAAACAGTCACAATAATTTGTGTTTAACAATAAACATCTTCGTGAACAACACAGTATAAGCAAACCAGTCTGGCGCGTCAACAATAAACACGTAACACAAACAATTTACAGAAAGACATGAGGGGGAACAGAGGAATAAATACATGCAGTGTGATTGGGGAATGAAAACCAGTTGTGCAGGGAACAAGACAAAACAAATGGATAAATGAAAAATGGAGCGGCGATGGCTAAAAGCAGTTGACGTCGACCGCCGAACCCCGCCCAAACAAGGAGAGGAACCGACTCCGGCGGAAGTCGTGACAGATGTCTACAATGTAGAAAAAATAAAGAAAATAAAAATAAAGAAAAAACACTTGAATGAGTAGGTGTGTCTGCACTTTTGACTGGTACTGTACACACACATGCAGTGTGTATACCAAATATATATATATATATATATATATATATATATATATATATATATATATATATATATATATATATATATATATATATATATACAGCATATATGTAAACCTTATTCCTTATGATGTATTTTTTGGATGTCTTTCTTGTCATTGATGAATGTGTTATTCAATTAATTTATCTGTATTATGTCATTAAAAGCTAAAAACAATATTCTATCAAATAATTATTTTATAAATGTTTAAACCTGTTGATCCTACTTGAGACGCAGACGTCTCAACTAGGCACCTGGAAATGCAAATGCGCTACGCTAAATGCTAAATATACTCGTTAAAACTCAAACGTTTATTAAAACACACATGCAGGGTATTGAATTAAAGCTACACTCGTTGTGAATCTAGCCAACAAGTCAGATTTTTAAAATGCTTTTCGGCGAAAGCATGAGAAGCTATTATCTGATAGTATGCAACACCCCAATATACCTGAAGGGGACGTAAACAAAAGAATTAGCGTAGCCGGCGCTACACAACACGCAGAAATAAAACATAAAACATTCATTACCTTTGATGATATTCTTTCTTGGCACTCCTATATGTTCCATAAACATCACAATTGGGTCTTTTTCCCGATTAAATCCGTCCATGTATGCCCAAAATATCCATTTGTATAGCCTGTCTGGTTCAGGAAAAAAGCTCTCTTCCAACACGCAACGTCATTTTTAAAATTATATAAGTTGCCTATATTCTTTGACAAAACACTTCAACCTACTTTTGTAACCCAACTTTAGGTATTTGTAAACGTTAATAAGCGATCAAATTGATCACTGGGCGATCTGTATTCAATAGCAGCTACTCAAGAAAACAATGTCCCTTTTTCTCTCTTCCAAAATCGATTGCAGTAGGCTGGATGGAATGAAGGATCTATTTGTCATGACACAAAGGATTTTTGTCAATGAAAATGACGTTTTTGGCTACATCGTGTGGAAGCTGTAGGAATTGCAATCTCCGCCCTATTTAATTTGGTGCCCCTTAAACAATACATGCAAGTGGCGCATGGATATTTTTTTCAGTTTTCAGTGACCAGTTTTTCTTGCGCTTTTCGATGAAACACACGCTCTGTTATAGTCACAGCCGTGATTTAACCAGTTTTAGAAACTTCAGAGTGTTTTCTATCCACACATACTAATCATATGCATATACTATATTCCTGGCATGAGTAGCAGGGCGCTGAAATGTTGCGCGATTTTTAACAGACTGTTCGAAAAAGGAGGGGGTAGACTTAACAGGATAATATTAATTAAAAAGACATTCGCTTGAAAAACAAGAGAAAAGTGGCCATATTACGGTGTGTCCCTCTTGAGATGCCGCAGTAACAACATACAGTAACACTTCCTGAAATCAAAAACAAAAAGCAACATAATGAATGTGAAATATACTGTGTCCATAAAATGTATATAGGTTCAGAACTTTTGTGAAACATCACAGCACATTTGAAAACACATAATAAATAGAAATCTAAACTGGATTGTCTTCAGAGATAGATGGGAGGGGTTTAGGGTAGCTGTTGGATGGGACTAAAAACAAACAACGGATAACTAATAAAATATATACTGTGTCCGTAAAATGTATATAGTATGTATTTTTTATGATTTATTTATTTCACCTTTATTTAACCAGGTAAATGAGAAGAAGTTTTCATTTACAACTGCAACCTGGCCAAGATAAAGCAAAGCAGTATGACAAAAACAACAACACAGAGTTACACATGGGATAAACAAACGTTAAGTCAATAACACAATTGAAATATGTGTATACAGTGTGTGCAAATGAGGTAAGGCAATAAATAGGCCATAGTGGCGAAGTAATTACAATTTAGCAATTATCACTGGAGTGATAGACGTGCAGATGAGGATGTGCAAGTAGAAATACTGGTGTGCAAAAGAGCAGAAACCAAAAAAATAGCACTATGGGGATGAGGTAGATAGTTGGTTGGAAAGGCTATTTTCAGATGGGCTGTGTACAGCTGCATGGATCGGTAAGCTGCTCTGACAGCAGCCAACAAGTGCTCAGCATATGTGAGAACTCCTTCAAGACTGTTGGAAAATTATTCCAGGTGAAGCTGGTTGAGAGAATGTCAAGAGTGTGCAAACCTGTCAAACCTGTCACTTTGAAGAATCTCAAATATATAAGCTGGAAGTACAAGCCGTTGTTGTCCATTAGTTTACTTCAAATCGGAGAGGGGTGGTAGGGTTAGGGGAAAATAATGAAGGAAAATATATACAAAGATACATACAGTGAGGGAAAAAAGTATTTGATCCCCTGCTGATTTTGTACGTTAGCCCACTGACAAAGAAACTATCAGTATGTTTATTTAAACAGTGAGAGACAGAATAACAACAAAAAAATCCAGAAAAACGCATGTCAAAAATGTTATTAATTTATTTGCATTTTAATGAGGGAAATAAGTATTTGACCCCCTCTCAATCAGAAAGATTTCTGGCTCGCAGGTGTCTTTTATACAGGTAACGAGCTGAGATTAGGAGCACACTCTTAAAGGGAGTGCTCCTAATCTCAGTTTGTTACCTGTATAAAAGACACCTGTCCACAGAAGCAATCAATCAATCAGATTCCAAACTCGCCACCGTGGCCAAGACCAAAGAGCTCTCAAAGGATGTCAGGGACAAGAATGTAGACCTACACAAGGCTGGAATGGGCTCCAAGACCATCGCCAAATAGCTTGGTGAGAAGGTGACAACAGTTGGTGCGATTATTCGCAAATGGAAGAAACACAAAAGAACTGTCAATCCCCCTCGGACTGGGGCTCCATGCAAGATCTCACCTCGTGGAGTTGCAATGATCATGAGAACGGTGAGGAATCAGCCCAGAACTACACGGGAGGATCTTGTTGATCATCTCAAGGCAGCTGGGACCATAGTCATCAAGAAAACAATTGGTAACACACTACGCCGCGAAGGACTGAAATCCTGCAGTGTCCGCAAGGTCCCCGTGCTCAAGAAAGCACATATACATGCCCTTCTGAAGTTTACCAATGAACATCTGAATGATTCAGAGGACAACTGGATGAAAGTGTTGTGTTCAGATGAGACCAAAATGGAGCTCTTTGGCATCAACTCAACTCGCCGTGTTTGGAGGAGGAGGATGCTGCCTATGACCCCAAGAACACCATCCCCACCGTCAGACATGGAGGTGGAAACATTATGCTTTGGAGGTGTTTTTCTGCTAAGGGGACAGGACAACTTCACCACATCAAAGGGACGATGGACGGGGCCATGTACTGTCAAATCTTGGGTGAGAACCTCCTTCCCTCTGCCAGGGTATTGAAAATGGGTCGTGGATGGATATTCCAGCATGACAATGACCCAAAATACACGGCCAAGGCAACAAAGGAGTGGCTCAAGAAGAAGCACATTAAGGTCCTGGAGTGGTCTAGCCAGTCTCCAGACCTTAAACCCATAGAAAATCTGTGGAGGGAGCTGAAGGTTCGAGTTGCCAAACGTCAGCCTCAAAACCTTAATGACTTGGAGAAGATCTGTAAAGAGGAGTGGGACAAAATCCTTCCTGAGTAGTGTGCAAACCTGGTGGCCAACTAAAAGAAACGTCTGAACTCTGTGATTGTTAACAAGGGTTTGGCTACCAAGTACTAAGTCATGTTTTGCAGAGTGGTCAAATACTTATTTCCCTCATTAAAATGAAAAGTACTTTTTCTATGTTGTGTTTTGCGTTTGGCCTGGTATGGTTCTCAATCAGAGGCAGGTGTCGTTAGTGGTCTCTGATTGAGAATCATACTTAGGTAGCCTTTTCCCACTTGTGTTTCGTGGGTGATTATTTTCTGTTATGTGTATGTCACCTTTCAGAACTGTTTCGTTTCGTTTTCGTTTCGTTTCTCCTTTGTTATTTTGTTTAGTGTTCTCGGTTTAATAAATAAATGATGAACACTTACCACACTGAGCTTTGGTCCTCACCTCATTCCAACGACGATCGTCACAGAAGCAGCAGCGTGGTAACGGGCAGCGGCCAAAATTGCAAGACTCCTGGACATGGGAGGAGATTTTGGATGGCAAGGGACACTGGGCACAGGCTGGAGAATATGGCAAAGTCAGGTAGGAGACCTACGCCAACTCCCCGTGCTTACCGTGGCGAGAGGTGGACCGGGCAGGCACCGTGTTATGCCGTGAGGCGCACGGTGTCCCCGGTGCGCAGGCATAGCCTGGTGCGCAACATAGCAGCACCTCGTTTCGACTGGGCTAGAGTGGGCATCGAGCCAGGTGCCATGAAGCCGGCTCAGCGCATCTGGTCTCCAGTGCGTCTCCTCGGGCCGGGGTACATGGCACCAGCCCTGCACAGGGTGTCCCCGGTTCGCCAGCACAGCCCAGTGCGGTCTATTCCACCTCGCCGCACTGGCCTGGCTACGGGGAGCATCCAGCCAGGTAGGGTTGTGCAGGCTCGGTGCTCGAGACCTCCAGCGCGCCTCCACGGTCCGGGCTATCCGGTGCCTCCTCCACGCACCAGGCCTCCTCCGGTGGCAGCCCCCCGCACCAGGATGTCTCTCCGTTTCCTCCCTACAGGTGCTCCCGCTTGCTCAGCGGTGCCAGAGTCTCCTGTCTGTCCTGAGCTGCCAGAGTCTCCCTCCTGTCCAGCGCTGCCAGAGTCTCTCTCCTGTCCAGCGCTGCCAGAGTCTCCCTCCTGTCCAGTGCTGCCAGAGTCACAGTCTGTCCTGAGCTGCAAGAGCTGCCCGTCTGTCCTGAGCTGCCAGAGCCGCCCGTCAGTCAGGAGCTGTCAGAGCCGCCGGTCAGTCAGGAGCTGCCAGAGCCACCGGTCAGTCAGGAGCTGTCAGAGCTGCCGGTCAGCTGCCACGTTCTGACCTTAGTTCTTTTGTTATGTCTTTGTTTTAGTATGGTCAGGGCGTGAGTTGGGTGGGTTGTCTATGTTCCTTTTTCTATGTTGTGTTTTGCGTTTGGCCTGGTATGGTTCTCAATCAGAGGCAGGTGTCGTTAGTTGTCTCTGATTGAGAATCATACTTAGGTAGCCTTTTCCCACTTGTGTTTGGTGGGTGATTATTTTCTGTTATGGGTATGGCACCATTCAGAACTGTTTCATTTCGTTTCTCCTTTGTTCTCGGTTTAATAAATATATGATGAACACTCACCACGCTGCGCTTTGGTCCTCACCTCATTCCAACGACGAGCATCACAATTCATTCTAAAAAGCATCTAATAAGCAATGGCATCATTTTCATTGGACACGGCAATTCTTACAACTATTGACATTATTTACAACTAAAAATATATATATAAAGTTATGTTGTTTTGAAACCATCACATTAAACACATGGTATTCACAACGTTTTTGGTTCATATTTAGGATGTTTCACAGTTTTGTCATTTTCAAATCATCTTATTTCTTCACATATTTTACATGTGATGAGGCCACACAGGGGATCAGATATCATTACAGACACCTGTAAATATATGAAGTACCCACAAGGGCCTCTACATGTCTTTTGATAGATGATATAAAATCCTTGAAAGATACCAAAATGGTAACCTGTGGTAGTGTTTACTGCTAGACCCTGCTACTTCAGAGGATGAGCTCAATGGTAACCTGTGGTGGTGTTTACTGCTAGACCCTGCTACTTCAGAGGATGAGCTCAATGGTAACCTGTGGTGGTGTTTACTGCTAGACCCTGCTACTTCAGAGGATGAGCTCAATGGTAACCTGTGGTGGTGTTTACTGCTAGACCCTGCTACTTCAGAGGATGAGCTCAATGGTAACCTGTGGTGGTGTTTACTGCTAGACCCTGCTACTTCAGAGGATGAGCTCAATGTAACCTGTGGTGGTGTTTACTGCTAGACCCTGATACTTCAGAGGATGGGTGGAACTGTCAACTGATCTGTCTTCCCAGGTGTGCATGCATCATCACAGCTTCCCTCCCTCCCTCTTTGCCTCCCTCCCTGCCTCCCTCCCTCCCTCTTGACAAACAGCAGCGCCTCATTTTCTGTGGCATCAAAGGGCCTGCTGTCGTTCTGTTCTCCTCATCCCAAGAGGCCTTCATAGAACAGAACATACTTTGATGGACCTTTTGCATCTAACACAAGGAGTCACACATATGCACATACCCACCCACGCACACACACATACCCACCCACGCACACACACATACCCACGCACACACACACATAAACACACACACACACATAACAACACACACACACAGATAACCAGGCACCCACACACACACACACATACACACACACACACACACACACACGTAACCAGGCACACACACACATACCCACGCACACACACACCCACGCACGCACACAGTTAAAGAACATGCACCATGTGTATTATACTAATGACAAAGAACGGTCATTCAAGGACACTATGGGTCTATTCTCATTGAAGAGAATTAAGGATCATTTTGAGAGATTCTCAAGAGGTATCGATTCTCGAGAGATATTACTGTAATGTAATTGTACTGTAATTGATCACTACCTCTGGCGGTTGCCCATGACACTCGCCCAATAGTTGCCCCCCTTAAAGCAGGACAACGTAAACAGAATTGTCAAGTTGAGAACAACAGTCACACAGTTAAAATACTAATAGCACAGCATGATTTTGAAAGAACTGAAATGAGTAGACAGTTTCATTATATTGGAGACTTGTCTTATTGAATTTTCACTTGACAATGGATTACAGGGACTATCCGCAACTATATTCAATGTGCGGGACAAAATTGAGGCTATGATTAAGAAGTTGGAGCTCTTCTCTGACTGCATTTTTTATTTAACCTTTATTTAACTAGTCAAGTCAGTTAAGAGCAAATTCTTATTTTCAATGACAGCATAGGAACAGTGGGTTAACTGCCTGTTCAGGAACAGAACGACAGATTTTTACCTTGTGAATCTTTCGGTTACAAAGGTTACAACCACTAGGCTACCTGCCGTCCCGCATTAACAAGAACAACATCATTGTATTATTGTTTGTGTGCAAATGACCTCAAACTTATGGACAATGTCAAATGTGAAACAGCAAAGCATCTGAGTGAGCTGGGTGCGCAATCACGCAGGTGTGGACGACACAAACAACTGGATTCGTTATCTTTTTCATGCCCTGCCTCCTGTCCACTGACCGATGTCTGAGCCTCATTGAAATTTCAACTAGCAGTTCTGTGAAAATGTTTTTTAATCAGAAGCCACTGCCAGATTTCTGGACAGGGCTGCGCTCAGAGTGTCCTGCTTTGGCAAATTGCGCTGTTAAGACACTGATGCCCTTTGCAACCACGTACCTATATGAGAGTCAATTCTCAGTCCTCACTAGCATGAAAACTAAATACAGGCCCAGACTGTGTGTGGAAAATGACTTAAGACTGAGACTCTCTCCAATATAACCCAACATTTCAGAGGTATGTGCATCCTTTCACACATACCCTTCTCATTAACCTGAGTTTTTCACCATTTTTGATGAACAAATACAGTAAGGTTGTATATGTAAGATGGCTAAATAAAGAGCAAAATGGTGGATTATTATTGTATTTATTTTTGTGCCCTGGTCCAATTAGAGTTCTTTGTCACTTCCCACGAGCCGGGTTGTGACAAAAACTCACACTCATTCTTATGTTTAATAAATGTATCGTATATTGTGTGTGTGGCAGGCTTACAATGATGGCACAAAAAAACATTTGAGTGTGTGCTGACCCTGGTGCTAGAGGGGGTACAGCTGACCCTGGTGCTAGAGGGGGTACGCCGCTGGATGTTGAATGTTTGAAGGGGTACGGGACTATAAAAAGTTTGGCAACCACTGTTTTAGAAGAATAGTTTTCAAGCTCACTGGCTAGTTGCTACTGTGCTACTGATATTTATTGGAGCAGACAGGTTAAAGAAGGATATTTAAGCCTTAAGACAATTGAGACATGGATTGTGTGTGTGTGCCATTCAGAGGGTGAATGGGCGAGACACAAGATTTAAGTGCCTTTGAACGGGGTATGGTAGTAGATGCTAGGCGCAACAGTTTGAGGGTGTCAAGAACTGCAACACTGCTGGGCTTTTCACACTCAACAGTTTCCCGTGTGTATTAAGAATGGTCCACCACCCAAAGGACATCCAGCCAACTTGACACAACTGTGGGAAGCATTGGAGTCAAAATCGGCCAGCATCCCTGTGGAACGCTTTCGATACCATGTGAGTCCATGCCCCAACTCTGCTGAGGGCAAAAATGCTGCAACTCAATATTAGGAAGGTGTTCCTAATGCTTTGTACACTCAGTGTAGAGGGGAATTGAAGAGATGTTGGCTGTATCTAAAACATTACTGTCAAATCCTTGTACCCTCCAATTCCTTGCCTCCCTCTCAGCGATTGGAGGTGATCCAGTTGAAACCTCAGTAATCAAGAATCAATCATTAAATTACTAATTTACCACATTGTTCTGTTACCCACAATAACACAATGTACCACGCCCACTGCGACAAGGCTGTTCTCTCTCACAGCACCAGCACACACACTCACACTGACACTACACAACCCACACAAACACGTGCAGCCATCTGTTACGGTCCTGCTGTAGCTTATTTGTGAAGGGGAGAGGAAAAGGTAAGATGTAAAGTCATGTTTACAGTACACTTGATTAGTATAGATGGGAATTCTACTTTTGGTGCAGATTGGGCCAGGTGAGAAGTCAGGTGAGAAGCCAGGTGGTGACACCAGGAGGTGATGCCAGGTGGCGAGGAAGTTATGGGACCTAATCTCAGCTATTTGTCCATGAGAATGTATTGTTCAGCGTTGTGGGTTCAGATCATTGGTTGGTGGTGATCATCATCCATCAGGCTTGTCCAGAACTGCATCCCAATTTGTCACCCTATTCCTTATGTAGTGCACTATATAGGGAATAGGGAGCCTTCTGGGATGTAGCCCTGGAGAAGGTATTCATCTTTATTTTGGTCCTGAGAGATCCCTGTGTATCTGGGGACCAGTTACGCCACTCAAGCACACCTCCCATGATGCAGGTGTGTGTGTGTTTTTGGAGGGGCAGTGTGTGTCTTTGGACGCAATAAGCCACTCACACAGCTGTCAGTGCTGCTGTCATCAATCTCTCAAGCCGCTGCTCCACCAAAATGCTTATTTACCACTAATAGTCTGCAGGTTCAGAGGTTGGCCATAGGCACCCATGGCAATTTAGATTATTTGATAACAACAAATGAAGGAAAGGTGAGGATTAAGTATTTTTGGGGGGGACTGGTTCATGAAATATTGGGGATTTTATTAAATATGAAATCTTAGCATAGTGAAATGAAACAAAGGGAATTGAAGGGGATTGCACCCTAACAGGCTTACCTGATTGAGGGAAGATTGTGAATGAGAGAAAGATATAGAAGAAGAAGAAGTCTGGAATAATTGTTGTGGAATATGTCACCTTCAGAATAGAGTGCACTTTATTCTCAGAGGGAACCCAGTGGAAAGCCTGTCACAATATTTGCTCATTGCCATTGAACAGGGCTGGTTAAAATCAGCAATTACCACATTGAAATGGAGCCAGCCCTGCTTCAGTATGCCCTCGGGTTGAACAGCTGCATCTCCGCACAGCAGTGGCTCAGAAATTGGGCTTAGATGAGGAAGAGAATAAGAAAGAGAGAGCGAGGGAGAACTGGGAAGGAAGAGAGAGGGGGGGATAGGTAGAGGAGAGAGAGGGGGAGAGAAAGAGAAGAGGGGAGGGGGTGTAAATGAGGGAGAGGGAGAGACAGAGAGAGAAAGCAATAGACACCAACCTCATTCCCATTAGAATGATAACACCTGCCATGATGCACAGTCAGTACCAGCTTAATCTCTGGCGAGTGCTTAATACGGTCCTCATCCCCTTTATTAAAGAGAGAGTGAGAGGGTACCGATGGGAAGTAAGAGGAAGGAAAACAGTCAAGTTGTGTGGAATATCTGGACAGTCCCAGACTGATAGCTTACAGTTATGAGGGAACTGGAACATCACTTAGCAACACGTCCCTGTTCCAGACTGATATCTCCCAGTTATGAAGGGACTAGAATATCACTTACCAACACGTCCCTGTTCCAGACTGATATCTCCCAGCTATGAAGGGACTAGAATATCACTTACCAACACGTCCCTGTTCCAGACTGATATCTCCCAGCTATGAAGGGACTAGAATATCACTTACCAACACGTCCCTGTTCCAGACTGATATCTCCCAGCTATGAAGGGACTAGAATATCACTTACCAACACGTCCCTGTTCCAGACTGATATCTCCCAGTTATGAAGGGACTAGAATATCACTTACCAACACGTCCCTGTTCCAGACTGATATCTCCCGATTATGAAGGGACTAGAATATCACTTACCAACACATCCCAGTTCCAGTCCCAGTCCCAGACTGATAACTTCAAGTTATGAGGGGAGTAGGTCATCACTTACCAACACATCCCAGTTCCAGACTGATAGCTCCCAGTTATGAGGGGTGTAGGTCATCACTTACCAACACATCCCAGTTCCAGACTGATAGCCACAACACAACCACAACACATTGACACACACACCCAGGCACACACATGAACACACACACACACACACACACACACACACACACACACACACACACACATTCATATGCTTTATTGGTTGGCTGCACATCGTCTACAGCAGGAACTGAGACTAATCCCTGACCAAACTCTATGGCTACCAAGTAAATCTGTTGAAACTGCACTGTTATCATGCCTTTCATTATACCATAGGAAAGAACGTAGTAAAGGAATAGTACACTACGGATTGAAGGACTACACATAGAATAAAACTGAAATGTTTAAATACAGTTATTTCAATAAGCAAAAATGTATAGTATGATAGCTCAAACTAATACAGAGACCTACAAATAGATGAATAGCTCTCACCCAACCAATAATAATAATTAATACCAAAACTAAGACCTATTCCTGTCCACCCCATCCCAAATACTGTATCTCAGTAATCCTGTAAAACATTCAGAATACACATTACATCACCCTATTAGCGGTTGTGCTATTGAAGGGGTTCTCAAACCTCTCCCCTGGAACGCCAGGCTTTCAATGTATTTGAACTATTCTAGAGCTGGCACACCTGATTCAACTGTACACTAATTATTAAGCCCGTGATTAGGTGAATTAGGTGAGCTAGTTCAGGAATACAACATAATTGTGAAATGTTTTGTGGTCCCTGGGGGGAGGTTTGAAAACCACTGTGCTATGGTACCTGACTATTAGCCACCATTAGCCTTGTAGCCTCCTAGCCCCAGACCAGCAGTCAACTCCCTTCTATCCAACCATTGGCAGCTTGGATTGGGCTGTGGTACCTAACGATTAGCTGTTAGCCTTGTAGCCATAACCAGACCTACAGTTTGCCCCATACCTGCAGCCAATACATACCTCCCATATCTCTGCTGATAACCTTGGCTATCTCCATACCTGCAGCCAACAGCTACCAGCCCTCCCAGCCCTATAACGGCAGCCAACAGCCCTCCTAGCACCATACCAGCAGCCAACAGCCAACTCCCTTCTCCACAGCCATCCATAGCTTGTACTCCAGCCCTCTCCTTCTGTGTACTCTTGTAAAGATGTGCGCTGAGAGTCGGAAAGAAAGTTCAGGGAGTGAATATATATATTTTTTTAAGAAAAAAAAGAACAAAACAAGAAACACAAACAACGCACTTGAAACAGCAACAATGACGACTGGGGAAAAAAACCAAAGGGAGTGACATTTTTTATTTTACCTTTATTTAACTAGGCAGGTCAGTTAAGAACAAATTCCTATTTTTATTTCCTGATACCTGTCAATTCAGAAACCTTGGCTATCAGAACCACTGCATGTTTCAGCAAAAGCAGAATAAGATAATTCTGCTATGGCTCACTGGTCTGTACTTGCTGATTAAGGTAATGTGATCTAGCACTATCGTTGTTCCAGCTGCCCTAGAAAGTCCTTAATATAGATTATATTAAATGATCAATGGCATGTCAAAATAGCTAAATAAATATAATATGCTAATTCCCACCAAAAGGCCACTTTTGATTACGTTGCAAATATGCTGCTGGCTCTGCGCTAAACATGCAAGGTGCTTTGGAAAGCCAAAAGTCATTATAATAACGTAAAGGCATGGCAAGAATTTCCATCTCTATTTCTACATCTTGATATATTCATCTTGGTATAGGCTACTGTAGGCTTGTAGAATGTTAATGGCTGGCAGTTTATAAATGTTCTAATCTAGTGAGATACGTTTGTGGGAAATTGAAATGTTCGTTCCACCTACGGTACCTAGACTGACTCACACTGACTTACATCTTAGATTCAACACATGCTAATGTAATTATCTGGTATTTTACGGTACCAGTCAAAAGTTTGGACGCACCTATTCATTTCCAGGGTTTTGCTTTATTTTGACTATTTTCTACATTGTAGAATAATAGTGAAGACCGAACTATGAAATAACACATATGGAATCATGTAGTACCCAAAAAAGTGTTAAACAAATCAAAATACATTTTATATTTGAGATTCCTCAAATTAGCCACCCTTTGATTTGATGACAGCTTTGCACACTCTTGGCATTCTCTCAACCAGCTTCACGAGGAATGCTTTTCCAACAGTCTTGAAGTAGTTACCACATATGCTGTCCATCCTAGCTCACCCATTAGTCTTTCTCCAAATGACGTGTTTCCTCTTATCCACTCGTCATCTCCTTATGTCATAGTTTGTACATCTCAAATGTCAGAAGAAACAACATTTGTTTAAGCAAGTCAGCCATATCAGCTATGTTTTTTGAAAAGGCAGTAAATGAGGTGAACTGTTTCGCTGCCAGACAAGGCTCTGCTGATGACCAGGTGTAGCGGTGGTAAGGATTCAGTCAATGGTCCTGAAAGAAAGCACTGGTGTTAGAACAGATTTATGTAAGCCCTAACAGTTTGTGGGTACCGCTTGTCACCATTATAGTGCAATTAATGTATTGTTTAGTGTTGTTTTGTGTTCTGTAGGGGCAGTGGAAATAATAACATTTAAAACTATATAAATATATATACAAAAATAAGCCTCATAAATATCAAAAAGAAGTAAAAAAGACCAATAGAAACAAATTGTAGTACATAAATACAGGTAAAAAAGAGAATTGAAATATTACACTATTACCCTGTTGCTAACAAGAAACACACAAATAAAACTCAATTGCACAAATCCTATATCACACAAATAGAAAAACACACATAGGAAAATACTGATTACACTATTGCACTTCAAACAAGAAACGAACAAACTAAATTGCACAACTAATTGCATTAGTACTGTACAAAGTTGGAGGTGCGCTACTTGATAGATTCCCCAGCCCCCCCTGCCTCGGGCTTCCAGTGGGGAGACCTGAGGTCAACTTACCCCGCCCCCTCCCCATCTTGTACTTCTGAGTGGGAGACCTTCCCAGGCAGTAGCCTGCCTAGCTCACAAACTAGAGTCAGTGCGCCCACTCGGACAAGGTTAATTGACCCATGATATCATTGACGTGACGTGCAAATGAGTGCCCCATGCTGCCCCCACAAGATGCTGCCCTGGGGGGCTGCCCATGTCGCCTGTGCCTAAATCCACCACTGTGAAGGTGCTTTGCTAGAATGCATCTATAAAAAAAACAAGATTTACATGCTAATTTTGCCATTGTTGTTTACGTTTACCTTAATTTGCGTCCTCTGTAAACACTGTCATGGCCGTTTGGTTGTTGCTGAGGATCCTTACTAACAGTTGGTAATATAATTAAAAAGACATGTAGGCTAATTAAGTTGTTATGGAGCAAACCAAACAGTTTGAACCCGAGGCATTGCGCAATACTTGGCCATGTCATCATACGGTTCCATAATTAGTGCAGGCAATAGACAAGGCAATAGCCTACCCTATTGTCCCTAATATAGTTCTATGTACACTAATTTTCCAACATTACCATGGGTTGTAATTAAAATGTGACAATTTTCAGAATGAATCAAACCATTTTCTTTCTTTCTTTCATGCGTAAAGTCCCTCCAAACCAGATTTTTATGCTTCATAAATTATTTTCTAAACCTAAATAATCTACAGTATCAGATCATTTTTAAATCTACCAATTGCTGCTGAAATGGAGACAAATATGCATATATTTAGAAGTCTTTCTTTCATTGATCCCTCTGTTCTGAACACATTTTCTCGATACATTCTAGTCTGTCTACAACATTCTTACTAAAAGGTACACCGTATTTAAAGGGATGGCTTAAGATAAATGTACTGAAAACCGCACTGAATGAAAACTCCAGGAGAAAACTTGCTGGCCAGCAAGTGGAAGGATTTTCAGTGGTTGAATTAAATATATTCAGAGCGTGCAAGGTAGCCATACCTCAGTACATCGTTTGACATGTTTCTACTGACTGTTATAGTGGACGCGCTTTGTGACTTTGGAATTGTTTACCAAACGCACTAACCAAAGTAGCTAATTGGACATAAATAACGGACATTTTTTAACAAATCAAGCATTTATTGTGGACCTGGGATTCCCAGGACTGCATTCTGATGAAGCTAATCAAAGGTAAGGAAACATTTATCATGTATTTTCTGGTTTCGGTTGACTCCAACACGGCGGCTAATGATGAGTATTTCTGTTGAAACGATGTGGCTATGCAAAATCACTTGATGTTTTTGGAACTAGTGAATCTAAATAGCCAATGTAAACTCAGATTTTTTAATATAAATATGAACTTTATCAAACAAAACACGCATGTATTGTGTAACATGAAGTCCTATGAGTGTCATCTGATGAAGATAATTCAAGGTTAGTGATTCATTTTATCTTTATTTCTGCTTTTTGTGAATGCTATGTTTAGCTGGAAAATGGCTGTGCTTACTGTGGTTTGGTGGAGACCTAACATAATAATTTGAATCATCTGAAAAGCCTATTTGAAATCGGACACGTTGGTGTGATTAACAACAAGATTACCTTTAAATGATATAAGACACGTATGTTTAAGGAATTGTAATTATGAGATTTCTGTGGTTTGAATTTGGCGCCCTCTACTTTTACTGGTAGGTGTCATATCGAACCCGGTATTGGGATTGCAGCCATATTAAGCAACTAAAAGTTAAGTCTGAATACCAAATATAAGAAGTGTGAAGGAAAGGAAAGACATTCAATTCCAAAGTCAGGATCGGGCCCTTAAAGCCCCCATGCAGTCATTTTAATTGTATTTTTAAATCATCACTGTATGTCCAATACATCATGGTTCATGTTTATTCAACGAAAATAACTCAAATAAATATGTTTTATATTTCTTTCCCTGAACCCCCTTTGGACATTGAAATGCTCAGTCTAATCATGTAAGCCTTAGGAAACAAATGCCCTGATTGGCTGATAGGATGGTGCAGAGACCACCACCTTACCCAGATTAACGTCATTGGTCTATTATAATCAGATCAGATTTTGACATCATGATCTCGGCCAAAAACTCCATCCCACCTGAACAGGCTGACATTCTTACAGAAATAGGGCATTATTTTGACTTCATAGTGTGGAAATATCATATTACTATTTAGATTTTCCTTTTTCTTAAACCGGGAAGCAAGCTGCACCAATGTGTCAGAGGAAACACTGTTCAACTAATGATTGAAGTCAGCCTGTAGGTGCCCGGCCCATCAAAATTAGTCACTAGAGCGTGGTTAGCCAAATAAAGCCCCCAGGGCTAAACCCTCCCCTAACCCAGATGACACTGGGCCAATTGTGAGCTGCCCTAAGGAACTCCTGGTCACGGCCAGTTGTGACACAGCCTGAGATCGAAATATATTGTAGTATACTGTAGAATAATATAGTAAATGCTATAGTATTAACCATCCCATGTAACGATCTGGGTGTCGTGGGTGTGAAGTCAGGCGCAGGAAACAGAGAGTTCAATATAGTGCTCTTTTAATGCACACACGGTGAACAACGGCCACCCCACGAAACACTGGGTGCTCAAGACAAATGCCCCAGACATGGGGAACAACGGCCACCCCACGAAACACTGGGTGCTCAAAACAAATGCCCCAAACACGGGGACGAAAACAGTCCAGCAAACTCCACGAACAGAAACAAACACATTAGTCTCCAACATACACAAATGTTACAATAATTAATCCCGCACAAAGAAACAGGCGAACTGGTTGACTAATAAGCCCAACTAATTACCATAAACTCATAACAGGTGTAACCAATATACACACAAGGAGGGGGAGGAAATAATCAGTGGCAGCTAGTAGGCCAGCGACGACGACCGCCGAGCGCCATCCGAATGGGAAGGGGAGCCATCTTCGGTCGGAGTCGTGACACCCCAAAACAACACTGTAGACAAATACTACAGTAATGTTCTCAAAAACACTACAGTCCGCAAAAACACTACACTTTTATAACTATAGTAAATGCAGCAGCATTTAATTTGCATATAGCCTGCCCATTCCCCTCCCCCATATGCCAATGTGTGCCACCCGTAAGTGATAAACCTACATTTCAAGTACTGAGCATATATTGTGTTCCCCACAAATCAAATCAAATGTTATTTGTAACTTGCGCCAAATACAACCTTATATCGTGAAATTCTTACTTAGTGTCAATGTAAATAGTCCAGGTTATAGAAAAGAGCATAAACTCTGAATTATCTGTTAAGAACCCAGTCCGTCCAACCTACCTGTATGTCTGTTATAGAAAATGTGCTATTTTTGTATCTTTCAAGTAAGTTTCAGGAAGGAGAAAGCCTCCACTTCTATTTCAAAGATAATAAAACAAAAACACCATAGTAAATACTGCAGTAATGTCTGCAAAATAACTACAGTAAATACTACAGAGTACTACAATCCACAAAAACATTACATTAATTACTATATTATATACTACAGTTTTCTTTTACTACAGTATTTATACTATAGTTAACTCTTAATACTACAGTATACTACAGTAAACTTTAGATTACAGAAACACTGCAGTGAATTCTACAGTAAAGTCTGCAAAAACACTAGAGTGAATACTATAGTATTTATGCCATAGTATTTTTTTTTTAAATGTGGGAAAGCACACGTGTAGCCTGAATTGATTTTTTGGGCATTTTGGAGCGTATAAACCTACCACCCGTTTTCAAGTCCATTCACAAATGTTGTATGTATATAATTATATACAGCTTTTCTTCTGTTACTACTTGTTGCCTTAAAAGACTAAATGGCTCGCCAGGGTAAATCAATAGAATGAATGCATCAATCTAGTTGACGTCGGTAACGTTTTCTATTTAATTTTGTTGCTCGCAGAGTGAGGACGTGTAGAGGACCCTGGGAGAACATGGAATCTCTAAAACAGCATTTCCCATGCAAAATGTCCAAATGACATCAGTTTATCCGCTTTAAGGAATTAAAAAGCTGTGAAAATGACACAATATGAATCTGATAAGATTTCAGTTCATCTGGGATGCATTCTTTTCTCTGGTTGACTTGAAATACCCTACTGTCAGTTTTTATGTCACTGACAAAGACAAAACATTTGCACGGTCCCAAACCGCGCATTTGTGTTCTCTCAAGTTGCTGAAATAAATTAATCACATTTATTCACTCCTGTTCCCAAGACAAAATTATAATTAGTCTATCATTTTACTGTAAGAAATGCTTAATTCTGCAGGAGTTAATGTTATATTAAGCTACATGTGAGAGTTATAGGCCTGCAGTCAGTATTCAGATTCAGTTACTTTTCCATTTAACCCATCTGAACTTCAAAGGTGTGCAGACCAGGGGGTGCGGCCCTACTTCCGCAGTCTATTTGGCTGATCTGTTGCTATTGTATAAGGATTGTGTTTGTTATTTTGTGTTAATTTTCATCTAAAATCTAAATGTATTATACCAACAACCCAACTTATTTTAAATTGAAACATTTTTAATTAGGGTCAAATTTCAAAAAATTTCAAAAAAGCATGTGATTAAATATGTAAAAAACAATTGTTGTGTGAGTGCCCTAATTCTACATAATAGTTGGTGCCATGAAAACATTATTTGCCATTGATAATGTCTTAGCCAAATACTCTTGTCAGTTATTAGCACAGTGTCCTTTCATTGTAGACTACCAGTTCCGTTGTAGACTACCAATTCCATTGTAGACCACCAGTTCCCACCTTTCTGAGCAAGCCTCCACTAAACTAGGCACCTTTATGTGCGTTTTCCTCTGGGCAGAATAAAAACATAAATGTTCCTGATATACAGAGCTGGTAGAATATGCTTGATTACACCACCGACCGCCACATTGCCTCCCTGCTACACCATTTCTCTAGCCAGCACTGCAAGGTGATAAAAAGGTCTGTCAAGAAGAGAGGGAGCGATGGATAGATGGAGAGAGGGAGCCAATTATACACTACAAAAGTATGTGGACGCCTGCTCATCAAACATCTCATTCCAAAATCATGGACATTAATATGTAGTTGGTCCCCCTTTGCTGCTATAACAGCCTCCACTCTTCTGGGAAGGATTTACGCTAGACGTTGGAACATTGCTGCGGGAACTTGCTTCCATTCAGCTACAAGCACGTTAGTGAGATCGAGCACTGTTGTTGGGCGATTAGGCCTGGCTCGCAGTTGGCATTCCAATTTCATCCCAAAGGTGTTTGATGGAGTTGAGGTCAGGGCTAGGTGCAAGCCAGTCAAGTTCTTCCTCACTGATCTCGACAAACAAATTCTTTGTGGACCTCGCTTTGTGCACGCAGACATTGTCATGTGAAACAAGAAAGCGACTTCCCCAAATTGTTGGCACAAAGTCGCCACAGAATCGTTTAGAATGTCATTGTATGCTGTGGAGTTAAGATTTCCCTTCAATGGAACTAACCATGAGAAACATCCCCAGATCATTAATCTGGAAATTTGGATTTCAAGTAGTGGACATACACAAAATAGTCCAAATGGATAAAATGAAATAAAATTAAAATATTTGTTTAAAAAATGTGTAAAAAGTAAAAAATGGAAAAGTGGTGTGTGCATACGGTTGAATGCGGAAGAAAACATACACTTAGGTTGGACTCATTAAAACTCATTTTTCAACGACTCCACAAATGTCTTGTTAATTAACAAACTGTAGTTTTTGCAAGTTGATTAGGACATCTACTTTGTGCATGACACAAGTCATTTTTCCAACAATTGTTTACAGACAGATTATTTAACTTACAATTCACCTATCACAATTCCAGTGGGTCAGAAGTTTGCATACACTAAGTTGACTGTGTATTTAAACAGCTCGGAAAATACCATAAAACAATGTCATGGATTTAGAAGCTTCTGAAAGGCTAATTGACATAATTTAAGTCAATTGGAGGTGTTCCTGTGGATGTATTTTAAGGCCTCTTTGCTTGACCTCATGGGTAAATCAAAAGAAATCAGCCAATACCTCAGAGAAGAAATTGTAGACCTCCACAAGTCTGGTTCATCATTGGGAGCAATTTCCAAACATCTGAAGGTACCACGTTCATCTGTTCAAACAATAGTACGCAAGTATAAACACCATGGGACCACGCAGCTGTCATACCGCTCAGGAAGGAGACGTGTTCTGTCTCTTAGACAATCCCAGAACAACAGCAAAGGACCTTGTGAAGATGCTGGAGGAAACAGGTACAAAGGTATCTATATCCACAGCAAAACGAGTCCTATATGAACATAACCTGAA
Source organism: Oncorhynchus mykiss (assembly GCF_057628025.1). NCBI lineage: Eukaryota > Metazoa > Chordata > Actinopteri > Salmoniformes > Salmonidae > Oncorhynchus > Oncorhynchus mykiss. The sequence goes on along the minus strand of NC_143044.1, from coordinate 49,819,288 downwards.
AGGCCGCTCGGCAAGGAAGAAGCCACTGCTCAAAAACTACCATAAAACAGCCAGACTATGATTTCAAACTGCACATGGGAAAATAGATGGTACTTTTTGGAGAAATTTCCTCTGGTCTAATGAAACAAAAATGGCCATAATGACCAAACAGATGACTGTAAAGTTTGGAAGAAAAAGGGCGAGGCTTGCAAGCCAAAGAACACCATGCCAAATGTGAAGCACGGGGGTGGCAGCATCATGTTGTAGGGATGCTTTGCTGCAGGATGGACTGGTGCACCTCATAAAATAGATGACATCATGAGAAAGGAACATTTTGTGGATATGTTGAAGCAACATCTCAAGACGTCAGTCAGGAAGTTAAAGCTTGGTCGCAAATGGGTCTTCCAAATGGTCAATGACGCCAAGCATACTTCCAAAGTTGTGGCAACATAGCTTAAGGACAACAAAAGCAAGATATTGGAGTGGCCAACACAAAGCCCTAACCTCAATCCTATAGAACAAGGAGGCCTACAAACCTGACTTAGCTACACCAGCTCTGTCAGGAGGAATGGGACAAAATTCACCCAACTTAATGTGGGAAGCTTGTGGAAGGCTACCCAAAACGTTTGACCCAAGATAACATTTTAAAGGCAATGTTACCAAATACTAATTGACTGTATGTATTTTTCTGACCCATTGGGAATGTGATGAAAGAAATAAAAGCTGAAATAAATCATTCTCTCTGCTATTATTCTGACATTTAACATTCTTAAAACAATGTGTTGATCCTTATCTGACCTGAGACGGAATTTTTACAAGGATAAAATGTCAGGAATTGTAAAAAAAAAAAACGGCTACGGGTGGTTGTTGCTATGGTGAACAGTGAGCTAAGGCAGAGATTTACCTGTCGAAAACGTATAGATGACCTGGAGCCATTGGGTTTGGCGACAAATATCTAGCGAGGACCAGCCAACAAGAGCATACAGGTCGCAGTGGTGGATAGTATAAGGGGCTTTGGTGACAAAACGGACGGCACTGTGATAGACTGCATCCAATTTGCTGTTGAGTCTGAAGATAAGAATATGGTTATTGACAGAGTCGAAAGACTTGGCCAGGTCGATGAAGATGGCTGCACAGTACTGTCTTTTAACCAGAAACCAGATTGCATAGCGGAGACGGTACGGTGGTATTCTAAATTGTCGGTGATCTGTTTGTTCACTTGGCTTTTGAAGACTTTAGCAAGGCAGGGCGGGATAGATATTGGTCTGTAAAAGTTTGGGTGTAGAGTGTCTCCCCCTTTTGAAGAGGGGGATGACCACGGCCACTTTCCAATCCTTTTTGAATCTCAGACAAAACGAAAGAGAGGTTCAACAGACTAGTAATAGGGGTTGCAACAATGGCAGCTGATCATTTTATGAAGAGAGGGTCCAGATTGTGTAGCCCAGCTGATTTGTAGGGATCCAGAATTTGCAGCTCTTTCAGAACATCAGCTGTCTGGATTTGGTTGAAGGAGAAGCAGGGTGAGCATGGGCCAGGTTTTGCAGGATGCAAATTTCTGTTTGAAAAAGCTAGCCTTTGCTTTCCTAACTGACTGTATATATTGGTTTCTGTTACTGTAATTTAATTATGTCAATGTGTTTTCATTAATTGAAAACCCTTAATCTATTTTATAAGAATTTGTAAGATTCTTGTTTGCATAACATAGACGGAGACCAGCCATTTCAATAATAGGTAACATAATTTATTCTCGGAGCGCGCTGCCACTTCACCACGAGCAACAGTTTATATACAAAACATGACGTCATTTCATTGCTTAACAGAAACCCCTCCTCTCGACAGGGACAAAGTGCATTATTCATCTCATATGTATACGTATATACTGTACTCTATATCATCTACTGCATCTTTATGTAATACATGTATCACTAGCCACTTTAAACTATGCCACTTTGTTTACATACTCATCTCATATGTATATACTGTACTCGATACCATCTACTGCATCTTGCCTATGCCGCTCTGTACCATCACTCATTCATATATCTTTATGTACATATTCTTTATCCCTTTACACTTGTGTGTATAAGGTAGTAGTTTTGGAATTGTTAGTTAGATTAATCGTTGGTTATTACTGCATTGTCGGAACTAGAAGCACAAGCATTTCGCTACACTCGCATTAACATCTGCTAACCATGTGTATGTGACAAATACTTTTGATTGATTTGACTTGAGTAGTTTAAGGGGAAACCTTTAAATATCTTGGAATGGCCTTGTCAAAGCCCAGACCTCAATCCAATTGAGAATCTGTGGTATGACTTAAAGATTGCTGTACACCAGCGGAACCCATCCAACTTGAAGGAGCTGGAGCAGTTTTGCCTTGAAGAATGGGCAAAAATCCCAGTGGCTAGATGTGCCCATCTTATAGAGACATAGACCAAGAGACTTGCAGCTGTAATTGCTGCTTTGGGGGGTTAATTGTTACAATGAGGGAACAAACTATTTGATCCCCGGCTGATTTTGTACGTTTGCCCACTGACAAAGAAATCAGTCTATAATCAGTCTATAATTTTAATGGTAGCTTTATTTGAACAGTGAGAGACAGAATAACAACAAAAAAATCCAGAAAAACGCATGTCAAAAATGTTATAGATTGATTTGCATTTTAATGAGGGAAATAAGTATTTGACCCCCTCTCAATCAGAAATATTTCTGGCTCCCAGGTGTCTTTTATACAGGTAACGAGCTTAGATTAGGAGCACACTCTTAAAGGGAGTAATGGTAAATTTCTCTGGAAACGGATACCAATACTACAGTGATGATGGTATGTTTCTCTGGAAACTGATACCAATACTACAATGTTTCAGCTAATATGTCTATGATTTCCTCAGATACTGTATGTGATGATGATGATGATGATGAAGATGTGTGTGTTTGTGTGTGTGTGTATGTTTACACCTGTGTGTTGTGTTTGTGTGAGTAATGGAGTTGGAATCACAATAAAGTTTAATATTGTCAGTATTCACACTACCAGACAGAATAGAGAGAACATGTTAAAAGGAAAATCCCTTTTCTATCTCTAAGCAAGCTAAGAGCTCTGTTAGCTCACACTCCCAGGATGAGAAACATTGGCCAAGGTGTTGCAAGGTGTCAAACATTTTCAAAGTGTTTTACCACACAGCCTTCAATACACCCACCCGAAAAGAAAATGAAAGCATTCCAAGTGGACAGATGTAGCCCAGATTATACCTCATCAAGAGTTGGCAGAAACCCAAGAGATCCTCAGCTTCTCAATGGTTTGGTGGCAGAGGGAGGTGGCTGTCCTAGCACAGCACCGAGGCAAGGAAATGGGCAGGGGATTGGGGAGGTTCTGGGGTAGGTGGAGGTTGTGGGGCCAAGCCATGTGGCTAGCTAACAGGTGGAGCTTTCTTCACCTTCACCTTCACCGTTGGCTTTGAGATTCACCATAGTTCCAAGTCCAAGCCCAGCTCTGAGGCAAGGAACTAGGCAAGGTATATAATTTAGAACGTTGCCCGCCTGCCCGCCTGTGGGGAAAGCAACCTGTGGTTACCTTGGTTACCACATTGGCTCACAGCAAATACTTGACCTTAATCAAATGCAATGTTCTTGTTGTCTGCTTGTTTTAATCAATTACAAAACTAAATTTAAGAAAAGTACATAATGTCTAAAGAATACTTTTCAACACTGCCTGCTCCTGAGCATTCTCACTACTTAGAAAAACATTATATTGTAGGGCTTCTCTCATGCCCCTTAAGCTAGCCAATACCAACAACACAAAACAAACAGACTATTCAGCTACAAGTAGTGAGTAGAGTTATAAACAGACAGTAAAGCTACAAGTAGTGAGTAGAGTTATAAACAGACAGTAAAGCTACAAGAAGTGAGTAGAGTTATAAACAGACAGTAAAGCTACAAGTAGTGAGTGGAGTTACAAACAGACTATTCAGCTACAAGTAGTGAGTAGAGTTATAAACAGGCAGTAAAGCTACAAGTAGTGAGTGGAGTTACAAACAGACTATTCAGCTACAAGTGGTGAGTGGAGTTACAAACTGAATATTCAGCTACAAGTAGTGAGTGGAGTTACAAAATGACTATACAGCTACAAGTAGTGAGTGGACTTACAAAATGTCTATACAGCTACAAGTAGTAAGTGTAGTTACAAACCGACTATACAGCTACAGTGAATTGCGAAATTATTCACCTCTTAGCATTTTTCCTGGTTTGTTGCCTTACAACCTGGAATTAAAATAGATTTGATTTACACAACATGCCTACCACTTTGGAGGTGCAAAATATTTTTTATTGTGAAACAAGCAAAAAAAAAAAAAAAAAAACGGAAAACTATTCACCCCCCAAAGTCAATACATTGTAGAGCCACCTTTTGCAGCAATTACAGATGAAATTCTCTTGGTCTATGTCCCTATGAGCTTGGCACATCTAGCCACTGTGATTTTTGCCCATTCTTCAAGGCAAAACTGCTCCAGCTCCTTCAAGTTGGATGGGTTCCACTGCTGTACAGAAATCTTTAACTTCATATGGCTGCAGAGGCAGTATTGAGTAGCTTGGATGAAAAGGTGCCCATTGTAAATGGCCAGCTCCTCAGTCTCAGTTGCTAATATATGCATATTATTATTAGTATTGAATAGAAAACACTCTAAAGTTTCCAAAACTGTTAAAATATTGTCTGTGAGTATAACAGAACTGATATTGCAGGCGAAACCCTGAGGAAAATCAAAGCAGGAAGTGGCTTCTATTTTGAAAACTGCATGTTCCATAGCCTCCCTTTGCTCCATTTAAAGGGATATGAACCAGATTCCTTTTGCTATCGCTTCCCGAAGGAGTCAAAATAAAATAAAATAAAATGTATTTATATAGCCCTTCGTACATCAGCTGATATCTCAAAGTGCTGTACAGAAACCCAGCCTAAAACCCCAAACAGCAAGCAATGCAGGTGTAGAAGCACGGTGGCTAGGAAAAACTCCCTAGAAAGGCCAAAACCTAGGAAGAAACCTAGAGAGGAACCAGGCTATGTGGGGTGGCCAGTCCTCTTCTGGCTGTGCCGGGTGGAGATTATAACAGAACATGGCCGAGATGTTCAAATGTTCATAAATGACCAGCATGGTCGAATAATAATAAGGCAGAACAGTTGAAACTGGAGCAGCAGCACGGCCAGGTGGACTGGGGACAGCAAGGATTCATCATGTCAGGTAGTCCTTGGGCATGGTCCTAGGGCTCAGGTCCTCCGAGAGAGAGCAAGAAAGAGAGAAGGAGAGAATTAGAGAACGCACACTTAGATTCACACAGGACACCGAATAGGACAGGAGAAGTACTCCAGATATAACAAACTGACCCTAGCCCCCCGACACATAAACTACTGCAGCATAAATACTGGAGGCTGAGACAGGAGGGGTCAGGAGACACTGTGGCCCCATCCGAGGACACCCCCGGACAGGGCCAAACAGGAAGGATATAACCCCACCCACTTTGACAAAGCACAGCCCCCACACCACTAGAGGGATATCTTCAACCACCAACTTACCATCCTGAGACAAGGCTGAGTATAGCCCACAAAGACCTCCGACACGGCACAACCCAAGGGGGGGGCGCCAACCCAGACAGGATGACCACATCAGTGAATCAACCCACTCAGGTGACGCACCCCCTCCAGGGACGGCATGAGAGAGCCCCAGTAAGCCAGTGACTCAGCCCCTGTAATAGGGTTAGAGGCAGAGAATCCCAGTGGAAAGAGGGGAACCGGCCAGGCAGAGACAGCAAGGGCGGTTCGTTGCTCCAGAGCCTTTCCGTTCACCCTCCCACTCCTGGGCCAGACTACACTCAATCATATGACCCACTGAAGAGATGAGTCTTCAGTAGAGACTTAAAGGTTGAGACCGAGTTTGCGTCTCTGACATGGGTAGGCAGACCGTTCCATAAAAATGGAGCTCTATAGGAGAAAGCCCTGCCTCCAGCTGTTTGCTTAGAAATTCTAGGGACAATTAGGAGGCCTGCGTCTTGTGACCGTAGCGTACGTGTAGGTATGTATGGCAGGACCAAATCAGAGAGATAGGTAGGAGCAAGCCCATGTAATGCTTTGTAGGTTAGCAGTAAAACCTTGAAATCAGCCCTTGCTTTGACAGGAAGCCAGTGTAGAGAGGCTAGCACTGGAGTAATATGATCAAATTTTTTGGTTCTAGTCAGGATTCTAGCAGCCGTATTTAGCACTAACTGAAGTTTATTTAGTGCTTTATCCGGGTAGCCGGAAAGTAGAGCATTGCAGTGGTCTAACCTAGAAGTGACAAAAGCATGGATTAATTTTTCTGCATCATTTTTGGACAGAAAGTTTTTGGACAGAACAGTCATAAGACATAGTTTCAGGCTTTTATTTTGAAAAATGAGCCAGAACGATAACATTGCGTCAAGTGGTCACATGAGTTTTGCTACAGAATTTGGACAGCCGTTGTTTTCCCCTCTTATACTGTGAAATACATTTGCGGTTGATATATTATTGATTATATATTTTAAAAACAACCTGAGGATTGATTATAAAAAACGTTTGACATGTTTCTGTGGACATAATGGAAACTATTTGGAATTTTCGACTGCGTTGTCGTGACCGCTCTTTCCTGTGGATTTCTGAACATAAATGCGACAAACAAACGGAGATATTTTGGATATAAAAATAATTTTTATGGAACAAACGGAACATGTGTTGTGTAACTGGGAGTCTCGTGAGTGAAAATATCCGAAGATCATCAAAGATAAATGATTAATTAGATTGCTTTTCTGATTTTCGTGACCGAGCTACCTGATGCTAAGTGTACTTAATGTTTTATCGTGCAATCGATAAACTTACACAAACGCTTGGATTGCTTTCGCTGTAAAGCATCATTTCAAAATCTGACACGACTGGTGGATTAACAAAAGGCTAAGCTGTGTTTTCCTATATTGCACTTGTGATTTCATCAATATAAATATTTATAGTAATATTTATTGTATGTAGCGCTATGCTATTCAGCGGTTGTTGATGACACTTATCCCGATAGGGGGATTGCAGCCATAACAGGTTTTAAGTCATACCAAAGATTCTCAATTGGATTGAGGTCTGGGCTTTGACTAGGCCATTGCAAGACATTTAAATGTTTCCCTTTAAACCCCTCGAGTGTTGCTTTAGCAGTATGCTTAGGGTCATTGTCCTGCTGGAAGGTGAATCTGGTCAGAATTGAAGGAATGATTGATGGCGCTAAATACTGTGTGTGAGCATTGAGATTGATAGGTCTGGGTTTTGACCTGGTTACATGTACATTGAACAACACAGAGCTTTTCAACATATTTTGTTATTCCTCTATAGCAAAAAAATCTATGACGAAGTTGGCTCTTACAATGTGAAGGAATGGGAAAGTGTCACAACAGCTCCTGCTCTTCCTCGCAGCTTTACGCACTCAAGCCACCATCAGTACGCATACCTGCCTTCCCCCCGTCACGTGCATCAGCGATCATTGGACTCCCGCGGACTCAATTACTTGTGTCATTACCTTCCCTATATCTGTCTGTTTCCAAGCTCTGTTCCCTGCTTCGGGATTAATTGTCTCATGTCTCTTACCCGTGTTCTGATGCTGTTCCTGTCTTGTTTCATTGTCTGTTCCCAAATAAATGTCTGACTCCCCGTACCTGCTTCTCCTTCCCGGCGGCGGCCCTTACAGAATCCCGACGCCATCACACAAAGCGTCTGGGAGTACTGACGTTCTGGTTGGTGGTGACGTCGGTCCTGGGTCGCCGCCGATGGAACCGGGGGTGCCTAGACAGCTCGTCAGGCTTCCACACCCTAGCCGGCTCGTCAGGCTTCCACACCCTAGCTGGCTCGTCATGCTTCCACACCCTAGCCGGCTCGTCAGGCTTCCACACCCTAGCAGGCTCGTCAGGCTTCCACACCCTAGCCGGCTCGTCAGGCTTCCACACCCTAGCTGGCTCGTTAGGCTTCCACACCCTAGCCAGCTCGTCAGGCTTCCACACCCTAGCCTAGATGGGGGGTACTGTCACGCCTGCTCCCGCTCTTCCTCCCCCTGGCGCTCGAGGGCTCCAGGATCCCCAGCATTACGCACTCAAGCCACCATCAGTATGCACACCTGCCCTCCCCCGTCACTCGCGTCAGCGATCATTGGACTCACGTGGACTCATTTACTTGTGTCATTACCTTCCCTGTATCTGTCTGTTCCCAAGCGCTGTTCCCTGCTTCAGGATAAATTGTCCGTGTTCCGATGCTGTAACCGTCTTGTTTCCTTGTCTGTTTCCAAATAAATGTCTGACTCCCCGTACCTGCTTCTCCTGTCTGGAGTCGGCCCTTACAGGAATGGATGTTTGTTTTCCACAATTTGTGGGCGTTGTCGAGGGGAATTACTTATTATTATTTGTATTATTATTTGTCTATGGACTCTAAGTATAGGCCAAGCCATGTGGCTAACAGATGGTGCTAGAAGACTCCAGATATCTCCAGGAGGGGTAAGTATATTTTTTGTCTTCATCTGTTGTCTATTAATTAATTTTTGCTAGCTAGGGCAATCTACTTTAAGTGATGCCTGTCTTCCCAGTAGCCTGCTTGTGAACTGCTGACTGCACATAACTTGTAGATGATTGATGACACATCAAACAGGATCTAGGAGCAGGGCAATTTGTGATTTGTTTTGGTAATCAGTGACCGTATTGGAGGCAGAGTGGTTTCTCCTCTCCTAGTCAATCAGCAATTACTACAGGGAGGTGTGCTCTCCACCTCTGCTAGGCAATTAGCAATGGCTGTTACTAGTTCAGTCTCCCCTGGTTTCTCAGGGGCAACCACGTTGTCAGTGGCAGTGTCGTCGTAAGTGGCGGTGTCATCGTAAATAATATACTCACCGCCATTGGACTCTGGAGAAGTGGAAAAAGTGTCAGCTGTGCCAGCTGTAAAGTTTGGTGGAGGAGGAATAATGGTCTGGGGCTGGATTGGGCTAGGCCTCTTAGTACCAGTGAAGGAAAATCTTAACTATCTATTTGGAATCGATCAGCCAGCTGTCATTTACCAGCCATCAAGGCCGATTTAATCAATTTGTGAATGGGGGGCTAAAACTCAACTAATCCTGAAGACTCGGGGGTAACACGCAGCTAATCCTGATTGTCCCTTAATTTATTCTACAGAAAAAGTTATGTATCTGTGTTTGTCCTACTTAGAATTACACACACTAGATAGATAGATAGATAGATAGATAGATAGATAGATAGATAGATAGATAGATAGATAGATAGATAGATAGATAGATAGATAGATAGATAGATAGATAGATAGATAGCTAGATAGATAGATCCTGACTGAAGTGGCTGCCTTACTGCCTGTCTCATCCCGGGGTGAGAACACAGCCATTGCATACAATTATTGATTTTCTTAATTTTTCCAGGTCCCATGCACATTGTGGGTAGAGTTTAGGAAGTTGTATTTTATGGAAAATGGAGACAGAAATTCCAAGACACAAACAAACGAGAAGATTTAACTTCACATCAAACTTGATCTTCTCTCTGCCAATCAGGTTTTTTTCTACTATACAGCAGGTTCTCCTATACTGTACTACAAGTAGATAATAAGGCATTCCCCTTGACCACGACCATAAATTGGGGAAAACAGTCTTTCACATTGAACACCATTGTAAAAGAGCCAATTCGTCATTTATTTTGTGTTATACAGTAATAACAAAACATGAAAAAAAAACTGCTTTGTTGTTCAGTGTAGACTGAACATAATGTAAACTCCACATGTAAAGTGTTGGTTCCATGTTTCCTGAGCTGAAATAAAAGATCCCAGAAATTGTCCATATGCACAAAATATTATTTATCTCAAATTTTGTGCAATTTCCTTTTTACATCCCTGTTGGTGAACATGTCTCCTTTTAAGATAATCCCTCCATCTGACAGGTGTGGCATATCAAGGAGTTGATTAAACAGCAGGGTCATTTGACAGGTGTACCTTGTGCCAGGGACATTAAAAGGCCACTCTAAAAATGTGCAGTTTTGTAACACAACACAATGCTGCTAAGTTTTGAGGGAGCATGCAATTGAAGGGCAGATTGAAGGAATGTCCACCAGAGCTGTTTACAGAAAATATAATTTTAATATCTCTACCCTAAGCTGCATCAAACGTCGTTTTAGAGAATTTGTCAGTATGTCCAACCGGCCTCACAAACACAGACCACTTGTAACCACGCCAGCCCAGGACCTCCATATCCGGCTTCCTCACCTGCGGGATCATATGAGATCAGCCACCCGGACAGCTGATGAAACAGAGGAGTATTTATTTCTGTAATGAAGGACTTTTATGAGGAAAAACTCATTCTGATTGGCTGGGCCTGACTCCCCAGTGGGTAGTTCTATGCCCTTCCAGGCCCGCCCATGGCTACGCCCCTGCCCAGTCATGTGAAATCCATAGATTAGGGCCTAATGATTTTTTTTGTGACTGATTTCCTTATGAAGTCAATAAAATTGTTGCATGTTGCGTTTTAAATTTTTGTTCAGTATACATGAATGTCCTTGAGTGGCCCAGCCAGAACCTGGTCTTGAACCCAGTCGAACATCTCTGGAGAGACCTGAAATTAGCTATGCAGCAATGCTCCCCAACCAACCTGACAGAGCTTGAGAGGATCTGCAGAGAATATTATATTTGTAAATCCACTTACTCGGCCTTATCTCAGGTAGAATATTGGTGGTTTGAAGATATCCCTCTAGTGGTGTGTGGGCTGTGCTTTGGCAAAGTGGGTGGGGTTATATCCTGCCTAGTTGGCCCTGTCTGGGGGTATTGTCGGACGTGGCAAGAGTGTCTCCCGACCCCCCCCTGTCTCAGCCTCCATTATTTATGCTGCAATAGTTTATGTGTCGGGGGGCTAGGATCAGTCTGGTATACAGTTGAATTCGGAAGTTTACATACACCTTAGCCAAGTACATTTAATCTCAGTTTTTCACAATGCCTGACATTTAGTCTTTGTAAAAATTCCCTGTCTCAGGTCAGATAGGATCAACACTTTTTACGAATGTGAAATGTCAGAATAATAGCAGAGAGAATGATTTATTTCAGCTTCCCAGTGGGTCAGAAGTTTACATACTCTCAATTAGTATTTGGTAGCATTGCCTTTAAATTGTTTAACTTAGGTGAAACATTTCTGGTAGCCTTCCACAAGCTTCCCATATTAAGTTGGGTGAATTTTGTCCAATTCTTCCTAACAGAGCTTGTGTAACTGAATCAGCTTTGTAGGCCTCCTTGCTCGCACACGCTTTTTCAGTTCTGCCCAAAAATGTTCTATACGATTAATGTTAGGGCTTTGTGTTGGCCACTCTAATACCTTGCCTTTGTTTTCCTTAAGCTATTTTGCCACAACTTTGGAAGTGTGCTTGCGGTCATTGTCCATTTGGAAGACCCATTTGCGACCAAGCTTTAACTGATGTCTTGAGATGTTGCTTCAATCTATCCACAAAATGTTCCTTTCTCATGAAGCCATATATTTTGTGAAATGTACCAGTCCATCCAGCAGCAAAGCACCCCCACAACATGATGCTGCCACCCCTGTGCTTCACAGTTGGGATGGTGTCTTCAGCTTGCAAGCCTCCCCCTTTTTCATCCAAACATTACAGTCAACTGTATGGCCATTATGGCCATTTTTGTTCCGTCAGACCAGAGGACATTTCTCCAAAATGAAAACCACAGTCTGGCTTTTTTATGGCAGTTTTGGAGCAGTGGCTTCTTCCTTGCTGAGCCGCCTTTCAGGTTATGTTGATATAGGATTATTTTTGCTGTGGATATAGATACCTTTGTACCTGTTTCCTCCAGCATCTTCACAAGGTCCTTTGCTGTTGTTCTGGGATTGATATGCACTTTTCGCACCAAAGTATGTTCATCTCTAGGAGACAGAACGCATCTTCTTCCTGAGCGATATGACGGCAGCGTGTTCCATGGTGTTTATACCTGTTTACTATTGTTTGTACAGATGAACGTGGTACATTCAGGGGTTTGGAAATTAATCCCAAGGATGAACCAGAATTGGGGAGGTCTACAATTTGTTTCTGAGGTATTGTCAAATTTCTTTTGATTTTCCCTTGATGTCAAGCAAAGAGGCACTGAGTTTGAAGGTAGGCCTTGAAATACATCCACAGATAAACCTCCATTTGCCTCAAATGATGTCAATTAGCCTATCAGAAGCTTCTAAAGCCATGACATCATTTTATGGAATTTTCCGAGCTGTTTAAAACCTCTTGTGACTCCCCATCCCGGGAGCGTAATCATCGACTGACACTAATTAGCATAACACAACAGACATAAATATTCCTAGAAAATATTACTATTCATGAAAATCACAAGTGAAATATATTGAGACACAGTTGAGCCTTTTGTTAATCACCCTGTCATCTCAGATTTTCAAAATATGCTTTACTGCTTTAAGTTTATCGATAGCCTAGCATAGCATTTTGTCCAGCTATCAGCAGGTAACTTGGTCACGGAAATCAGAAAAGCAATCAAATTAAATCCTTTACCTTTGATGAGCTTCGGATGTTTTCATTCACAAGACTCCCAGTTAGCTCTGTTTGTTCTTCACGTTTGGCTGAGAAGTCGACCGGAAATTATGGTCACGAAAACGCCAAAAAATATTCCAAATTAGCTCCATAATATCGACAGAAACATGGCAAACGTTGTTTATAATCAATCTTCAAGGTGTTTTTCAAATATCTATTTGATAATATATCCACCGGGACAATTGGTTTTTCAGTAGGACCGATTGGAATAATGGCTTCCTCTGTATTTTACGCGAGAGTCACTCTGAGAGTCATCAGGTGACCACTTACACAATGTAGCCGCTTACGGGTATACTTCAACATAAATGCGTAAAACTACGTCACAATGCTGTAGACACCTTAGGGAATACGTAGGAAAAGTAATCTGGTTGATAGACCATTCACTGCTCAATAGGAACGCAGAGCTTTCAAAACACGAGGCACTTCCGGATTGGATTTTTCTCAGGCTTTCGCCTGCAATATCAGTTCTGTTATACCCACATACAATATTTTTACAGGTTTGGAAACTTTAGAGTGTTTTCTATCCTAAACTGTCAATTATATGCATATTCTAGCATCTTGTCCTAACAAAATATCCTGTTTACTTTGGGTACGTTATTTTTCCAAAAATGAAAATACTGCCCCCTAGTCAAAAAAGGAGGCACAGTCAACTTAGTGTCTGCAAACTTCTGACCCACTGGAATTGTGATGCAGTGAATTATAAGTGAAATAATCTTTCTGTAAACAATTGTTGGAAAAATTACCTGTGTCATACACAAAGTAGATGAACTAATCAACTTCCAAAAACTACAGTTTGTTAACAAGAAATGTGTGGAGTCGTTGAAAAATGATTGTAATGACTCCAACCTAAGTGTAAGCAAACTTCCGAATTCAACTGTATCTGGATTATTTATCCTGTCTTATTTTGTGTCGTGTTTGAATTTAAGTATGCTCCCTCTAGCTGGCTCTCTCTTTTTCTCTCTCATTCTCTCTCTCTTCTCTCAGAGGACCTGAGCCCTAGGACCATGCCTCAGGACTACCTGGCTTGATGAGTCCTTGCTGTCCCCAGTTCACCTGGTTGTGCTGCTGCTCCAGTTTCAACAGTTCTGCCTGCGGTTATGGAACCCTGACCTGTTCACCGGATGTGCTACCTTGTTCCTGACCTGCTGTTTTTGACTCTCTCTCTCCACCGCACCTGCTGTCTCTAACTCTGAATGATCGGCTATGAAAAGCCAACTGACATTTACTCCTGAGGTGCTGACCTGTTGCACCCTCTACAACCACTGTGATTTATAATTATTTGACCCTGCTGGTCATCTATGATTGATTGAAAATCTGTTATAATGTGCTGTTATAATCTCCACCCGGCACAGCCAGAAGAGGACTGGTCACCCCTCAGAGCCTGTTTCCTCTCTAGGTTTCTTCCTAGGTTCCTGCCTTTCCAGGGAGTTTTTTCCCAGCAACTGTGCTTCTACGTCTGCATTGCTTGCTGTTTGGGGTTTTAGGCTGTGTTTCTGTATAGCACTTTGTGACATCGGCTGACGTAAAAAGGGCTTCATAAATACATTTGATTGATTGAAATTTGACTTACTACTTGTAGCTATATAGTCCATTTGTAAATCCAATCACTACTTGTAGCTGTGTGGTCCGTGTGTGGACCAACTGGCAAGTGTCTTCACTGACATATACAACCTCTCCCTGACTGAGTCTGTAATACCTACATGTTTCAAGCAGACGACCATAGTCCCTGTGCCCAAGGATGCGAAGGTAACCTGCCCAAATGATTACCGCCCCATAGCATTCACGTCAGTAGACATGAAGTGCTTTGAAAGGCTGGTCGTGGCTCACATCAACAGCCTCTCGGATACCCTAGACCCACTCAAATTCGCATTCCGCCCCAACAGATCCACAGATAACGCAATCTCAATCACAATCCACACTGCCCTTTCCCACCTGGACAAAAGGAACACCTAAGTGAGAATGCTTTTCATTGACTACAGCTCAGAGTTCAACACCATAGTTCCCAAAAAGCTTATCACTAACCTAAGGATCCTGGGACTAAACACCTCACTCTGCAACTGGATCCTGGACTTCCTGAGGCAACAACCACCTGGGGGTGGGTAGGCAACAACACGTCTGCCACGCTGATCCTCAACACTGGGGCCCCTCAGGGGTGTGTACTTAGTCCCCTCCTGAACTCCCTGTTCACCAACTAATGCGTGGCCAAACACGACTCCAACACCATCATTAAGTTTGCTGACGACACGGCAGTGGTTGGCCTGATCACCGACAACGATGAGACATCCTATATGGAGGAGGTCAGAGAACTGGCAGTGTGGTGCCAGGACAACAACCTTTCCCTCAATGTGAGTAAGACAAAGGAGCTGATCGTGGACTACAGGAAAAGGTGGGCCGAACAGGCCCCCATTAACATCAACGTGGCTGTAGTGGAGCGGGTCGAGAGTTTCAAGTTCCTTGGTGTCCACATCACCAATGATCTATCATAATCCAAACATACCTTGACAGTTGTGAAGAGGGCAAGACAAAACTTTTCCCCCCTCAGGAACCTGAAAAGATTTTGCATGGGTCCCCAGAACCGCAAAGAGTTCTACAGCTGCACCATCGAGAGCATCTTGACCAGTTGCATCACCGCCTGGTATTGCAACTGTTCAGCATCTGACCGCTACAGAGGGCAGTGCTTAAAGCCCAGTACATCACTCGGGCCAAGCTCCCTTCAATACAGGACCTATACAATAGGCGGTGTCAGAGACTCCAGTCACCCAAGTCATAGACTGTTTTCTTTGCTACCACACGGCAAGCGGTACCGGACCACCAAGTCTAGGACCAAAAGGCTCCTAGGGATAGCCCCTTTTTTTCAAATTTAGCCTAAAATGACATACCCAAATCTAACTGCCTATATGCACAGGCTATGAAGCAAGGATATGCATATTCTACTAAATCAAATAAATCAAATCCAAATCTAATTTTATTTGTCTCATACACGTGGTTAGCAGGCCTTCCTGTGACATCGGGTGGTGCAGGTTAGCAGGCCTTCCTGTGACATCGGGTGGTGTAGGTGTCCTGGAGGGCAGTAGTTTGCCCCCGGTGATGCGTTGTGCAGACCTCACTACCCTCTGGAGAGCCTTACGGTTGTGGGTGGAGCAGTTGCCGTTCCAGGCGGTGATACAGCCCGACAGGATGCTCTCGATTGTGCATCTGTAAAGGTTTGGGAGTGTTTTGGTGACAAGACAAATTTCTTCAGCCTCCTGAGGTTCACCGAATCGGTGTATTCAATGTATTCAATGTTATTGTCCAACGCTGAACATATCCCAGTCCACGTGATCGAAGCAATCTTGATGCGTGAAATTCGATTGGTCGGACCAGCGTTGAACAGACCTGAGCACGTGCACTTCCTGTTTTAGTTTCTGTCTGTAGGCTTGGAGCAACAAAATGGAGTCGTGGTCAGATTTTACAAAAGGATGGCGCGGGAGGGCTTTGTATGCGTCGTGGAAGTTAGAATAACAATGATCCAGGCTTTTGCCAGCCCGGGTCATTCATTCGATATGCTGATAAAATTTAGGGAGCCTTGTTTTCAGATTAGCCATGTTAAAATCCCCAGCTACAATAAATACAGCCTCAGGATATGTGGTTTCCAGTTTACATAGAGTAGAATTAAGTTATTTCAGGGCCATCGATGTGCCTGCTTGGGGGGGATATACAATACTGTGATTATTATCTTGGTAGATAATGGGGTCGGCATTTGATTGTAAGGAATTCTAGGTCACATGAACAAAAGGACTTGAGTTCCTGTATGTTGTTACGATCACACCTCGTCTCGTTAATCATAAGTCATACACCTCCGCCCTTCTTCTTACCAGAGAGATGTTTGTTTCTGTCGGCGCGATGCATGAAGAAACTAGGTGGCTGTACCTACTCTGATGACGTATCCCGAGTGAGCTATGTTTCCGTGAAACAAATAACGTTACAATCTCTAATGTCTCTCTGGAAGGCAACCTTTGCTCGGATTTCGTCTACCTTGTTGTCAAGAGACTGGACATTGGCACAGTAGTATGCTCAGGAGCGGTGCACGATGTCCCCGTCTACGGAGCCTGACCAGAAGACCGCTCTGTTTGCCCCTTCTGTGGCGCCGTTGTTTTGGGTCTCCAGCTGGGATCCGATCTATTGTCCTGGGTGGTGGACCAAACAGATGATCCACTTTGGGAAAGTCGTATTCCTGGTCGTAATGTTAGTGAGTTGACGTTGCTTTTATATCCAATAGTTCCTCCCGACTGTATGTAATAAAACGTACGATTTCCTGGGGTAACAATGTAAGAAATAACACATAAAAAAAACAAAATACTGCATAGTTACCTAGGAACACAAAACAAGGCGGCCATCTCTTTCGGCGCCGGAAGTACCATTTGAAAGGAATCACTTTGAAGTGTGTTGCAATGTGAATTGAATGTTGGAGAATATAACACAATAGATCTGGTAGACAAAAAAATATATATATTTTTTTACCACCATCTTTGTAATGCAACAGGAAGGTCCCACATATCTCCATCACTCTGGTTGTAATTCCGATGGTGTCCACAAGATGGGAGCAGTGTATGTGCAAAGTCTCAGACGGATAACTTGAAGTATGAGCAAACTACATGACATTTAGTGTGAAGTTACCCAGGTACGTTTGGGCAGATCGTGAAGGAGACATTTACATCCACATTACATTTTTCTGCAAGAATGTAATCAAATCAGTATACTTGGACTTAGATTTAGCTTTTCCAGTATTAGTAGCCATATTATAGGTTGAACATTTGCACAACACCCAGTTTTCATAACTTCAAAACTCTCCATTTTCTTATAATTTTTGTCCAAAAGGAAAAAGGCTTGCTGTCGCACAAGGTTAGCCGCTACATTTTGCGACAGATACGGAGTTTCCCGATACTCCCGTAAAGCCCATCTCATTGGCTATCTAGCTAGCTTTGTATGACCCCGATTGGTGCTTATTTGACAAAGTTACAGTCAATCAAGTGAAGAACATGAAGGCTTCGCTCTCTGACCAAATTTGGTGTCCTATAGGATATACAGTACTACACCCCTAATGATATAGTGAATCTGGTTACGTTCTAGGATCTATGAGGAATAAATACGAATATGATTTGACTGGATGAAATCATGTTTAGGGTTATATTTTCACAGATTCCTTTCTTTGCAAATCATACGAGTGGATAAACAAAATCGATTGTGCACGCTAAATGGCCCTTTTTAGTTTATGAAAATGATTTTATCTAACAAAACAACACTTCATGTTATCTCTGGGACCCTTTGGAAGATAAACCAGAAGAAGATTTCAGAATGTAAGTACACATTTCACCTTCAGAGGTGAATTTATCAAACCTATCGTGGTGAAAAAAGTGTTTTGTTGTGTGGAGCTCTCCTCAAACAATAGCATGTATTTTTTTTGCAGTAATAGCTACTGTAAATTGGACAGTGCAAATATATTAACAAGAATTTAAGCTTTCAGCCAATGTAAGACACTTCTATGTATCGTCATTTGTTGTTTCTCTAAAATCTGCGAGCGTGACACAAGGCGCTGCATGGTTTTCAACTGTCTCGTTGTGAGTTAAAAGCTTCTACCCCCAAACCATAAGACTGCTGAACAACTAATCAAATGGACCACCGGACTATTACATTGACTCTCCCCCCTCCCTCCATTTGTTTTTTACACTGCTGCTACTCGCTATTTATTATCTAAGCATAGTCACTTCACCCCTACCTACTTGTACAAATGACCTCTAACCTGTACCCCCCACAGTGACTCGGTACCGTACGCCCTGCATATAGCCGTGTTATTGTAATGTTATTGTGTTACTTTTTAAAAAATGTTACTTTAGTTTATTTGGTAAATATTTTTTTAACTCTTCCTGAACTAAGCTTTTGGTTATTAAGGGCTTGTAAGTAATTACGCTCTTAACGGTAAGGTCTACACTTGTTATATTTGGCGCATGTGACATAAAACATTTGATTTGATTTACATGTAGCTGTATAGTCCATATGTAATTCCACTCACTACATGTAGTATGGTCTGTTTGTAACTCCACTCACTACATGTAGTATGGTCTGTTTGTAACTCCACTCACTACATGTAGTATGGTCTGTTTGTAACTCCACTCACTACATGTAGTATGGTCTGTTTGTAACTCCACTCACTACATGTAGTATGGTCTGTTTGTAACTCCACTCACTACATGTAGTATGGTCTGTTTGTAACTCCACTCACTACATGTAGTATGGTCTGTTTGTAACTCCACTCACTACATGTAGTATGGTCTGTTTGTAACTCCACTCACTACATGTAGTATGGTCTGTTTGTAACTCCACTCACTACATGTAGTATGGTCTGTTTGTAACTCCACTCACTACATGTAGTATGGTCTGTTTGTAACTCCACTCACTACATGTAGTATGGTCTGTTTGTAACTCCACTCACTACATGTAGTATGGTCTGTTTGTAACTCCACTCACTACATGTAGTATGGTCTGTTTGTAACTCCACTCACTACATGTAGTATGGTCTGTTTGTAACTCCACTCACTACATGTAGTATGGTCTGTTTGTAACTCCACTCACTACATGTAGTATGGTCTGTTTGTAACTCCACTCACTACATGTAGTATGGTCTGTTTGTAACTCCACTCACTACATGTAGTATGGTCTGTTTGTAACTCCACTCACTGTTGTAGCTGCATAGTCTGTTTGTTTCTTCTATCACTACTTGTGGCTATATAGTCCATTTGATTCTCCACTCACTTCTTGTAGCTGTACAGTCCATTTAAAACTCCACTCATTACTTGTAGCTGTATGGTCCATCTGTTGGTTTTGTTGGTCATGGCTAGCTTAATGTTCCAGTCGGTAGCTAGCACTCACTCACTCACACACGTAGCTGCTAGCACCGTCATGAAAAGGGGCATGAGGGAAGTGTCATGTATTGTCATGTTGTGTCTCTGTCCTTTCCTTTCACCCTGTCTCCCTCTGCTGGTCGTATTAGGTTACCTTTTCTCCCCCGCTTTCCCCCAGCTGTTCCTTGTCTCCTCCTAACTACCCATTCACCCCGTTTCCCACCTGTTCCCTTTTTTCCCTCTGATTAAGTCCCCTATATCTCTCTCTGTTTTTGTTCCTGTCCTTGTCGGATTCTTGTTTGTTGTGTTTCATGCCTGAGCCAGACTATCGTCATGTTTGCTGTAACCTTGTCCTGTCCTGTCGGAATCTGCCGGTCTATCTGAGCCTACCTATGTTTGGTTATTAAAGAAGCTCTGTTTAAGTTAGTTCGCTTTTGGGTCCTCATTCACTCACCGTAACAGAAGAATCCGACCAAGAATGGACCCAGCGACTTCGGATCCTCTCCACTCAGCCGTCGAGATCCAGGGAGCGATGCTAGGCAGACACGAGCAGGAATTGTCTGCTGCTCGACATGCCGTTGAGACCCTGGCCACCCAAGTCTCCAACCTCACAGAACAGGTTCACCATCTCCGCCTCGATCCACCGGCCACTTCCAGGGCTTTCGAATCTCCGGAGCCCAGAATCAATAACCCGCCGTGTTACTCTGGGGAGCCCACTGAATGCCGCTCGTTCCTCACCCAGTGTGATTGTGTTTTCTCTCCAGCCCAACACTTACGCCAGGAGCACTGCTCGTGTCGCCTACGTCATATCTCTCCTTACTGGACGGGCTCGTGAGTGGGGCACGGCAATCTGGGAGGCAAGGGCTGAGTGTACTAACCAGTATCAGGACTTTAAGGAGGAGATGATACGGGTTTTTGATCGATCTGTTTTTGGGGAGGAGGCTTCCAGGGCCCTGTCTTCCCTATGTCAAGGCAATCGATCCATAACAGACTACTCTATTGAGTTTCGCACTCTTGCTGCCTCCAGTGGCTGGAACGAGCCGGCTTTGCTCGCTCGTCTTCTGGAGGGTCTCCGCGCAGAGGTAAAGGATGAGATTCTCTCCCGGGAGGTTCCTTCCAGCGTGGATTCCTTGATTGAACTCGCTATTCGCATTGAGCGACGGGTTGATCTTCGTCACCGAGCTCGTGGAAAGGAGCTCGCGTTCTCCGTTGCCCCCCTCTCCGCATCACTACCATCTTCCTCTGCCGGCTCGGGAGCTGAGCCTATGCAGCTGGGAGGTATCCGCATCTCGACTAAGGAGAGGGAACGGAGAATCACCAACCGCCTCTGTCTCTATTGCGGTTCTGCTGGTCATTTTGTCACTTCATGTCCAGTAAAAGCCAGAGCTCATCAGTAAGCGGAGGGCTACTGGTGAGCGCTACTACTCCTGTCTCTCCTTCAAGATCCTGCACTACCTTGTCGGTCCATCTACGCTGGACCGGTTCGTCAGCTTCCTGCAGTGCCTTAATAGACTCTGGGGCGGAGGGCTGTTTTATGGACGAGACCTGGGCTCGGGAACATGACATTCCTCTCAGACAGTTAAGGGAGTCCACGGCCTTGTTCGCCCTGGATGGTAGTCCTCTCCCCAGGATTCAGCGTGAGACGCTACCTTTAACCCTCACTGTTTCTGGTAATCATAGCGAAACCATTTCTTTTTTGATTTTTCGTTCACCTTTTACACCTGTTGTTTTGGGCCATCCCTGGCTAGTTTGTCATAATCCTTCCATTAATTGGTCTAGTAATTCTATCCTCTCCTGGAACGTCTCTTGTCATGTGAAATGTTTAATGTCTGCTATCCCTCCTGTTTCCTCTGTCTCTTCTTCACAGGAGGAGCCTGGTGATTTGACAGGGGTGCCGGAGGAATATCACGATCTGCGCACGGTGTTCAGTCGGTCCAGGGCCACCTCTCTTCCTCCACACCGGTCGTATGATTGTAGTATTGATCTCCTTCCGGGAACCACTCCCCCCCGGGGTAGACTATACTCTCTGTCGGCTCCCGAACGTAAGGCTCTCGAGGATTATTTGTCTGTAGCTCTTGACGCCGGTACCATAGTCCCCTCCTCCTCTCCCGCCGGAGCGGGGGTTTTTTTTGTCAAGAAGAAGGACGGGTCTCTGCGCCCCTGCATAGATTATCGAGGGCTGAATGACATAACAGTTAAGAATCGTTATCCGCTTCCTCTTATGTCTTCAGCCTTCGAGATCCTGCAGGGAGCCAGGTTTTTCACGAAGTTGGACCTTCGTAACGCTTACCATCTCGTGCGCATCAGGGAGGGGGACGAGTGGAAGACGGCGTTTAACACTCCGTTAGGGCACTTTGAATACCGGGTTCTTCCTTTCGGCCTCGCTAACGCTCCTGCTGTCTTTCAGGCACTAGTCAATGATGTCCTGAGAGACATGCTGAACATCTTTGTTTTCGTTTACCTTGACGATATCCTGATTTTTTTCACCGTCACTCCAGATTCATCTTCAGCACGTTCGACGTGTCCTCCAGCGCCTTTTAGAGAATTGTCTTTTTGTGAAGGCTGAGAAGTGCACTTTTCATGCCTCCTCCGTCACATTTCTCGGTTCTGTTATTTCCGCTGAAGGCATTAAGATGGATCCCGCTAAGGTCCAAGCTGTCATTGATTGGCCCGCCCCTAAGTCACGCGTCGAGCTGCAGCGCTTTCTCGGCTTCGCGAACTTCTATCGTCGTTTCATCCGTAATTTCGGTCAGGTGGCAGCTCCTCTCACAGCCCTTACTTCTGTCAAGACGTGCTTTAAGTGGTCCGTTTCCGCCCAGGGAGCTTTTGATCTCCTCAAGAATCGTTTTACATCCGCTCCTATCCTTGTTACACCTGACGTCTCTAGACAGTTCGTTGTCGAGGTTGACGCGTCAGAGGTGGGCGTGGGAGCCATTCTTTCTCAGCGCTCCCTCTCTGACGACAAGGTCCACCCATGCGCGTATTTTTCTCATCGCCTGTCCCCGTCGGAACGTAACTATGATGTGGGAAACCGCGAACTGCTCGCCATCCGGTTAGCCCTAGGCGAATGGCGACAGTGGTTGGAGGGGGCGACCGTTCCTTTTGTCGTTTGGACTGACCATAGGAACCTTGAGTACATCCGTTCTGCCAAACGACTTAATGCGCGTCAGGCGCGTTGGGCGCTGTTCTTCGCTCGTTTCGAGTTCGTGATTTCTTATCGTCCGGGCTCTAAGAACACCAAGCCTGATGCTTTATCTCGTCTCTTCAGTTCTTCAGTAGCCTCCACTGACCCCGAGGGGATTCTCCCTGAGGGGCGTGTTGTCGGGTTGACTGTCTGGGGAATTGAGAGGCAGGTAAAGCAAGCGCTCACTCACACTCCGTCGCCGCGCGCTTGTCCTAGGAACCTTCTTTTCGTTCCCGTTCCTACTCGTCTGGCCGTTCTTCAGTGGGCTCACTCTGCCAAGTTAGCCGGCCACCCTGGCGTTCGGGGTACGCTTGCTTCCATTCGCCAGCGTTTTTGGTGGCCCACCCGGGAGCATGACACGCGTCGTTTCGTGGCTGCTTGTTCGGTCTGCGCGCAGACTAAGTCCGGTAACTCCCCTCCTGCCGGCCGTCTCAGGCCGCTGCCCATTCCCTCTCGACCGTGGTCTCACATCGCCTTAGATTTTGTCACCGGACTGCCTTCGTCAGCGGGGAAGACTGTTATTCTTACGGTTGTCGATAGGTTCTCTAAGGCGGCTCATTTCATTCCCCTTGCTAAACTTCCTTCTGCTAAAGAGACGGCACAAATCATCATCGAGAATGTTTTCAGAATTCATGGCCTTCCGTCAGACGTCGTTTCGGACAGAGGTCCGCAATTCACGTCTCAATTTTGGAGGGAGTTTTAGCCGTTTGATTGGGGCTTCCGTCAGTCTCTCTTCCGGCTTTCACCCCCAGTCTAACGGTCAAGCAGAACGGGCCAATCAGACTATTGGTCGCATCTTACGCAGTCTTTCTTTTCGCAACCCTGCGTCTTGGTCAGAACAGCTCCCCTGGGCAGAATACGCCCACAACTCGCTTCCTTCGTCTGCGACCGGGCTATCTCCTTTTCAGAGTAGCCTCGGGTACCAGCCTCCGCTGTTCTCATCTCAGTTCGCCGAGTCCAGCGTCCCCTCCGCTCAGGCTTTTGTCCAACGTTGCGAGCGCACCTGGAAGAGGGTCAGGTCTGCACTTTGCCGTTATAGGACGCAGACTGTGAGGGCTGCTAATAAGCGTAGAACTAAGAGTCCTAGATATTGTCGCGGTCAGAGAGTTTGGCTCTCCACTCAGAACCTTCCCCTTAAGACGGCTTCTCGCAAGTTGACCCTGCGGTTCATTGGTCCGTTCCGTATTTCTCGGGTCATTAATCCTGTCGCAGTTCGACTTCTTCTTCCGCGATACCTTCGTCGCGTCCACCCGGTCTTCCATGTCTCCTGTATTAAGCCCGTTCTTCGCGCCCCCGCTCGTCTCCCCCCCCCCCCCCCCATCCTTGTCGAGGGCGCACCCATCTACAGGGTCCGCAGGATTTTGGACATGCGTCCTCGGGGCCGTGGTCACCAGTACCTCGTTGATTGGGAGGGGTACGGTCCTGAGGAGAGGAGTTGGGTTCCCTCTCGGGACGTGCTGGACCGTGCGCTGATCGAGGATTTCCTCCGTTGCCGCCAGGTTTCCTCCTCGAGTGCGCCAGGAGGCGCTCGGTGAGTGGGGGGGTACTGTCATGTATTGTCATGTTGTGTCTCTGTCCTTTCCTTTCACCCTGTCTCCCTCTGCTGGTCGTATTAGGTTACCTTTTCTCCCCCGCTTTCCCCCAGCTGTTCCTTGTCTCCTCCTAACTACCCATTCACCCCGTTTCCCACCTGTTCCCTTTTTCCCTCTGATTAAGTCCCCTATATCTCTCTCTGTTTTTGTTCCTGTCCTTGTCGGATTCTTGTTTGTTGTGTTTCATGCCTGAGCCAGACTATCGTCATGTTTGCTGTAACCTTGTCCTGTCCTGTCGGAATCTGCCGGTCTATCTGAGCCTACCTATGTTTGGTTATTAAAGAAGCTCTGTTTAAGTTAGTTCGCTTTTGGGTCCTCATTCACTCACCGTAACAGGAAGCCCTACAACATAATGTTTTCTAAGTAGTGAGAATGCTCGGGAGCAGGCAATGTTGAAAGTAATCAACAGACATGTACTTTTCTTAAATTTAGTTTTGTAATTGACTAAAACAAGCATACAACAAGAAAATTGCATTTGGAAAAAGTTCAATTTTACTGTGAGCCAATGTAGTAACCTACTGTAGGTAATCATAGGTAGTTTCCCATAGGCAGGTGGGGCCGTGACATTCTGTCTAAAACTGACTGGGACAATACAGTAGGTAGTTATTTGAACATGAGGGAGAGAATGTATGGATCATTTTCACCTCTACAGATGTAGGATCTTAAGTTGATCACCCTGATGCAGGAGAACTCCTGCAATGCATTACATTAAAAAAGGGTGTATTTGTGGTTTAAAAAACTTCTGAAGTTTTTAATTTCCACTTTGAAATTTCAGACTTGATTTTCCCTTACGGAAAATGTATCAACCCCCACAAAAATGTCAATTAACTATAATCCACATAATAATTCACATTCCCTGTTGCTACTGTATTATTTACCTGCTTAAGCAAACTTAATTACGATCCTACAGCAGCGCAGTATGCACACTCTTGCACTCTTGCACCATGCACTGCTATCATTGAAGCCATTTACAAAGATATGCATGATGCTATTCCAATGTTCAATGTCACAGGGAAGTGTAATGTAAACATTTAAAATTAGGCTTGTGTCCAAACCGGTAGATTTCTAATCATAACAGTGGGACTTTCTTATTGGCCTGTAGAGGACATGGAGATTCTGAATCATTACATCTCTCATACAACTCTCCAGGTGTTGAGCGTCAATGTCAATCCCATCATTATCCTACAGTGTTGCCACAGAGTTGCCATTTTAATAGGCACACCAACATAAGTGGATGGTTTTACTCTGTCTCAGTGCTGTGTATACGGGACCTGTTAGTGTTCACTATCATGTCAACAAATTTAGTCCTCTGACTTCTCTAAAGATGTTCTGCCTCTATTCCCTAGGAGTCAAGAGAGGGAGAACCACCTCATTAACTCTGCTATGCACTCCTATAGCTCACAGCCTTATTAGTCCCTTTTGTATATATTAATTACCAATAAACTAGGAAAAACTCTCTCTCTCTCAAAGGGTCTAGCAGCCAATTAATCCATTTCCCTCCACATAGGAATGTTAGTTGCCTGATTTTCAACAA
The DNA here is from genome assembly GCF_057628025.1 of Oncorhynchus mykiss. NCBI lineage: Eukaryota > Metazoa > Chordata > Actinopteri > Salmoniformes > Salmonidae > Oncorhynchus > Oncorhynchus mykiss. Next base: position 49,793,527 of record NC_143044.1, on the reverse strand, counting down.
AAGTGGCTGTGTCATTTTCAAAATATTCCAGTGTCTCTCTCTCCTGTCCCCATCTCCCTCTGAGATGATGCCATTACTGCTGATGCCAGTAATGTTGTTATTATGGCAATAGCTAGCGGTGTGTGTGTGTGTGTGTGGGGGGGGGGGGGGGGGGGGGGGTGAGCTGCTGAGAACTCCAAGCCCAGTCAGTCTACCTGTGGAGAGATATGGACATAATTGATGCTCTGTCATGCTGAAATTGATCTGTTTACATTCGGTTCTCTCTATCAATATGCAGGTAACACACAATCTGTCATTGGTTTTCTCCTCAAATTGGATATGTATGGATCGCAGACAGAAAGCAATATGCAGGGAACTACCTTTTTGGCCCTTGTGATTGAAAGTACGTAAGAATGGTGTGCCACTGCTGTTGTGCTGGTATGTATTGTTTGTGGCATTTTTATTAGTGTTGGGCCAATGAGACTCCCAGGATAAAATATTTGTATTAGTGTTGGACCAATGGACACTGACAGTGTAGGATTATCTAAAGGTTGATGACCTATCACCTCTATGACTGACAGTGTATTATAATGGAAAGGTCGTTGACCTATCATCTCTATGACTGACAGTGTAGGATTATGGAAAGGTCGTTGACCTATCATCTCTATGACTGACAGTGTAGGATTATGGAAAGTTCTGTTTTTGTATCAAGCACAATTACCTATTATTCAACTACTGCTTGTAGATAGATCCATGTTTTCTTTGCCTGACAAGGGGAAATTGATTGATTGCATACTGTATATCAAATTGTCTTATTCATAACATCTCAATTCTGCATAGATTATTTGAGGGAATATATAGGTTACTCTTATCAATGAGGATAATAATGCCAACACCTTTATTACATCTTATTATGCAAGTTAGCAATGTTTCGTTTAGAGTGATAGTGAAAAATGGCCATCTTCATATCTGCGATATTGCATTAACATAGACATTCTCTCCAGCTTGTGTAAAACACTGCTTTCATCCTCATGTGGCATCATTAGCTAGATATCTTTTCCTGGTGATATATTGAGAGGAGAAAACCTCCATGCTGGTCCCAGATCTGTAGACACCAGCGTCTAGGGAGCTTAATGATACCGCCCAACACTCTCTCTCTCTCTCTCTGTCTTTGTCTCTCTCGTACTCTCCATTTGATTTCACCCCCTAAAACCTCCAGAGAACCTCACTGCCTCCTCGCATTTCTTTATTCGTTCTGTTTATTAGCCTTGATCAATTTGTCTTCTGATGCTGCTGCTATGTGTAATTTGACACAGGATTCCATTCAGACTGCTCTCCCTTTTCCCCTTTTTTAAATCGTCTCCACCCTCCTCCTTCTCCTGCTCCCTCTCTCCCTCTCTCCCTCCCCTCCCTTCTACCTCCCCATCCCTTCTTCTCCTGCTCCCTCTCTCCCTCTCTCCCTCCCCTCCCTTCCCATCCCTTCTTCTCCTGCTCCCTCTCTCCCTCCCCTCCCTTCTACCTCCCCATCCCTTCTTCTCCTGCTCCCTCTCTCCCTCTCTCTCTCCCTCCCCTCCCTTCTACCTCCCCATCCCTTCTTCTCCTGCTCCCTCTCTCCCTCTCTCCCTCCCCTCCCTTCTACCTTCCCATCCCTTCTTCTCCTGCTCCCTCTCTCCCTCCCCTCCCTTCTACCTCCCCATCCCTTCTTCTCCTGCTCCCTCTCTCACTGTCTCCCTCCCCTCCCTTCTACCTCCCCATCCCTTCTTCTCCTGCTCCCTCTCTCCCTCTCTCCCTCCCCTCCCTTCTACCTCCCCATCCCTTCTTCTCCTGCTCCCTCTCTCCCTCTCTCCCTCCCCTCCCTTCTACCTCCCCACCCCTTCTTCTCCTGCTCCCTCTCTCCCTCTCTCCCTCCCCTCCCTTCTACCTCCCATCCCTTCTTCTCCTGCTCCCTCTCTCCCTCTCTCCCTCCCCTCCCTTCTACCTCCCCATCCCTTCTTCTTCTGTGTGATCTTTTCTGTTTATATCACCAACCTGTCACTTCATTCACTTTTCTGTTGAATTTCAATCTCCTTACTATTGGCATTGATGATCTGTCCATTTCTAAGGGCAAATTGTGAATAAGCTGTGAAGGAATTGGGCATAAAGTCCCTAGGTGGGTGGCTTTGGCTGTGTTCCTAACACGCCCTTTCGATTTGACACTGGATACCATTCTCCCCCTTTATTGTCTCAATCTGTTTAGCATGTTTCCCCATGGATATATAGAGGGATAATATCATTATCAAACTGAATCTAACCTTTTGGAGAAGATGACTAGAGGAACATTGTTGTTCCCTTCAGTAAACATATTAACAGTGCTGGCAAGATACTGTATATATTTTCACTGAGTATTTCTCACTTTTGGAGAAGAAAGGATACAAATAGTTGACTCTCTAAACCTCTATCAGTGGTGAAATAAAATGCAGTCTAATTAATCCGCCCAACTCAATAGACCCAGCCTGTACTACAACCCATAGATACAGAGTTAGGTGTAATGACATATATACCCTTGGTAGAGGGCATATGTTAACATATTAAGCACCCTCTCCCATTTCCAGGAGCTAAAAGGTTACTACATTCATTAATACAACCTAAACTACTGTAAATGACTGAGTGATAAATTAGTTAAATGTCACAGGAAATGTCTCAAATGGTACCATATTCACCATATAGTGTGCTACAGAAGTAGTGCAATTTATAGGGGATATGAAACCATTTGGGATGCAGACACTGGAATGCTCTGCATTATTTGAAATGAGACCAGGGCATCAGTGTAGGAGAATGACTCATCTAATATCATGGAAAGGTCATGTCTTAAATAAACATGAGATCATACCATGCCAGCATCGCTGGAGTGTTTGTTGATGATGTGTGGACTTTCTACCATGTTGAGTTTATAGTAATGGACAATAGACCCAACAGTGTCCCATAGATGTACTGTCTTTACCCTACCAGTATAAATGTCTCCTATAGTCTCCTATAGATGTACTGTCTTTATCCTACCAGTATAAATGTATCCTATAGTCTCCTATAGATGTACTGTCTTTACCCTACCAGTATAAATGTCACATACTGTATAGACATACTGTCTTTACCCTACCAGTATAAATGTCACATACTGTATAGACATACTGTCTTTACCCTACAAGTATAAATGTCACATATAGACATACTGTCTTTACCCTATCATTATAAATGTCACATATAGACATACTGTCTTTACCCTATCATTATAAATGTCACATATAGACATACTGTCTTTACCCTATCATTATAAATGTCACATATAGACATACTGTCTTTACCCTACCATAATTAATGTCTCCTATAGTTTCCTATACAGTGCCTTGCAAAAGTATTCATCCCCCTTGGAGTTTTTCCTATTTTGTTGCATTACAACCCGTAATTTAAATGGATTTTTATTTGGATTTTATGCAACGGACATACACTAAATAATCCAAATTGATGAAGTGAAAACTTGTTTAAAAAAATAATAATATAGAAAAGTGGTGCGTGCATTCAGTATGTTTTCAACCCCGTTGCTATGAAGTCCCTAAATAAGATCTTGGGCAACCAATTACCTTCAGAAGTCACATAATTAGTTAAATAAAGTCCAACTGTGTGCTATCTGTGTCACATTATCTGTCACATGATCTCAGTATATATACACCTGTTCTGAATGGCCCCGGAGTCTGCAACACCACTAAGCAAGTGGCACCACCAAGGAGACAAAGGAGATGTCAAAACAGGTTAGGGACAAAGTTCGGGAGAAGTACAGATCAGGGTTGGGTTATAAAAAATATCAGAAACTTTGAACATCCCACGGAGCACCATTAAATCCATTATTACAAAATGGAAAGAATATGGCACCACACCAAACCTGCCAAGAGAGGGCCGACCACCAAACTCGCGGGCCAGGCAAGGAAGGCATTAATCAGAGAGGCAACAAAGAGTCCAAAGACAACCCTGGAAGCGCTGCAAAGCTCTACAGAGGAGATTGGAGTGTCTGTCCATCGGACCACTTTAAGCTGTACACTCCACAGAGCTGGGCTTTATGGAAGAGTGGCCAGGAAAAAATAAGTAAACATGTTTGGTGTTCGCCAAAAGGCATGTGGGAGACTCCCCAAACATATGGGAGAAGGTACTCTGGTCAGATGAGACAAAAATGTAGCTTTTTGTACATCAAGGAAAATGGTATGTCTGGCGCAAACCCAACACCTCTCATCACCCCGAGAACACCATTTCATCGGCAGGGACTGGGAATTGGAAGGAATAGAAAAAATGCCAAGTGGGTGAATACTTTCGGAAGCCACTGTAGATGTACTTTCATTACCCTACCAGCATAAAAGCCTCCTATAGATGTACTGTCTTTTTCCTACCAGCATAAAAGCCTCCTATAGATGTACTGTCTTTACACTACCAGTATACTGTACAAATCTCCTATAGATGTACTGTCTTTACACTACCAGTATACTGTATATATCTCCTATAGATGTACTGTCTTTATCCTACCAGTATAAATGTCTCCTATAGTCTCCTATAAATGTCCCACCTTTACCCTGAATTTTTCCATATTTTGTTACGTTACAGCCTTAACCTAAAATGGATCAAATTCGTAAAAATTCTTAGCAAGTTGACCCCAAAAGGGACACACCTGTAGACAACCCAATGCCCTTGCCAGTGTGTCAGCACTATTGTCAGGGGGTGCTGCGGTGTGTAGGGGGATATGGACAGACGGTGCTGCTGTGTTCCAGCACTGTAGACAGTGGGCGCTGCAGTGTGTAGGGGGCTATGGACAGGGGGTGCTGCGGTGTGTCAGCACTATAGACAGTGGGCGCTGCAGTGTGTAGGGGGCTATAGACGGCGCACTACGGTGTGACAGCACTATAGACAGTGGGCGCTGCAGTGTGTCGGCACTATGGACAGGGTGGGTAGGGGGCTATGGACAGGGTGTGTAGGGGGTTATGGACAGGAGGTGTTGCGGTGTGTCAGTACTATGGACAGGGTGTGTAGGGGGTTATGGACAGGAGGTGTTGCCGTGTGTCAGTACTATGGACAGGGTGTGTAGGGGGCTATAGACGGGGCACTACGGTGTGTCAGCACTATAGACAGTGGGCGCTGCACTGTGTAGGGGGCTATGGGTAGGGGGTGCTGCGGTGTGTAGGGGGCTATAGACAGGGAGCGCTACGGTGTGACAGCACTATAGACAGTGGGTTATGGACAGGGTGTGTAGGGGGTTATGGACAGGAGGTGTTGCGGTGTGTCAGTACTATGGACAGGGTGTGTAGGGGGCTATGGACAGGGTGTGTAGGGGGTTATGGACAGGAGGTGTTGCGGTGTGTCAGTACTATGGACAGGGTGTGTAGGGGGCTATAGACGGGGCACTACGGTGTGTCAGCACTATGGATAGGGTTTGTGGGGGGCTATAGACAGGGGACGCTGCAGTGTGTAGGGGGATATGGACAGGGGGTGCTGAGGTGTGTCAGCACTATGGACAGAGTGTGTAGGGGGCTATGGACAGGGGGTGCTGAGGTGTGTCAGCACTATGGACAGAGTGTGTAGGGGACTATGGACAGTGGGTGCTATGATGTGTCAGCACTATGGACAGGGTGTGTAGGGGGCTTTGAACAGGGGGTGCTGCGATGTGTAGGGGGCTATGGACAGTCAGTCAGTGACCTAAGGTACACTACAGTTCTCACTAGGGTGACTAGGGTGGGCGTTCTATGTTTTTGTATTTCTTTGTTTTTGGCTGGGTATGGTTCTCAATCAGGGACATCTGTCTGTCGTTGTCTCTGATTGAGAACCATACTTAGGCAGCCTGTTTTCCCAATAGGGGTTGTGGGTAGTTGTTTTCTGTTTTGTGTGTATTGCACCTTGCAGAACTGTTCGTTTCGCACTCTGAAGGGTCCGGGCTAAAGTGGTTATCCAGCCTGGAGGAGTGGGGGAGCTCTAGTGCTCCCCCACAGTGCTCCCCCACAGCCCGGTCCATCCGGTGCCTCCTCCACGCACCAGGCCTCCTGTAGGTCTCCCCAGCCTGGTGGGTCCTCTGGTGGGTCCTGTGGCAGCCCCACGCATTAGACTGTCTCTCCGTCTCCTCCCTCCAGGTTCTCCCGCCTGCCCGGCGCTTCCGGACTCTCCCTCCTGTCCGGAGCTGCCAGAGCCGCCCGTCAGTCAGGAGCTGCCAGAGTCGCCCTTCACTCCGGAGCTGCCAGAGTCGCCCTTCACTCCGGAGCTGCCAGAATCGCAGCCCCTCAGTGCAGAGGCGCCCCTCAGTCCTCTACGAGGGTCTTCAGTCCGGGGCCCGCTGTGAGGGTCCCCGCTCCAGAGGCCCCACCTAAGTGTGCCAAGACTGAGGTGGAGGGGGTCCTCGTCCCGCACCCGAGCCGCCGCCGTAAGAAGGCCCACCCGGACCCTTCCCTTTAGGGTCAGGTTTTGCGGCCGGAGTCCTCACCTTTGGGGGGGGGGGGGGGTATTGCACCTTGCAGAACTGTTCGTTTGTCGTGTTTTGTTCAAGTATTCGTATTTATTAAAAGTATAATGAATATTTACAACGCCGCACCTTGGTCCTCTTCTCCTTCTCCCGACGACAATCGTTACAACAGTAAGTTGTACAGTACACCACAGTCACCACAGTCACAATAATTCCTCATTTTAATTGATGTCGCTTTCCTCCATCCACCAGTCACCGTTTTTAAATAGTTATTTAAAACCCTCCCCTTCCTCTAGTGTATCCCATTAATATGAAAGGATCTCACTGTGCCAGGTCTCCGTCGGTCAAACCATTGTTTAGAATTTAATTAGATTCTGGTTAAAGTACAGTTCATCACCATCCTGCAGGCTGTAAACCAATGATTAATACTGCTGTGTGTGTGCAAACCAATGAGAAATAGCTGTGTGTGTGCAAACCAATGATTAATACTACTGTGTGTGTGCAAACCAATGATTAATACTGCTGTGTGTGTGCAAACCAATGATTAATACTGCTATGTGTGTGTGTGTGTGTAAACCAATCATTATTTTTTTTTTTTTTACCTTTATTTAACCAGGCAAGTCAGTTAAGAACAAATTCGTATTTTCAATGACGGCCTGGGAACAGTGGGTTAACTGCCTGTTCAGGGGCAGAACGACAGATTTGTATCTTGTCAGCTCGGGGGTTTGAACTTGCAACCTTCCGGTTACTAGTCCAACGCTCTAACCACTAGGCTACCCTGCCGCCCCTGCTGTGTGTGTGTGTGTGTGTGTCACACCCTGATCAGTTTCACCTGTCCTCATTATTGTCTTCACCCCCTCCAGATGTAGCTTGTTTTCCTCAGTGTATTTATCCCTGTGTTTCCTGTCTCTCTGTGCCAGTTCATATTGTATGTTCCAAGTCAACCAGAGTTTTTCCCGTACTCCTGCCTTTGCTATTCGCTTTTTCTAGTCCTCCCAGTTTTTATCCTTGCCTGTTCTGGACACTCTGTAGTCCATCCTGGACTCTGATCTGGTTTTAACCTTTTGTCTGTCCATCACAATTCTCTTGCCTACTTTTGGATTATTAAACATTGTAAGACTCCAACCATCTGCGTCTGGGTCTCGTGTCGTGATTGTGTGTGTTCCCTCATAAGCTGTAACTGGGTTTACTTTATTTCCATTCCACCAATCCAATAAAGTGATGCTACTTGGAGTCACATAATATTGTTTGGGGCCGTTCTCTTTCCCCTGTACTATTGCAGAAGATCCCAAGACTATCTTAAGACATGCATGCAGTCTACAGCACAAAGAACTGACACCAGAAATAAGCGCCAAGGAGACAAAGACATGCGAATAGACACAGAAGGCTGACAGTAAATGTCAAGCCTTCATGGTTTCAATTCAAAGATTCAAAGCATGGATCTGACTTGAAAATAGAGCCGCGTCCCCCAATGGCACCCAATGGCATCATTACCACCATCTTCATTATCACTTTCGTCATCATCTTCATCATTACATTTGAACAAAGAATTCTTGATGTTTCGCTATGTTCCTATTTCTCTCGGCTTAGATTAATTACTGTATCAAGTAGATTTCTAATTAATCTACAGGCTTATATTGTGAATACTGTATCAGGTATATTTCTAATTAATCTACAGGTATATGAATAATACATGATAATGTGTTATAGTAGTGTGTGATAATGTGTTATTGTATAGTTATAGTAGTGGGTGATAATGTATAATAGTTACAGTATTGTATGTGATAATGTGTTATAATTATAGTAGTGTCTGATAATGTATCATAGTATAGTTATAGTAGTGTATGCTAATGTATTATAATATGGTTATAGTAATGTGTAATAATGTGTTATAGTATAGTTATAGTAGTGTGTGATAATGTATTATATGTAGTTATAGTAGTGTGTGGTAACGTGTTATATTAGTGTCTGATAATGTTATAGTATAGTATATAGTATAGTAGTGTGTGATAATGTATCATGGTGTAGGTATAGTTATAGTAGTGTATTATTTTAGTGTTTGATAGTGTATTATAAAGTGAAACCATTTCAAACAGTCTCTTATCTGAAAGTAGGTTAAATGGTAATACACTATTGATGCAAAATGGTCTATTTAGAATATGTCAAAATAGTGACATTTAACCACTGTAGTTCTGTAACCCTAGATGACATAATTATTTGTTGTTTACCCTTACAGTGACATTAATTGTACGTCAAAAACTGCATCACATGTTGTTCTGACAAACTATTGAATGTTATTATGCTGCTGTTCACCTTCCACACACTATATTCTGGACAAAAACAGTGTGTTGCGATTTGAAACTCATAGGGAAAGTGCTTGATGAGATTTGAAACTCATAAAAAATAATGTTGAGGAAGTTTTTGATGAGATTTTAAATCTCATCATTGAGGCAGTTTCAAGTGCAGCTGCCTTTGGAGGGATGAGATGAGTTATTCTTTCTCTCTCTCTCTCTCTCTCTCTCTCTCTCTCTCACACTCCCTCTCTCTGCATCAGCAATAGCAGCAGCTTTTGTCTGGTTCTCTGCTGGACAGCTGAGAGGACTGAGTCATCCAGATTTTATCAGCCTGTTTGAAAACACTATGACTATGTCCCAAATTGCACCTAGTTCTCTATATACTGTACGACTTGATCACTATGTGTGTGTGTGTGTGTGTGTGTGTGTGTGTGTGTGTGTTCTGAGAGAGTTCTGTTTAGACAGTGGTGAAAGGTAGTTGACTGATCTCTGCAAGTATCCAACCAGAAACTTAATTTGAACATTTCTCTGTGTCTACATAACCCTTCCTAGAATAACCTTACATACACCTCTCAATTTCAGTAAAAAATATATTTTATTAAACAAATATGTATACTACAGTGTACATTCCTGAATGTATATGTATTCAGCTAAGTGTGTCAACTAAGTTGTACTGTGAGAGATCTGTTCCATCCTCTCTGTGGTAACAGTGTGAGGTAAATGCAGCTCTGCTTTGGCTGCGGAGATAACGACCACAAACTAGTCTCTCTCTGTGAACTGTGTGCCTACTTCACTACATAGCTCTAAACTACAGTTTAGAGCTATGGCTGGGGGCTTACCTACACTGAATAAACAGAAAACACACTAATAGGAGTTTGGTTTTTACTGTTGATGATGTTCAAGTGTTTTTGTTGCGCAAACAAACTATCTGAAGTAGAGATAGCAGTCCTTGGTGCCAAAGGGATTGGCAAAGTGCCTTCCTACACAGAATAAATTGACCAAACATGGAATAGATGTTTTCGTTGTACAGTTGTGGATGTTTTTGAGTGTGCCGTTTCCTTCCCATTTTATTTTCCCCCAAACACGCGCAAAGCCATTGGTACTGCTGCTACTGTCACAAACAGCTTGAGTTCAGCTCACCAGCTTTCTAGCTTTCCAGGAATGTGCATGGTCCCTCGCTCTGTATGATCTTTTACCATGACTTTGTGATGGAGCCGTTCTGTCCCCAGCTCCAGGAAGTCACTAAGTAGCTCTCGCTCTACAATCTTAGGAAAAATGGTTCCCAAAGGGATCAAGAACATGTTTCATCTGAAGATCCCTTTTTGGAAGATGGGTTCAACCTAAAGTTTTTCATCCAATAACTGTTTTTTGAATAAAGGTTTATTTGATGATTATTTGGAAGTCAAGAAGGATTCTTTGGAAGGCAACAAAGGTTCAACATAGAACCCTCTTGAACCTGAATAAGCTTTTTTAAATAGAATTTCTGTCTTTTAAATAGTGCCTGTACATTAGTGTTAACCTCAGTGTTTCAACTTTAACATCAGGAGTTTGAGTTATATGATAAGTAATGTCTGTCTGTCTGCCTGTCTGCCTGTCTGTCTGCCTGTCTGTCTGTCTGTCTGTCTGTCTGTCTGTCTGTCTGTCTGTCTGTCTCTGTCTGTCTGTCTGTCTGTCTGTCTGTCTGTCTGTCTGTCTGTCTGTCTGTCTGTTGAAATACAAAACACAGCCATGAGAAGCACATCACAAATCACCCAGAACAACTGTTATACTTCTCCACAAATAAGTCCCCAATCACTACTTTAAATTGCATGAATGGCACCAGAACATCAAGATGAAATGGATTTGAATTTTGTTCCAGCTATACAGTGCATCATATCTAAAACTAGATTTACCTACCTCGATGGAGACCCTAGGAAGCTCAAGATATAACTAATCTTGTGAACGGGTTAGGCAACCCAGGTATCTACAGTATACTTCAACAGCAAAGTTGGATAAGACGGAAGCTCATGAAATAAGGCCTTGCAAGCAATGATCATTCAGCAAGTTCATTTAGAAAGTTTTCCCTATCAGCAATCAGCCCAATATCATTGTGAATACGCTTAGAATTTATTTCAAAGAGATAGCCCGCTGAAATCAAATGGTGATTAAATGCATCAATGATGGATTTTTTTCCCGTAATGAGGCCAGTATCTGAATTAATTTGTTGTGGCAGAGAGGAGGAAGTAGAACCCTTCAGCGATTTGACGGTTTTTCTACAATTTAGCCGGATTACCATTACAATCTGAAAGAGAGGTTACATAATCAGATTTAGCATTTCTGATTGGTTTTATACAATGCATCCTCAGTTGCTTAAAAGCTTGCCAAGCATCATCTCTTTGCTGAATGACTTCTGACAATAACGATGTGTACGAGGCATTTGATCTACCTTTAACCCTTAACTTTTTGAAGGGAGCATGATCATCCACAATAGTGCATCCACAGTGCATTCAAAAAGTATTCAGACCCCTTTACTTTTTCTAAATTTTGTGACGTACAGCCTCATTCTATAATGGAATAAATAAAAAAAATTCTTCCCTGATTAATATACACACAACACCATAATGACTAAGCAAAAATAGGTTTTATACATTTTTGCAAATTTATAACAAATAAATAACTGAAAGATGACATTTACATAGGTATTCAGACCCTTTACACAGTACTTTGTTGAAGCACTTTTGGCAGTGATTACAGCATCAAGTCTTCTAGGGCATAACGTTGAAAGCGTGGCACACCTGCATTTGGAGAATTTCTCCCATTCTTCTCTGCAGATCCTCTCTGTCATGTTGGATGGGGAGCGTTACTGCACAGCAATTTTCAGATCTCCAGAGGTGTTTGATCGGGATCAAATTTGCACTCTGGCTGGGCCACCCAAGGACATTCAGAGACATGTCCTGAAGCTACTCCAGGGTTTTCTTGGCTGTGTGCTTAGGGTCGTTGTCCTGTTGGAAGGTGAACCTTATCCCAGTCTGAAGTCCTGAGCTCTCTGGAGCTAGTTTTCATTAAGGATCTCTCTGTACTTTGCTCCATTCATCTTTCCCTCTATCCTGAATAATCTCTCAGTCCCTGCCTCTAAAAAAATAAAATATTTTATTTAACCAGGCTAGTCAGTTAAGAAAACATTCTTATTTACAATGACAGCCTAGGAACAGGGGGTTAACTGCCTTGTTCAGGGGCAGAATGACAGATTTTTACCTTGTCTAGCAACCTTTCAGTTACAGGTCAAACCCTCTACCCACTAGGCTACCTGCCACCCTCTGGGCTACACCCATCATTATCATATGTCCCAGCATGCTCTACTGCAGGTCATTTTCATAACTGTTTGTTTCAATGTCTGATTTTTTGCATATACATTGATTGGTTGATTAGTGTTATGCTGCACAAAGATAAATAACATAACTTTTTCTAAACTAATCCAATATGCTAGTAGTTGGATTTATGTCACCCATTACTGAGATGGTTGTTCCAGTTTAGTGTCAACCTTCCCTACCCTGGCTGTCATTCTGATTGCAGGTGATTCAGATAATTGGATATTCTCACTCATGCTCGATTTCAATAGGAATTACACATCGCTCTGACCACTGTGTAATGTATTGTCATATAACAATTATGGTAAAACTGTTCATGGAGGGTTCAAGGAAGAACCATTTACAAAGGGTTCTATGTCCCCAATGGGGAAGAACTGAAGACGCCAATATGGTACTAAATAGCACCTTTTTTCTTCTTCTACCCAGCATTTTCATGTGTTGGACTCTGGCAATGAGTGTCAGGGGACATATCCAAGCTTTTTACACATAAAATGGCCTTGCTCTTTAGGGAGAAGGGGAGGGGTGGCGAGGAGGATAAGCAGAAAGCTTTTTACACATAAAATGGCCTTGCTCTGTAGGGAGAAGGGGAGGGGTGGCGAGGAGGATAAGCAGAAAGCTTTTTACACATAAAATGGCCTTGCTCTGTAGGGAGAAGGTGAGGGGTGGCGAGGAGGATAAGCAGAACGCTTTTTACACATAAAATGGCCTTGCTCTGTAGGGAGAAGGGGAGGGGTGGCGAGGACGATAAGCAGAAAGCTTTTTACACATAAAATGGCCTTGCTCTGTAGGGAGAAGGGGATGGGTGGCGAGGAGGATAAGCAGAAATCTTTTTACACATAAAATGGCCTTGCTCTGTAGGGAGAAGGGGAGGGGTGGCGAGGAGGATAAGCAGAACGCTTTTTACACATAAAATGGCCTTGCTCTGTAGGGAGAAGGGGAGGGGTGGCGAGGAGGATAAGCAGAACGCTTTTTACACATAAAATGGCCTTGCTCTGTAGGGAGAAGGGGATGGGTGGCGAGGAGGATAAGCAGAAAGCTTTTTACACATAAAATGACCTTGCTCTGTAGGGGGAAGGGGATGGGTGGCGAGGAGGATAAGCAGAACGCTTTTTACACATAAAATGGCCTTGCTCTGTAGGGAGAAGGGGAGGGGTGGCGAGGAGGATAAGCAGAACGCTTTTTACACATACAATGGCCTTGCTCTGTAGGGAGAAGGGGAGGGGTGGCGAGGAGGATAAGCAGAAAGCTTTTTACACATAAAATGACCTTGCTCTTTAGGGAGAAGGGGAGGGGTGGCGAGGAGTATAAGCAGAAATCTTTTTACACATAAAATGGCCTTGCTCTGTAGGGAGAAGGGGAGGGGTGGCGAGGAGGATAAGCAGAAAGCTTTTTACACATAAAATGGCCTTGCTCTGTAGGGAGAAGGGGAGGGGTGGCGAGGAGGATAAGCAGAAAGCTTTTTACACATAAAATGGCCTTGCTCTGTAGGGAGAAGGGGAGGGGTGGCGAGGAGGATAAGCAGAAAGCTTTTTACACATAAAATGGCCTTGCTCTGTAGGGAGAAGGGGATGGGTGGCGAGGAGGATAAGCAGAAAGCTTTTTACACATACAATGGCCTTGCTCTGTAGGGAGAAGGGGAGGGGTGGCGAGGAGGATAAGCAGAAATCTTTTTACACATAAAATGGCCTTGCTCTGTAGGGAGAAGGGGAGGGGTGGCGAGGAGGATAAGCAGAAAGCTTTTTACACATAAAATGGTCTTGCTCTGTAGGTAGAAGGGGATGGGTGGCGAGGAGGATAAGCGGAAAGCTTTTTACTACTAAAATGGCCTTGCTCTGTAGGGAGAAGGGGAGGGGTGGCGAGGAGGATAAGCAGAACGCTTTTTACACATAAAATGGCCTTGCTCTGTAGGGAGAAGGGGAGGGGTGGCGAGGAGGATAAGCAGAAAGCTTTTTACACATAAAATGGCCTTGCTCTGTAGGGAGAAGGGGATGGGTGGCGAGGAGGATAAGCAGAAAGCTTTTTACACATAAAATGGCCTTGCTCTGTAGGGAGAAGGGGAGGGGTGGCGAGGAGGATAAGCAGAAAGCTTTTTACACATAAAATGGCCTTGCTCTGTAGGGAGAAGGGGAGGGGTGGCGAGGAGTATAAGTGGAAAGGGGGAACTAAATGAAACAAACAGGGAGAGAGAGAGGAGGTGGAGGGGGAAGCAAAACGAAACAAACAGCTCTGAGATTAGCAAATGGAGGAGGCATGACATCAATAAGGGACCATAGCTTTCAGCTGGATTCACCTGGTCAGTATGTCATGGAAAGAGCAGTTGTTCTTAATGTCTGTCTGCTCGGTGTAGTTTTAATCTCTTCAGGGTATGACTCCTTCTCCCCTTCTCATTTCTTAATTTGAGATTGGACGTTGTTTAAATGATGTATTGGTACCAATGAGAGATACATTCAGATCTTTGGATTCTGCCCAATAATCGTATGATTAAACCACAAATATTCACTGAGAGTACACAATATTAGGAACAGCTCTTTCCATGACAGTCTGACCAGGTGAATCCAGGTGAAAGCTATGACCCGTAATGATGTCAATTGTTAATTCCACTTCAACCAGTGTAGATGAAGGATAGGGTGACAGGTTGAAGAAGCATTGTTATGTCTTGAGACAACTGAGACATGGATTGTGTATGTGTGCCATTCAGCGGGTGACTTGACACAGCTGTGGGAAGCATTGGAGTCAACATGGGCCAGCATCTCTGTGGAACGCTTCGACACCTTGGAGAGTCAATGACCCTATGAATTGTGGCTGTTCTGAGGCCAAAGGGGGGTGCAACTCAATATTAGGAAGGTGTTCCTAATGTTTTGTATACTCAGTGTATTTACCAACAGATTGTCCATGCAGACCATACTGAATGCTGTACAGCCACAGAAGGGAGGGTTGGAATATTATGCTCTGAGATTTAGTTTTAGGGGTCCCAACTCAAACATATTGTTGAGTTGTTGGGATTTCCTCTTACAAAAGACAACTCTGATGCAGTGAGGTTGATATTAATTGAAAATATGTTTTTATAATAGATAGTCAGACATCAAGTTTGTTTTCAATGGATTTTGCCTAGACGTGTTACTTATGGAAAGCAACTGGGTCCTTGACATGAAAATATAATTTTAGTGAATTGTTATTCCAACTTACAGTGGGGCATAAAAGTATTTAGTCAGCCACCAATTGTGCAAGTTCTCCCACTTAAAAATATGAGAGGCCTGTAATTTTCATCATAGGTACACTTCAACTATGACAGACATAATGAGAAAAACAATTCCAGAAAATCACATTTTAGAATTTTTTATGAATTTATTTGCAAATTATGATGGAAAATAAGTATTTGGTCAATAATAAAGGTTTATCTCAATACTTTGTTATATACCCTTTGTTGGCAATGACAGAGGTCAAGCGTTTTCTGTAAGTCTTCACAAGGTTTTCACACACTGTTGCTGGTATTTTGGCCCATTCCGCCATGCAGATCTCCTCTAGAGCAGTGATGTTTTGGGGCTGTTGCTGGGCAACACAGACTTTCAACTCCCTCCAAAGATTTTCTATGGGGTTGAGATCTGGAGACTAGCTAGGCCACTCCAGGACCTTGAAATGCTTCTTATGAAGCCACTCCTTCGTTGCCCGGGCGGTGTGTTTGGGATCATTGTCATGCTGAAAGACCCAGCCAAGTTTCATCTTCAATGCCCTTGCTGATGGAAGGAGGTTTTCACTCAAAATCGCACGATACATGGCCCCATTCATTCTTTCTTTTACACAGATCAGTCGTCGTGGACCCTTTTCAGAAAAACAGCCCCAAAGCATGATGTTTCCACCCCCATGCTTCACAGTAGGTATGGTTCTTTGGATGCAACTCAGCATACTTTGTCCTCCAAACACGACGAGTTGAGTTTTTACCAAAAAGTTATATTTTGGTTTCATCTGACCATATGACATTCTCCCAATCTTATTCTGGATCATCCAAATGCTCTCTAGCAAACTTCAGACGGGCCTGGACATGTACTGGCCTAAGCAGGGGGACACGTCTGGCACTGCAGGATTTGAGTCCCTGGCGGCGTAGTGTGTTACTGATGGTAGGCTTTGTTACTTTGGTCCCAGCTCTCTGCAGGTCATTCACTAGGTCCCCCCGTGTGGTTCTGGGATTTTTGCTCACCATTCTTGTGATCATTTTGACCCCACGGGGTGAGATCTTGCATGGAGCCCCAGATCGAGGGAGATTATCAGTGGTCTTGTATGTCTTCCATTTCCTAATAATTGCTCCCACAGTTGATTTCTTCAAACCAAGCTGCTTACCTATTGCAAATTCAGTCTTCCCAGCCTGGTGCAGGTCTACAATTTTGTTTCTGGTGTCCTTTGACAGCTCTTTGGTCTTGGCCATAGTGGAGTTTGGAGTGCGACTGTTTGAGGTTGTGGAGAGGTGTCTTTTATGCTGATAACAAGTTCAAACAGGTGCCATTAATTCAGGTAACGAGTGGAGGACAGAAGAAGTTGCAGGTCTGTGAGAGCCAGACATCTTGCTTGTTTGTAGGTGACCAAATACTTATTTTCCACCATAATTTGCAAATAAATTGATTAAAAATCCCACAATGTGATTTTCTGGATTTTTTTTCTAATTTTGTCTGTCATAGTTGAAGTGTACCTATGATGAGAACTTGCACAATTGGTGGCTGACTAAATACTTTTTTTGCCCCACTGTATCTCTGATGCTGCAGTTACGGCAAGGGATTGATTTCTTTGGAGCTTGTGTTGCAAAAGATCATGTGGACAGGAAGTTACCTCCAACAATAGATTCACATTCAGGGAATGGCATCTGCAAAGAATGTTGCACATCTGAAAGACTATGTACACTGTACATTCTGATACTGTGGCTGTGATTACACAGGCAGCCTAATTATTTTATTTCGCCCAAATATTGGCAAAAGGTTAGAACAGACGTTTATCACCAATAACCGTCACATCCAGTCAGTGCATAGTTGCATAGCAAAACCATCAAAATGGAGTCACAGCTGCTATTTCTTTTTTTTACAAGTTCTATGTTTGACTTGCCGAAAGTTTATTAGATAGATGTGGTCAATCTTGTTGAGCTCCACTAGGCGACTAAGAGTTCGAAGCTCGATAAAGGATTCAAGTTCTTCCACAAGAACTACCTTTTCAATTACGGAGGTAAGTTTACCATCAACAATATTAGCCAACGCCAGCTAGCTAGCTACCAACTCAGGCTATAACATGATGGTGTTGTTTAACCTGGGACTGAATATAACACGTTGCTAGCTAGCTAGCTATAACACGTGCTTCAGTTCAAGTGATACCAGCTTGATTACTTGAGTCCTTCCTTGATTTGACAACTAATGATTTTCATGTTTGGTCCTCTAAATGTTCAGTATGCAACAAGGTAAACAGGGAGGTTGTTTTTGAGTTCTAGGTCAATGAAGAAGAATGAGGAGCCCCATAAAATTCAGGTTATCAATATGTACGATTAAGATGAGATTAGGGAGAGTTCAGAATTGATCAAGTTCATTACTTTTGTTTTACTGTGGTGGTAGATTGCCTTTATAACTCTACAATATAGCTATTTCTCATGGCCATACTCTGTGTTTTTCTGCTATAGCACTGCCTAACCCTTTCACAGGACTCTGTGTTTATCTACTGTAGCACTGCCTAACCCTTTCACAGTGCTCTGTGTTTATCTACTCTAGCACTGCCTAACCCTTTCACAGTACTCTGTGTTTGTCTGCTGTAGCACTACTAACCCTTTCACAGGACTCTGTGTTTTTCTGCTGTAGCACTACTAACCATTTCACAGTACTCTGTGTTTGTCTACTGTAGCACTGCCTAACCCTTTCACAGGACTCTGTGTTAATCTACTGTAGCACTACTAACCCTTTCACAGTACTCTGTGTTAATCTACTGTAGCACTACCAACCCTTTCACAGGACTCTGTGTTTGTCTGCTGTAGCACTGCCTAACCCTTTCACAGTACTCTGTGTTTGTCTACTGTAGCACTGCCTAACCGTTTCACAGCACTCTGTGTTTATCTACTGTAGTGCTGCCTAACCCTTTCACAGATTTGACAGCTGTGCACTGCATTTGTTGATTCTCCATTATTAGAAAAACCTGTCAGTCTTTTATAGGAAAAATGATTGTAAATTGTATTGATATCAGTTTACATGTTCACTGTAGATCACTTTGCAAACAGATGTGGAGCCTGCTGTCATGCTTTCTCTGTCCTGTTTGTGTGCTTCAGGGATATCTATGTGCAACCATATGGTTGCTTTTCCAAACAGCACATTACAGAATGATGAGCATGAAGGCAGTGCCACCACCTGTACCAGGCACTAGCTCCCTGGTTGTTTCTCTGAAATTGTGTGCACAAATTCGTTTACATCCCTGTTAGTTAGCATTTTTCCTTTGCCAAGATAATCCGTCCACCTGACAGGTGTGGCATATCAAGAAGCTGATTAAACAAACAGCATGATCATTAAACAGGTGCTGGGGACAATAAAAGGCCACTTTAAAATGTGCAGTTTTGTTACACAACACAATGCCACAGATGTCTCAAGTTTTCAATCAGTGGGTGGGGGGCCTGGGGGGTTGCTGAGGAGTACTTATGTCGGTAAT
Source organism: Oncorhynchus mykiss (assembly GCF_057628025.1). Taxonomy (NCBI): domain Eukaryota; kingdom Metazoa; phylum Chordata; class Actinopteri; order Salmoniformes; family Salmonidae; genus Oncorhynchus; species Oncorhynchus mykiss. Next base: position 49,774,784 of record NC_143044.1, on the reverse strand, counting down.
AAAGCCCCTTTGTGGAGAAAATCTCATTGTGATTGGCTGGGCCTGGCTCCTCATTGGGTGGTTCTGGCTAGAAAGTGGATGGACCTATGCCCTCCAATGCCCACCCATGGCTGCACCCCTGCCCAGTCATGTGAAATCCATAGATTAGGGCCTAATGGATTTATTTAAATTGAATGATTTCAATTTCATACTCTTGATGGCCAAATACATTTACACTTTTCACAATTCCTGACATTTAATCCTAAAAAAAATCCTTGTCTTAGGTCAGTTAGGATCACCACATTATTTTAAGAATGTGAAATGTCAGAATAATAACAGAGAAAATGATTTCTTATTTATTTCATCACATTCCCATTGGATCAGAAACTTTACATACACTCAATTAGTATTTGGTAGCATTGCCTATAAATTGTTTAACTTGGTTCAAACATTTCGGGTAACCTTCCACAAGCTTCCCACAATAATGTGGTGAATTTTGGCCCATTCCTCCTGACAGAGCTGGTGTAATTGAGTCAGGTTTGTAGGCCTCTTTGCTCGCACACGCTTTTTCAGTTCTGCCCACACATTTTTTATAGGATTGATGTCAGGGCTTTGTGATGGCCACTCCAATCCCTTGACTTTGTTGTCCTTAAGCCATTCTGCCACAACTTTGGAAGTATGCTTGGGGTCACTGTCCTTTTGCAAGACCCATTTGCGACCAAGCTTTAACTTCCTGACTGTTGTCTTGAGATGTTGCTTCAATATATCCACATAACCCCTACAACATGATGCTGCCACCCCCGTGCTTCACGGTTGGGATGGTGTCCTTCGGCTTTCAAGCCTCCCCCTTTTCCTCCAAACGTAACATTGGTCATTATGGCCAAACAATTGTTGGAAAAATTACTTGTGTTCACAAAGAAGATGTCCCAACCGACCTGCCAAAACTACAGTTTGTTAACAAGAAATGTGTGGAGTGGTTGAAAATCATGTTTTAATGACTCCATTCTATGTGTATGTAAACTTCCGACTACAACTGTACATTATATCTCCATGAGATAGACCTACAGTAAATCCCCATGATGTAGACCTACAGTATATCGCCATGACATAGACCTACAGTATATCCCCATAACATAATGTAGACCTACGGTATATCGCCATAGCGTAGACCCCCTGGGGCGGCAGGGTAGCTTAGTGGTTAGAGCGTTGGACTAGTAACCGAAAGGTTGCAAGTTCATATCCCCGATCTGACAAGGTCGTTCTGCCACTGTCGTTCTGCCACTGAACGTTCTGCCACTGAACGTTCTGTCGTTCTGCCACTGAACAGGCAGTTAACCCACTGTTCCTAGGCCGGCATTGAAAATAAGAATTTGTTCTTAACTGACTAGTTAAATAAAGGTAAAATAAAATTAAAATTAAAATCCCCATAATGTAGACCTACAATATATCGCCATAGCGTAGACCTACAGCATATCCCCATAATGTAGAACTACAGTATTTCCCCATGACATAGACCTACAGTATTTCTCCATGACTTAGACCTACAGTATTTACCGAATGACATAGACCTACAGTATTTCCCCATGACATAGACCTACAGTATTTCCCCATGACTTAGACCTACAGTATTTCCCCATGACTTAGACCTACAGTATTTCCCCATGACTTAGACCTACACTATTTCCCCATGACATAGACCTACAGTATTTCCCCATGACTTAGACCTACACTATTTCCCCATGACATAGACCTACAGTATTTCTCCATGACTTAGACCTACGGTATTTACCGAACGACATAGACCTACAGTATTTCCCCATGACTTAGACCTACAGTATTTCCCCATGACTTAGACCTACACTATTTCCCCATGACATAGACCTACAGTATTTCCCCATGACTTAGACCTACAGTATTTCCCGAACGACATAGACCTACAGTATTTCCACATGACATGTTGGTCACATGGTTACTGGTCATGTCTTACTGACTTTTTCAATCTTTGTAACAAGTTATGAATGATGGTAACTAGTGAAGGTAACCCCGAGTGATTAGTGGTTAACCCTTTTTAATCTGGTGTAGTTTTCTATGTTTGTTGGTTTTGCTTTTAAGCGCTTTGAGATTCCGTTTGTAATGAAAAGCACTACAGAAGTTAAAAAACTAATTATTATTATCATTATTATTAGTGTATGCGTAGTGCTGCTATTATGTCATTAACATATACAGGATCTAGAGTTTTAATCACGTCACTTCCAGAACATTCCGCCAGTCATCCCAACAGTAGGAAAGTGTCTTCAGAATTCAATTAATCTGAGATTGAGACACATATTATCAGCCAAAGACAAAGCCCAATTGTTGTATATTTCCTTTTTATCCTCTGATAATTACACACTAATTATGATCCACAGCTTCATCACCTGCAGAACTGCTGCTTTGTTTGACCAGACACAGTGGGACAACACAGCAAGACAGCCAGAGTGACATGTACTGTAGCTGCTTCTCAAGAGCCCTGCTGTACGTCTTCCCCATCCTTCTCTATTCTCTCTCTCTCTCTCTCTACCTCTCTTGCTCCCTCTCCCTCTTTCTCTCTCTCTAGTCGTTTGGCTTTCGCCCCCACTCCGCACCCAGCAGAGTCGGCAGCAGCTATATAAAAAAACAAATCCAGGACATGTGCAAAAATCTCCATATCAATAGCCATGGCAAGTCGGGTTCCAGAAAATCCGGAACCTTAGCTACTCCATTATTTTAATTACCCTCTGATCTCCTATGGCTGTGGCCTGGGGCTGAGAAAAGCAAGGTTTTTGTGAAACAGGCTAGAGCTCCTGTGTCTCAACCCTTCCCCTTATTGACAACACACAGAGAGAGACAGAGTGAGAGGCAAAGAGCTGCATAGCTGGCACTCTCCCACCAGAACTCTATCCCACCCTTCCCATCCTCTCTCCACTCCTCCTTCCCTCCATCTCTCTCTCCCACGCAACCACTTGCTTTCTTGCTTTCTCTCGCTGGACAGGGGAATCGATACAGGGGAAAGTGAAGGTCCACAGCAGGAGGCAATGCACCCCTTTATTAAGGAGGGCGGACTGGCCACCTGGCAAAGATGGGCTGGTAAATGATGTGTTGGTAAATGTTTTGCCCAGTGGGCCTGTCTAACTTGTTTGCTTTTTGTTTAAAATAATAATTAACTGGTTAATAAGGCGTTCCCTTAAGAGAAAATTGGCCGGTGAAGGGGCTTCGAAGATAAAAATGCGCCAGTGTTTTAGAAAGGCTCAGGCCGATTTCTGCTACCAGTCCGCCCCTGCCCTTTAACCCCCCCCCCCCCACCTTGACAAGGGCTCCTCATATGGCTCTTGTCAAAAGTAGTCTACCATGTAGGGAATAGGGTGACATTTGAGACTAAGACAAGATGGAAGACCATAATAACACCCCTGCCTGCCTCTTCTCCTCCTTCCCTCTCGCCCCTCCTATTCCACTCCATCTACAGCAGAAGTACATCGCATACAGACACCTCTACAGCAAATGGGTTTGGAAGAAGAAAAAAATTGTTCAACCATCAACCCTTTAGTCTGTGGAAGAGGAATGAACATGCAAACTCCTCAGAGAAGGGACAGAGGGTGGAACAGAGGACTGGACTAAGTGTTCTGTCCTCTGTACCGCCATGTGTATTCCCACAGACAGAAGTGTTTTTACCAATGTACTTTGCCACTGAATAAGCACGGATTGAGACTTGTTGATGTGTAAAGCCGATGGGTTCTTATGAGGGTCTGTCATGTCAAAAACGGGCGATTCCCTGATCCACCTCTACGCAGACGACACCATTCTGTATACTTCCGGCTATGGCAAGGGACACTATCTAACCTCCAAACGAGCTTCAATGCCATACAACACTCCTTCCGTGGCCTCCAAATGCTCTTAAACGCTAGTAAAAACAAATGCATGCTTTTCAACCGTTCGCTGCCTGCACCCGACTAGCATCACCACCCTGGATGGTTCCGACCTAGAATATGTGGACATCTATAAGTACCTAGGTGTCTGGCTAGACTGTAAACTCTCCTTCCAGACTCATATCAAACATCTCCAATCCAAAATCAAATCTAGAGTCGGCTTTCTATTCCGCAACAAAGCCTCCTTCACTCACGCCGCCAAACTTACCCTAGTAGAACTGACTATCCTACCGATCCTCGACTTCGGCGATGTCATCTACAAAATAGCTTCCAATACTCTACTCAGCAAACTGAATGCAGTTTATCACAGTGCCATCCGTTTTGTTCCTAAAGCACCTTATACCTCCCACCACTGCGACCTGTATGCTCTAGTCGGCTGGCCCTCGCTACATATTCGTCGCCAGACCCACTGGCTCCAGGTCATCTACAAGTCCATGCTAGGTAAAGCACCGCCTTATCTCAGTTTACTGGTCACGATGGCAACACCCACCCGTAGCACGAGCTCCAGCAGGTGTATCTCACTGATCATCCCTAAAGCCAACACCTCATTTGGCCGCCTTTCGTTTCAGTTCTCTGCTGCCTGTGACTGGAACAAATTGCAAAATCGCTGAAGTTGGAGACTTTTATCTCCCTCACCAACTTCAAACATCTGCTACCTGAGCAGCTAACTGATCACTGCAGCTGTACATAGTCTATCGGTAAATAGCCCACCCAATTTTACCTACCTCATCCCCATACTGTTTTTATTTATTTACTTTTCTGCTCTTTTGCACACCAATACCTCTACCTGTACATGACCATCTGATCATTTATCACTCCAGTGTTAATCTGCAAAATTGTAATTATTCGCCTACCTCCTCATGCCTTTTGCACACAATGTATATAGACTTTTTTTTCTACTGTGTTATTGACTTGTTAATTGTTTACTCCATGTGTAACTCTGTGTTGTCTGTTCACACTACTATGCTTTATCTTGGCCAGGTCGCAGTTGCAAATGAGAACTTGTTCTCAACTAGCCTACCTGGTTAAATAAAGGTGAAATAAAATAAATAAATAAAAAAATCTAACTGACTCAGACTTGTTGATGTATGAAGCCGATGGGTTCCTATCAGGGTCTGTCATGTCTAATCTAACTGACTCAGACTTGTTGATGTGTGAAGCCGATGGGTTCCTATCAAAGTCTGTCATGTCAAATCTAACTGACTCAGACTTGTTGATGTGTGAAGCCGATGGGTTCCTATCAGTCTGTCATGTCAAATCTAACTGACTCAGACTTGTTGATGTGTGAAGCCGATGGGTTCCTATCAGAGTCTGTCATGTCAAATCTAACTGACTCAGACTTGTTGATGTGTGAAGCTGATGGGTTCCTATCAGAGTCTGTCATGTCAAATCTAACTGACTCAGACTTGTTGATGTGTGAAGCTGATTGTCACGTTCTGACCTTAGTTATTTTGTTATGTCTTTGTTTTAAGTATGGTCAGGGCATGAGTTGGGTGGGTTGTCTATGTTCTTTTTCCTATGATTTGGGATTTCTGTGTTTGGCCTGGTATGGTTCTCAATCAGAGGCAGCTGTCAATCATTGTCCCCGATTGAGAACCATACCTGGTTTCACTTTTGAGTTGTGGGTGCTTATCTTCTGTTCTGTGTTTTGTTTCACCGTTCAGGACTGTTTGTTTTGTCATTTTATTGTTTTGTTCGGTGTTCAGTATTTCTTATTAAAACAAGATGAACACTTACCACGCTGCACCTTGGTCCTCCTCTCTTTCTCCCAACGACGAACGTTACACCAATGGGTTCCTATGAGGGTGTGACATGTCAAATCTAACTGAGTTGGTATACCTAATGTAGATACTGTATGTGTTGAATTGGAACAAAAATCTTTACAGAGATTGTGCAAACAGACAATCCACAAATGCAATTTAATTATGACGCTGTTTTAAATCAGTGTACTAGATGTTTCTGGAATATTGGTTTTGATTAGTTCTCTTCAAACTAATCTAAAAGTGGAGTCTATTTCAGACATTCACCTACAGTGGATTTCATAAGTATCGAAATGTATATTTAATTTAGATATTTTTGTCATTGATCTACACAAAATACTCCATAATGACGAAGTGAAAATAAAATTCAACAAATAATATAATTAAATAACTAAAATGTATTGGGATTAACAAATCATAACATAACATAATAGGTTACATGGACTCACTCTGTGAGAAATAATAGGGATTGACATGATTTTCGAATGACAAACACTTTCTCTGCCCCCCATATATACAACATATGTAAGGAATTTCAAACACAGATTCAACTACAAAGACCAGGGAGCTGGATCTGAAAACACCAGCAAGGATAAGAACCCCAAAATATGCATGTAAATGAGTTTGGTCCATCTCCTTCCATCTTTCTCCAAAAGCACACCTTCCCTCCAAATTAGTACTGTCCAGAATTATTTTTTGAATGGTATCTGGGATGAACAGTTAAAAAAAATACTTTATGTCCTGCACATGAGTGAGATGTTGTGGTACATCTCACATTGTTATACTCTAGCTTATGTTGAGGCACATCTGACACTGTTATACTCTAGCTTATGTTGAGGCACATCTGACACTGTTATACTCTAGCTTATGTTGAGGCACATCTGACAGTGTTATTACATAAGCAACCGCCAGGGTGGTCCTGGTTGTATCTTTATCACATTGGCAGCCATGAGGGGTGGTCCTGGTTGTATCTTTATCACATTGGCAGCCATGAGGGGTGGTCCTGGTTGTATCTTTATCACATTGGCAGCCATGAGGGGTGGTCCTGGTTGTATCTTTATCACATTGGCAGCCATGAGGGGTGGTCCTGGTTGTATCTTTATCACATTGTCAGCCATGAGGGGTGGTCCTGGTTGTATCTTTATCACATTGGCAGCCATGAGGGGTGGTCCTGGTTGTATCTTTATCACATTGGCAGCCATGAGGGGTGGTCCTGGTTGTATCTTTATCACATTGTCAGCCATGAGGGGTGGTCCTGGTTGTATCTTTATCACATTGTCAGCCATGAGGGGTGGTCCTGGTTGTATCTTTATCACATTGGCAGCCATGAGGGGTGGTCCTGGTTGTATCTTTATCACATTGGCAGCCATGAGGGGTGGTCCTGGTTGTATCTTTATCACATTGGCAGCCATGAGGGGTGGTCCTGGTTGTATCTTTATCACATTGTCAGCCATGAGGGGTGGTCCTGGTTGTATCTTTATCACATTGGCAGCCATGAGGGGTGGTCCTGGTTGTATCTTTATCACATTGGCAGCCATGAGGGGTGGTCCTGGTTGTATCTTTATCACATTGTCAGCCATGAGGGGTGGTCCTGGTTGTATCTTTATCACATTGGCAGCCATGAGGGGTGGTCCTGGTTGTATCTTTATCACATTGGCAGCCATGAGGGGTGGTCCTGGTTGTATCTTTATCACATTGTCAGCCATGAGGGGTGGTCCTGGTTGTATCTTTATCACATTGTCAGCCATGAGGGGTGGTCCTGGTTGTATCTTTATCACATTGGCAGCCATGAGGGGTGGTCCTGGTTGTATCTTTATCACATTGGCAGCCATGAGGGGTGGTCCTGGTTGTATCTTTATCACATTGGCAGCCATGAGGGGTGGTCCTGGTTGTATCTTTATCACATTGTCAGCCATGAGGGGTGGTCCTGGTTGTATCTTTATCACATTGTCAGCCATGAGGGGTGGTCCTGGTTGTATCTTTATCACATTGGCAGCCATGAGGGGTGGTCCTGGTTGTATCTTTATCACATTGGCAGCCATGAGGGGTGGTTCTGGTTGTATCTTTATCACATTGGCAGCCATGAGGGGTGGTCCTGGTTGTATCTTTATCACATTGTCAGCCATGAGGGGTGGTCCTGGTTGTCACACAGAAAATGATACGTATTCTACAAGAACCAATATAATTTCATAAAAACACAACCTTATGAAAAAAATAATTATTTAGCTTTTCACAATTCACTGATAAATTGGTCCACATGGAAAATTAAAGGCTTAGAAACCATAAATGACTTGGTAACAGGAAATACATTTGCTTTCATGATATAATAAAAAAATGCATTTTGGACTGACCATTGTATATAGTTTCAAATAAATGCAATTGAAAAGTTCCACATTACAGCATTTCTAAACAAAATCTTTTGGACATCAGAGCAGACTTGAGGGAATATTATTTGAGGAGGATTTTTTATTCATATGATGGTAAGATATACAAAACCTTGCAGAGAGTATATCCAACTGACAATCTCATAGATACCAAGACTTAAAACAGAACTGGTGTTGAGGGAAAGTTGGAGCATAACTAACGAAATTACAGAGAAGGGAAAGGAAAGCTGTGTTTCTCATGTTTGGCTGCTCTGACAGTGTTAAACTGTAGCTTATGTTGTGGTACATCTCACATTGTTATACTCTAGCTTATGTTGAGGCACATCTGACACTGTTATACTCTAGCTTATGTTGAGGCACATCTGACAGTGTTATTACATAAGCAATACGGCCCGAGGATGTGTGGTATACGGCCAATTTACCACGGTTAAGGGCTGTTCTTATGCATGATGCCACGCGGAGTGCCTGGACACAGCCCTGAGCCATTAGTATGTTGTGGTACATCTGACTGTGTTGTACTGTAGTTTATGTTGAGGTACATCTGACACTCTTATACTGTAGCTTATGTGGAGGTACATCTCACAGTGTTAAACTGCAGCGTATGTTGAGATACATCTGACACTGTTATACTGTAGCTTATGTTGAGGTACATCTGACACTGTTATACTGTAGTTTATGTTGAGATACATCTGACACTGTTATACTGTAGCTTATGTTGAGGTACATCTGACACTGTTATACTGTAGCTTATGTTGAGGTACATCTGACACTGTTATACTGTAGTTTATGTTGAGATACATCTGACACTGTTATACTGTAGCTTATGTTGAGGTACATCTGACACTGTTATACTGTAGTTTATGTTGAGGTACATCTGACACTGTTATACTGTAGCTTATGTTGAGGTACATCTGACACTGTTATACTGTAGCTTATGTTGAGGTACATCTGACACTGTTATACTGTAGCTTATGTTGAGGTACATCTGACACTGTTATACTGTAGCTTATGTTGAGGTACATCTGACTGTGTTATACTGTAGCTTATGTTGAGGTACATCTGACACTGTTATACTGTAGCTTATGTTGAGGTACATCTGACTGTGTTATACTGTAGCTTATGTTGAGGTACATTTGACTGTGTTTTACTGTAGCTTATGTTGAGCTTCATCTGACACTGTTATACTGTAGCTTATGTTGAGGTACATCTGACACTTATACTGTAGCTTATGTTGAGGTACATCTGACACTTATACTGTAGCTTATGTTGAGGTACATCTGACTGTGTTATACTGTAGCTTATGTTGAGGTACATCTGACACTGTTATACTGTAGCTTATGTTGAGGTACATCTGACTGTGTTATACTGTAGCTTATGTTGAGGTACATCTGACTGTGTTATACTGTAGCTTATGTTGAGGTACATCTGACTGTGTTATACTGTAGCTTATGTTGAGGTACATTTGACTGTGTTTTACTGTAGCTTATGTTGAGCTTCATCTGACACTGTTATACTGTAGCTTATGTTGAGGTACATCTGACACTTATACTGTAGCTTATGTTGAGGTACATCTGACACTGTTATACTGTAGCTTATGTTGAGGTACATCTGACACTGTTATACTGTAGCTTATGTTGAGGTACATCTGACACTGTTATACTGTAGCTTATGTTGAGGTACATCTGACTGTGTTATACTGTAGCTTATGTTGAGGTACATTTGACACTGTTATACTGTAGTTTATGTTGAGGTACATCTGACACTTATACTGTAGCTTATGTTGAGGTACATCTGACACTGTTATACTGTAGCTTATGTTGAGGTACATCTGACACTTATACTGTAGCTTATGTTGAGGTACATCTGACACTGTTATACTGTAGCTTATGTTGAGGTACATCTGACACTTATACTGTAGCTTATGTTGAGGTACATCTGACACTGTTATACTGTAGCTTATGTTGAGGTACATCTGACACTTATACTGTAGCTTATGTTGAGGTACATCTGACACTGTTATACTGTAGCTTATGTTGAGGTACATCTGACACTGTTATACTGTAGCTTATGTTGAGGTACATCTGACACTTATACTGTAGCTTATGTTGAGGTACATCTGACACTGTTATACTGTAGTTTATGTTGAGGTACATCTGACACTGTTATACTGTAGCTTATGTTGAGGTACATCTGACACTGTTATACTGTAGCTTATGTTGAGCTTCATCTCACCTCACAATCAGAATGGTGTACTTCATGAGAAAATGTCATTGAGCTAAAGATTGAGAGAAAATGAATCTCTCAACAACAACAAAATAGATTCCAGAGATTCACAATTGTGTCTCATATCCAACAACGTATCCAATACAAACACCCCTCCAGATTGAAACATGTTATTCAAAACTCACTATTATCTTGGTAATGCATTAGTGGGGGAACTGGTTGATTTTCTTGTTATTTCTATTGAAGGACATTACCTCCCTTAGTGATGTCAGCAAGCCATCCCCCTACAGGAAGCGGTACTTTAGTGATGTCACCAAGTCATCCCCCTACAGGAAGTGGTCCCTTAGTGATTTCAACAAGCCATCCCCCTACAGGAAGTGCTTCATTAGTGATGTCACCAAGCCATGCCCCTACAGGAAGTAGACACTCATAACAACAGTCCATGGCCTGAAGCTGTTACTGTCACGTCACATCCTGTCACATGGTGCCACACTGGAATAGCCCAAAAGTTTTTCAATAAGTCCAAAAATGGCACCCTATACCCTTTATAGTGCACTACTTTTTACCAGGGCCCATAGGAAAGTAGTATTCCCATCATGCCTTGGTCAAAAGTAGTGCACTACATAGGGAATATCGTAGCATTTCCCTATTTTCTAACCAAGGTTTAAACTTCGCATTGGACATCTTTCCTCTCTCAGGTGGCCTGGTATTGTGTATGAACATCTGATCACCATGACAATAGGACGT